>NC_058371.1:21357500-21957500 GCF_018350175.1 Felis catus
GAAGGGATAGGAAAGATTATTTCTCTTCCTATGGGAATGTAAGAAGCAGGTTTGGTATTAAATGATACATAGCATTTTTATGAAAAGTAAAAGATTTTATAACATTGAATTTAACTTACTTTGACTTCTACTTAGGAGTATGATGTAATGTAACTTTGTCACTTAGGAAACAGAAGAGAAAGTCAGTAAATAAAGACCAAGTATTTTAGAGTTTGATATGTACTTTACACTTGAAGAAATATAGTAATAAAATGTCTCTTCATAACAGACAGCTTTGATGAAATGTTTTAACTCTCTACTCCTTTGTAGACTCAATTTGAAAAGGAAGAGAACGTAACTGGACAGCAACATGCAGAAGGTTGAAACTAGACCACTTTCTCACACCATTCACAAAAATAAACTCTAAATGGATGAAGGACCTGAATGTGAGAAGGAAACTATCAAAACCTTAGAGGAAAAAGCAGGAAAAAACCTCTCTGACCTCAGCTGTAGCAATTTCTTACTCGACACATCTCCAAAGGCAAGGGAATTAAAAGCAAAAATGAACTATTGGGCCCTCATCAAGATAAAAAGCTTCTGCACAGCAAAGGAAACAATCAACAAAACTAAAAGGCAACCGACTGAATGGGAAAAGATATTTGCAAATGACATAGTGGTTAAAGGGCTAGTATCCAAAATCTATAAAGAACTCACCAAACTCTACACCCGAAAAACAAATAATCCAGTGAGAAAATGGGCAGAAGATATGAATAGACACTTCCCTAAAGAAGACATCCAGATGGCCAACAGACACATGAAAAGATGCTCAACATCACTTCTCTCATCAGGGAAATACAAATCAAAACCACACTGAGATACCACCTCACGCCAGTCAGAGTGGCCAAAATGAACAAATCAGGAGACTATAGATGCTGGAGAGGATGTGGAGAAACGGGAACCCTCTTGCACTGTTGGTGGGAATGCAAACTGGTGCAGCCACTCTGGAAAACAGTGTGGAGGTTCCTCAAAAAATTAAACATAGATCTACCCTATGAGCCAGCAGTAGCACTGCTAGGAATTTACCCAAGGGATACAGGAGTGCTGATGCATAGGGGCACTTGTACCCCAATGTTTATAGCAGCACTTTCAACAATAGCCAAATTATGGAAAGAGCCTAAGTGTCCAACAACTGATGAATGGATAGAGAAATTGTAGTTTATATACACAATGGAATACTACTTGGCAATGAGAAAGAATGAAATATGGCTTTTTATAGCAACATGGAGGGAAATGGAGGGTATTATGCTAAGTGAAATAAGTCAGGCAGAGAAAGACAGATACCATATGTTTTCACTCACATGTGGATCCTGAGAAACTTAATGGAAGACCATGGGGGAGGGGAAGGGGGAAAAAAGTTACAGAGAGGGAGAGAGCCAAACCATAAGAGACTCTTGGATACTGAGAACAAACTGAGGGTTGATGGGGGGTGGGAGGGAGGGGTGGGTGGGTGATGGGCATTGAGGAGGGCACCTGTTGGGATGAGCACTGGGTGTTGTATGGAAGCCAATTTGACAATAAATCATATTTAATAAAAAAAAATTAAAAGGAAGAGAATGTATTCTGTGTCTGAATGATTTTATATAGAGAAATAAAACATGATTGTGGTAAATATCCCTTGTGTGTTGTTTAAAATTCAGTGCAAACAGCTGTTGGCTCTGATTCAGAAAAAAATGCTTTCTGGTTCTAAATTGGAGAAAGAACAACATAGAAAAAAAAAAAAAAAGGAAAGAACGTGGCCTTTGGAGTCCAACAATCTTGCCATGGGACTTTAAGCCCACTCTTTAACTTTTCTGAGCCCCACTTACCCCTCCTCTTTAAAATGGGATAAATAATTTCCTTACAAAAATTTTTTTTAAAGAAGGAGAGAGAGCATGCAACTGGGGGAGACGAGTGGCAGCGGGGGGGCGGGGTGGGAGGGAGAATCTTAAGCAGGCTCCATACTCAGCACAAAGCCTGATACGGGGCTTGATCCCATCACCCTGGGATTAAGACCTGAACTGAAATTAAGAGTTGGACACTCAGCCAACTAAGCCACCCAGGTGCCCAGGGACAAATAATTTCTATAATTTCTGTCATTGTTACAAGAATTACAGATTATATATATATGTGTGTGTGTGTGTGTGCGTGCGTCTATATATAGTCTCTAGCACATTATAGGTGCTCAACAAAATGAAGCTAAAATTATCGAATTTAATTAGCGTTACCTAATCTTTGGCAAGCATGTCAAAACAGATCATTAAGAAAATTAACATTGGGGCACCTGGGTGGCTCAGTCGGTTGAGCGACCGACTTCAGCTCAGGTCACGATCTCACGGTCTGTGCGTTCGAATGCCGCATCGGGCTCTGTGCTGACAGCTCGGGGCCTGGACCCTGCTTCCGATTCTGTGTCTCCCTCTCTCTCTCTGCCCCTCCCCCACTCGTGCTCTGTCTCTGTCTCAGAAATAAACATTAAAAACTTAAAAAAAAAAGAAAATTAACATTAATGAAAATTTTATATTAAAAGAAAAAAACAGTTCTGGGGTGCCTGGGTGGTTCATTCGGTTGGGCATCCGGCTTTGGCCCAGGTCATGATTTCACAGTTTGTGGGTTCGAGCCCCGTGTCAGGCTCTGTGCTAACAGCTCAGAGCCTGGAGCCTGCTTCTGATTCTGCGTCTCCCTCTCTCTCTGTCCCCTCCCACACTCATGCTCTGTCTCTCTCTCTCTCAAAAATAAATAAACATTAAAAAAATTTTTTAAAAGAAAAAACACTTCTGACCACAAGATCCATCACCATTTTAGTTAAAACACAAGTGTGATGTTGAACTCCAGCACGCTTATGGGTAATCTCAACTGGCCACAACAGAGAAGCTGAAGTCATTGACGACAAACAAGCATAGTTTTCTGATTTTTCAGATGCTCAAAGTTGACAGTTCCTGCACTTCAAAATTATATACAAGACCTGCCTAATAAGAGTTTGGAACATCCTGAAGATCTTTTAATGAATGACCGTTGTATTCCCAAAATGACTATAAAAAAAGGTTATTTATATACGGATAGGGAAAATTTTCCAGGATATATTAAGTGGAGAGAAAAAAAAAAGGCACAAACCCAGTCCTTAATGGAACCACTTGTGTGAAAACAATGTGTAAAATATTTTTGCGTGTGTACAAAAACACGTAACGCACCCAAATCCACATTTATGTCAGAAATGTGCACGCGATGTTTAGCAACACGTTCTTGTAAGCAGGAGCAGAAAGGGGGAAAGGGCGCTGAGAAGAACACTTGTACTTTTTTTTAATTTTTAAATTGAGTACCATGAGTATGTATGTATCACCTATAAATTTTTTAATTTAATTTTTTTAAACGTTTTTCTTTATTTTTGAGACAGAGAGAGACAGACCATGAGCAGGATAGAGGCAGAGAGAGAGAGGGAGACACAGACTCGGAAGCAGGCTCCAGGCTCTGAGCTGTCAGCACAGAGCCTGACACGGGGCTCGAACTCACAGACCATGAGATCATGACCTGAGCCCAAGTAGGATGCTCAACTGACTGAGCCACCCAGGCCCACCCCCCACCCCCAGCCTGAGGGAATCTTAAGCAGCTGCAGGGTCCCTCCTCAATGTGGAGCCTGACATGGGGCTCAATCCCACAACCCTGGGATCATAACCTAAGCCTAAATCTCAACTCAAATGGTTGTTTAAGCTAGATCCTGACCTGAGCCCAAGTAGGACGCTCAACCGACTGAGCCACCCAGGCGCCCCTAAATTTTTTAATTTAAAATTTTAATTTGAAATTTAAAATACGTAAGTGAAATGACTGCTCCATGCAGCTGGCACCAGACAAATATTAGGCCGCTGGCACTCATCCCTTCACAAACCGACCTGGCTACTGCTTGCTGCAAGGGTGGGCCCAGAGCTGAGGCAGTGGCTGTGACAACGGTGGCTATGGCAGGAGACACAACAGCCCAGAGAAGCAACGACACACAAGTTGGCAGGTACTGCGGCCGGTTCATTCAACAGCTTCCACGTGGCCATGAAGAGTGAGCATGATAACGCGGAGGTACAGCTACGCAATCCGAGCCCGCTTTTAAACCCTCCAGAGTCCTTTGCACTGACGGCTCAGAGCCTGCTTGTGATTCTCTCTCTCTCTCTCTCTCTCTCTCTCTCTCTCTCTCTGCCCCTCCACTGCTCGTTCTCTCTCTCTCTCAAAATAAATAAACTTCTTAAAAAAGATAGTTTAAAACCTCCAGAGCTTTAGATCTGTTCCCCTTCATTTATTTAACAAGATCTGTCAAAATGTGGAAGATTGTCAGATTGTGCTAGAAGCCTCTTACAAAGCCAAATTAATTGCAGGTTTAGAAAAAGTTGCTATCGTTGCAAATTATTATTTCCTATTTTTGTGCTGTAGTGAGGATAGCAAGAGTGCGGTAAGATTTATAGGTGTGCAAAGCTTGGGATTAATATGGATTGTTTCCACCTTTCCATCCCTTATCATCACGATCTCCTATTACTTTAGGTCAGAAAAATCAAAGTCAACTCTAGGTCCCTGAGTTCTTGCCCACCCTGCTAAGTTTTCTCTAGAATACATAGCTGTTCAGAAAAGAGGGGTGTCTCAGTACGGGCTCCCCCGAGAGCAGCCCCTGGACAAGAACCTGGATACAGTGTATTTGAAACAAGGAAGGGAGAAAAGCCAAGACAGCATGTGTTGATGGCCAGGCCCTTGCTGGTTGAGGGTGGCCTCTGGGTGCATGAAAGGCCTGGCACTTGGGGACTGTCCAGCTTAGCAGCCAAATCAACCCCCTCAGGTGGAAAAGAGCCCTCAGGCGGAGAAGCAAAGAAATAGTGGTGCCTGAGGCAGGGAGCTGCCACGGGCAGGGGAACTATTCAGGTGCAGTGAACCCACAGACAGGTTGTGGGGATGTGGTGAGGAACTGAGGACATGAGCTACTAGAGGGATCAACAGAGGAATGTAAGGAAGATTAAGAAACTTACAATTGAGGATATGCGGGGGGCGGGGGGGGGGTTGCTGAGAAAGAGAATACAATGAATGAAAGAATGAGGAAAGCAAAAGAATGGTTACAAATGAACATTAATATCAGGGGAGGCTATTTATTGAGATCTTTCCTTGAGAAGAACATTATTCTCACAGGCATTAACTTGCCTTAACATTTGAAAGAAGAAACCCTAGGTGGAGAAAAGGAAGAGGTATCTAGAGAGAGAAAGTACCGTGAACCTGACATTTCCCTGTGATTTCCCGCAGCTGAGAGAATCATTCCTTGTATTTTTCTACCAACACCTGACAAACATTGGTGAGCATGTCTACCTTTCTCTGGGGGTCACCCCTGAAAGAAGACAAGGCTTGTACAGTAATCATGCCTCGTGTCCAAATCCAAGCCACTGGTAACCTCAGTGTAGCTGTCACAGGTATGTGCACCTTGAGAAGAAAAATTACAGAGAGGGGTAGAAAAAAATCAACCCTCATTACTTAATTAGACCTTTCAAATAACCCTTTGTTCAGCTGCCTGACCTAAAATTATTTTCTAAAATATTAATGCATTCTAAGTAGAAACACTTGTTTATTTTAAAAAAAAATTTAACGTTTATTTTTGAGACGGGGAGAGAGAGAGAGAGAACGAGAGAAAGCAACTGGGGGACACAGGATCTGAAGTGGGCTGTGCCCTGACAGCAGAATCCGATGTTGGGCTCAAACGCATGGACCGTGGGCTCAAGACCTGAGCCAAAGTCAGACATTTAACCGACTGAGCCACACAGGTGTCCCTGGAAACCCATATGTGTATATTTGTGTATTTGCTATTCTACTCCTCAATGTCAAGTACTATTTAAAATAAATTGTTAAAGCTTTAGATGAATTAATTCATTATTCAAAACTTCCAGTGAAGTATTGTGTATAATTTATGAATACATTTTGGTGTAATTTCTGGGAAGTGTTTCAGGATCTCTGTATTTAGGCATGTGCATACAAAGAAAACCATTTGTTCTAAGCAAATATGACTAACTTTTATACTGTTTACCTACTAGTTTTGAAGTTATTTCATGGAAATTCTTCCGAATAAAAAAAGCTCCCTTGAGCTAATTTAACAAATACTAGAAACTAAATCTGAAAGTACCTCCTGGGTCAGCTAAGGCAAGATTTATAAGAAGACTTAAACAGATAAATGATTCAATTTATTAAGTTGTAAGGGACAGAAACCTGTTTGAATACAGATCTATACTCACCAAGGGCAATGATGATCCATCTTCAAAATACATCTAGAAAAACACACACACAAAACTTAGCACCATAAAATTTTAGCCCCATTAAAGTATAAAAAGCAAATATAAAAGTCATAGAAAAAAGAGTTGTGGCAAGTAAAATATCGCAAAATTGCTTACTTATCTAAAAGTTGAATAATAAAGTCTTCAGCTCAAAGAAACATGACAGCCAATTTTAATTATGATATAATTATTGAACTTTAAAAATATACACGCTTTAAAATACAAATAAAATACCTCACTCACTTTTTGCAAACAATGCAATATGTTAACACATAAATATCTTAGGTTAAAGAAAGTGCAAAATGTCAACAGGTTTACAGAAAGTCTGGATGAACCTTTTCCTTTAATATCAATCTTTAAGATAAGGAGCACTGTCCCTGTGGTGTAGTAAGAATCTGACAATATCTAATTGTCATGAAGTCAAATGAGCTATCTCTATAAAGATGACAAGGAGTCACAGAAGCATTTGTTAAACAGAACTAGCCAAGTCTGAGCTGTCAAAACTCGTGTACTTGACTCCCATCCATGTGAATCCGGGGGGTGGGGGGGGGGGGGGGGAGGGACAATTAAGTGAGTGTGGCCTTAGCCACACTCACATTAATGCAAGTGATTATACTGGTTCTATTTCCTAAATAAAGGTCTCAGAAGCACAATTAAAGAAATGATCTGGAAAACAGTGAGGAAAGAAACAGTATTAATTAAGAAGAACACCACATGTAGACATTTCAGAAGTAAAAGGTTTTCTTACTTGTCACAGACAGAACAGTGATGGCAGCGGTCTGGTTTTATGAGTTGGCATCTATCACAATATCGGATTGCTAGGGACAAAAAGTTCCACTTAGTCTTAGATTTAACACTGAATTGAATACACAATTAAACAGCTCTTATCATCTATCCAAATTTAACTTCTAAAAAGCATAGTGAATTTGAATTTGGTAAAAAATGAGATGTTCTCTTGTGTAAATACAAAAATAGGATGAGTTGCTTATAGCCCCAGTTTTCTTCCTTTCTTTTATTCTTTCCTTATTCCTTGCTCCCTCCCTTCCTTCCTCCCTGCCTCTCTTCCTACTTTTCTTTTAAAAGTAATTTCTACACCCAATGTGGGGCATGAACTCACGACCCCGAGATCAAGAATTGCACTGTCCACCGACTAAGCCAGTCAGCTGCCCCCGGCCTCAGTTTTCAAAAGAGATTTCTCAAGAATACAGAATCTTTGGGGGGAATTTTTCTAAGACTTTCACAATTGCTAGTAATGATAGGAAAGCTCACAAAGGCTGCAAAAATACGTCCATTTCTATCAAAGTAAACAGAGTGCATACCACAGGTAAATCAACTTATTTCCTGTACCCCACCAGGATAAGTACGAGAGGATACAACCACATTTTAGTTTTATGAGAAACACATTTTAGAAATATGTGAGTAAACTCTATTAGTTGTTCAAATTGTTCACTGTTGTGAGATACAAGATTAGAAGTGAGTACTAGAAGAAGTACTTCCAATTCAGAATTTTAATTCTTGTAATAGAAGTCCTGATCCTTTCTTCTCTAATACACACATATCAAAGACAATGATGGATGTCTGATCTGGATATGCTATTTCAGTACACAGACATCTTACAAGATGCAAGCAGTCTACCAAAATTACAGGAAGACAGTTATTAAGTGGGTCACAGGATCAGTAAAACCAAATTAATGCATTTAAAATTTGGAAAAAGTCCTTGCAACAAATAATTACCGCTGTTATATTAGTTAATGTGATCTCTGAAACAGGAAACAGTTGCTATAAACTAAGATTAAGATGAGGTTTTTTCTTCTTTATTATTATTTTTTAATGTTTATTTTTTTTTGAGAGAGAGAGAGAGAGAGAGCGAGCTCAAGCGGGGAGGGGAAAAGAGAGAGAGAGACACAGAATCTGAAGCAGGCTCCAGGCTCCGAGCTGTCAGCACAGAGCCCGACGCGGGACTCAAACCCACAATCTGTGAGATCATGACCTGAGCTGAAGTTGAATGCTTAACTGACTAAGCCACCCAGGCGTCTCAGATGAGTTTTTTTCAACAAGGCCTATTTGGAATTGTTTTCAATACTGAAATAAGTTCTCAGTCATCCCCTTACAACTCTCTTTTTTTCAGACACCACAGAGATTAATGGCATGGCAGCCTCATTTCCTAAATGAAGAAGTCTTACAGCAACATACTAGCGAAAGCTACACAGTATCACTGGCTCATGCAAAACATTACAGTGGAAGGCAGTATTATCCAGCAGAAATATAATGTGAGCCACATGTATATTTTTAGATTCTCTGGGAGCTATGTTAAATGACATAAAAATATGTCTTGGGCCTGGGTGGCTCAGCTGGGTGAGCGTCCAACTCTTGATTTCAGCTCAGGTCATGATCCCAGTGTCGTGGGATCAAGCCCCGCATCGGGCTCCATGCTGAGTATGGAGCCTGCTTGAGATTCTCTCTTTCTCTCCCTATGCCCCTCTGCCTGGCTCTCACTATCTCTCTAATCTCTCTAAAATTTTACAAAGACATAAAAAGAAACAGGGAAATTAATTCTATTAAAATACATTATTTTACCTAATATATCAAAAATATTATTTCAACATATAATTAATATACTAATTTAATCACATATTTTACATTTTTTTAATGTAAGTTTATATTTTTTACACTTATAGTTGAATTTTAAGTGGTAAGTTTGGGGGACAATGCTAGGTTCTCTCCAGATGGTGATTATCTCTATTTTAAATTATGCTGGGGGGAAAAAAAAAACAAAACTCTCAAATCAAAGTGGGTAAATAATTCATAGGAAATCAAAACAATGTAGAAATAAGATATTTGTTTATAGTCTTTCATAAACATAAATTTAGTCTTTAAATTAAAAAAAACCCACAATCCCATTTAAAATTGCACCAAAAATAATAAGATACCTAGGAACAAACCTAACTGAAGAGGTGAAAGACCCATATTCTGAAAACTATGAAACACTGATTAAAGAAACTGAAGATGACACAAAGAAATGGAAAGACATTCCAGGCTCATGGATTAGAACAAATACTATTAAAACACCTATACTACCCCATGCAATCTACACACCCAATGCAATCCCTATCAAAATACCAAGAGCATTTTTCACAGAACTAGAACAAACAATCCTAAAATGTGTATGGAACCACAAAAGACACCAAATAGCCAAAACAAAGCTGGAGGCACCACAATTTCGGACTTTACATTACATTACAAAGATGTGGTGATCAAAACAGTATGGTATCAGCACAAAAATACACACACAGATCAATAGAATAGAATGGAAAACCCACAATTATTTGATCAATTAATTTATGACAAAGGACGGAAAAAATATGCAAGGGGAAAAAGACAGTCTCTTTAACAAATGGTGTTGGGAAAAGTGGACAGCTACGTGCAAAAGAATGCAAATGGACCACTTTCTTATACCATACACAAAAATAAATCCAAAATGTATCAAAGATCTAAATGTGAGAACTGAAACCATAAAAATCCTAGAAGAGAGCATAGGCAGTGATTTCTCTGACATCAGCCATAGCATTTTTTTTCCAGATAGGTCCTCTGAGGCAAGAGAAACAAAGGCAAAAATAAACTATTGGGATGACATCAAAATAAAAAGTTTCTGCACAGCAAAGGAAACAATCAGCAAAACTAAGAAGCAATCTATGGAATGGGAGAAGATATTTGCAAATGACATATCTGGTAAAGGGTTAGTATTCAAATTATACAAATCAACACCCAAAAAACAAATAATCCAAATTAAAAATGGGCAAAAGACATGTTTCCAAAGAAGACATCCTGACGGTCAACAGACACATAAAAAGATGCTCATCATCACTTACCATCAGGGAAATGCAAATCAAATTACAATGAGATATCACCTCACACCTGTCAGAATGACTAAAATCAGCAACACAAGAAACAACAGGAGTTGGTGAGGATGTGGAGAAACAGGAACCCTCTTGCACTGTTGGTGGGAATGCAAACTGGTACAGCTACTGTGGAAAACAGTATGGAGGTTCCTCAAAAAGTCAAAAATAGAACTACCCCTACCATCCAGCAATCGCACTACTATTTACCCGAAGAATACAAAAACACTAATTCAAAGGGATACATGCACCCTTATGTTTACAGCAGCGTTATTTACAATAGCCAAGATCTGCAAGCAGCCCAAGTGTCCGTCACTGATGAATGGATAAAGAAGATGTGGTACATATATGCAATGGGATATTATTCAGCCATAAAAAAGAATGAAATATTGCCCTTTGCAATGACATGGATGGAGCTAGAGAGTATAATGCTAAGTGAAATAAATCAGTCCGAGAAAGACAAATACCATACAATTTCACTCATATGCGGAATTCAAGAAACAAAACAAATGAGCAAAGGGGAAAAAAGAGACAAAGACAAACCAAACTAATGTTTACCAGAGCGGGAGCGGGCAGGGGCCGGGGGGGGGGGGGGGGGGGGGGGGGGGGGGGGGGGGGGTGGGGGGGGGTGGGGAGTGTTAACTGGCAATGGAGATTAAGGAAGGCACTTGCCATGATGAGCACCAGGTGATTCTTAAAGTAAAAACTTAAAAAAAAAAAAATTCCAGGGGCGCCTGGGTGGCGCAGTCGGTTAAGCATCTGACTTCAGCCAGGTCACGATCTTGCGGTCCGTGAGTTCGAGCCCCGCATCAGGCTCTGGGCTGATGGCTCAGAGCCTGGAGCCTGTTTCCGATTCTGTGTCTCCCTCTCTCTCTGCCCCTCCCCCGTTCATGCTCTGTCTCTCTCTGTCCCAAAAATAAATAAACGTTGAAAAAAAAAAATTAAAAAAAAAAAAATTCCATGTGCTACATTACATTCAACCCAAATTATCCTGCTATAATTTAAAATGAACTATCTGATTATCATTTAAAAACTGTTAACAGTCAGGAAGAATTTTAACTGTCTTGTTTGAATTTTTTCAGAGTTTATTCTTATATTACTTTACTTATGTAATTTAAAACCTTTTTGGGTAATGTTGAAAAACAATGTTATCAACATCTGTGTGCAAAAAGATAAGCTCCATCACCTCTGGGTGTTACCTTCTTACGTCAAAATCTACAAAAAAATTTTTTTTTGTAGGAAAAGATCAAGGGCAAGAGAGAGCTGAAAAAGCAAAGAGTCCTCACTTAATAAGCATAGAAAAATATCTACAATAAAGTTTGGTGATCCCTGTAAGAAAACAGAAGATGGTGGGATCAGAAGAAAGCACAGAACAAACAGGTGACATGAACAGTCCTGTTAATACCCTGCTTTACTACGCCCTACATTCCAGTCTGTATGTAGGTGAATTTTTCTCTGTGTAGGGCAGCTTAATCTAGGCAGCTGGCCTTTTTCTCCCTGGGGTTTGGAGGAAGTACTATGGATTTAGAAGGGATACTAAAATCCTTAATTATATTACTATCACTTTCTTCAATTCTCTCTGAAATACAAAGTGCATGAACACTGCATGTTTCAGGTGCTTTAGTCAATTTCTCAGAGGGAAGACAGAAGTTATCCAAAGAACCCAAGGGTCTTTGCTGGGGGTGAGGAAGGAAGGACCCCCCCCTCACATCCTGCCCTGGTGGTAGTGTGGTGGCTCCTCTGAACATCCATTCCGCATTGTGTTTTCCTTTACATTCTATACATTCCAGAGGAGGATCAATCACACTGACATAATCTATTTATTATACTTAGCATAATTTAACTTAGTCAGTGACTCTAGTCAGTTAATATTGATTTTATCAGGCATCCCAAATTTTTGCACTGAAAATATAAGCAAAGATTACATTAGGAGATCCAGATTGTATTCTGCACTGTCACAAATATTAAGAACCGTAAGTTCATCTCAGGATAAAGGTATCTAATACTTCAGAGGGATAAGAGCCTTAACATTATATAAACAACACAAGGAGATGACTTATAAATCCAAAGTGTAGTTATTACTAATGGAAATTAATACTTTGTTAAAGTAGGACCTACGCTTCCTCCCTTTCTCTTGACCCAGTGTTTCAAGGGGTACCGTAGAAAGCACTGACCTAAGAATGTGGAGACTAGATTTTTGTACCCTAAACTGTCACTGTCACTAACCAGTTTTGGAAACTGGTACAGTAATCTATTTTTAGAGGGCTTAAATTGAGTATTTGCTTAGGCTTATGTCGTGTCAATATACATAAACATACATAAGCACATCTCTGTGGAACAGAACCAGTGGCATTAATATTAAACCAAAGAATTACCACTTGCCCAGGGAAAACAAACAGAAAAAAATTGCAAGACTTTGACTTAGACTTAGTTATGATTCTCAGGTGAGTTAGAAACAAACATAAATAATATAAAAATATTGATGAGATGGTTTACATTCTCGTTTTCATACTAAGCCTCTGAAACCAGTTGTGTATTTTATACCTAAAGCACAACTCAATTTGGAGGGGTCACATTTTTTGTAAAGTTTATTTATTTATTTTGAGAAAGAGAGAGAGCATAAGTGGGGGAGGAACAGAGAGAGAGAGAGAGAGAGAGAGAGAGAGAGAGAGGGAGAGAGAGAATCCCAAGCTGCTCCGTGCTCTCAGTGCAGAGCCTGACTCGGGGCTCCATCTCATGACCCTGAGATCATGACCTGACCTGAAATTAAGAGTCAGAAGCTTAACCGATTGAGCCACCCAGATGCCCCAGGAGTTGCCACATTTTAAGTGCTCAACAGCCATATGGGGCTAGTGGCTACCAAAGTGGGTGGCACAGGCCTAAAGTCACAAAATTTCTAGGTGAGTCTTGGTGGGCAAGTATCAATAGTCATGTATGTCCATTTTTTAAGACAATTCTTTAATCAGATTGCTACTAAACTACCTAAAAGATCTGACCCAGGTAAATGAGATTTATTAACTGAAATGCATTTGTTATAGCAGCACTATCAACAATCGCCAAAGTATGGAAAGAGCCCAAATGTCCATCGATGGATGAATGGATAAAGAAGATGTGGTATATATAAATGGAGTTATTACTCGGCAATCAAAAAGAATGAAATCTTGCAACTATGAATGAAATTTGCAACTACATGGATGGAACTGGAGGGTATTATGTTAAGTGAAATTAGAGAAAGACAAAAATCATATGACTTCACTCATATGAGGACTTTAAGAGACAACACAGATGAATACAAGGGAAGGGAAACAAAAATAATATAAAAACAGGGAGGGGGACAAAACAGAAGAGACTCCTAAATATGGAAAACAAACTGAGGGTTACTAGAGGGGTTGTGGGAGGGGGGATGGACTAAATGGGTAAGGGGCACCAAGGAATCTACTCCTGGATCATTGTTGCACTATATGCTAACTAATTTGGATGTACATTTAAAAAAATAAAAAAGAAAATTTAAAAAAAGGAAAGAAAACTACCATACATTTTAAATATAAAGAAATTGTATCAATCCCTTAAGTTTTATATACTTTATACAATTCTTTACATTTATGTAAAATTGTCAATGTTATGTTCATTATAGATATTGCTCCCTTAAATTAAATAATAGGAAAAGTCTATAATTAAAACTTTAAAAAAAATTAGGGGTGCCTGGATGGCTCAGTCAGTTAAGTATCCGACACTTTACAGCGGCTCAGGTCATGATCTCGTGGTTTGTGAGTTCAAGCTCTGGGTCAGGCTCTGAGCTGACAACACAGAGCCTGCTTGGGATTCTCTCTCTCCCTCTCTCTCTGCACCTTTCCCGCTCATGTGCATCAAAATAAAAAAACATTAAAAAAAGTCTTTAGTCCATTAAGTGTCTGACTTCAGCTCAGGTCATGACCTTGGGCTCTGTTATGACAGCTCGGAGCCTGGAGCCTGCTTCAGATTCTGTGTCTCCCTCTCTTTCTGCCCCCCTCCCACTCACACTCTCTCTTTCTCAAAAATAAGCATTAAAAATTTTTTTTAAAATTTAAAAAATAAATCCAACTACAAATTAGTACTTCAGCAGTTCTAACATCTCCACTGAGTCCTAACTAAGTGACTAGAGAAGTCACGAGGGAAGTGAGGTCCGTGCTGATGTGTTTGAGATCTTTGTGCCGCACACCGTTACTCACGTGTCTGTTTTGTAGAATCGTATAGGAAAGACTGAATAACCACCCAAGACATAACACAATCTATTTCAATGAGTGTTCGACAGTTTCAAGTATATAAATATGCTGAAGGTCACCACAAGAATCGTGCCAAAGCACTCATTATCATGTACCTCCAGACATGGTCCTGGTATAGATGGGGAGATCTTTGGCTGCTCGCCGAAGAACTTCCTGATGGGCTTCTCCTCTTGGCTCTCTCTCCAACAATTCTTTCTCCGCATAAGAGAGATGGAACTGTGGAAACAATTTACATTTCAGTCAATGTTCTCAAGAAATTCCATATTGGTCCGAAAAGTTATTTATAAAATATTAATTAGATCTATTATATATACTGAGAGTGATAACAGAGTTTGAATCTGGGCATGTCTGTTAATCTAGTGGATCATTAGTTGATGCATCTAGAAAAAGGGAATAATAATACCTACCTCCTCAGATGTTCATGAAACTCAAGAGGAATAAAGTATGTAAAATTGTCTTATAGAGTTCCGCTCCACTATTAGTTATACTAATAAATGAAGTGACAAAATAAACAAATTTGGCTCATTGGGTAAGTTTTTCAAGCGGATATTATTAGGAATAAAAATAGAAACAAAACTATCAAGCACTTTTTCTTATCTAAGTGAATTTTAACTTGAATTTTTTCTTATCTAAGTGAATTTTAACTTTCTTATCTAAGTGAATTTTATCCTTAACTTGAGGATAATCATGACATGAATTTCCTAGCACTCAAAAGAACAAATCATTAATTTTACTTCTTACACTGCCAATTTGGCCCACCCAATTAAAAAAATCCTTATTTGAGAAAAATCAAATTTGTTTGGGCTATACACACACAAAGAAAACCCCAATCACACACACACACACACAAAACCAGTTGTAGAAGTCTATAAAGGTTTAAATGTGTTCCAGGAGACATGTACAAGGATATTCATAGCATCGTGGTTTGAAATGTAAAAAATTAAACCCAACCCAAATGTCCACCAAAAGGATAATGGATAAATAAGTTGGAGTATGATATATCCACATAACTGAATCCTATGATGCACTGCATAATTAATGAACTTGAGCTGTGTTCAGCTCTCTGTGTTCAGCTCAACAAAGAATCTCAACATACTGTTGGACAACAAATCATTTTATAGCACGTAGTATGATTCCATTCATACAAAGTTTTTAAAACCAGAAAGCTATACACTATCCACATATACATACACATATATATGAATTAGAAAGAAAAACAAGAGAATAACTAACACAAAACTTTAAGATAGTAGCTACTTCTTGAGGAATGCAGGGAAATACAATGCGGAAGAGTACACAAGAAATGCTGAAAATATAAATGTTTTCTCTGATACTTGGGTGACTGTTTAGGTCTTTTCATTTTTCTATTCTTTATTTTGTTATTATTATTATTATTATTATTATTATTAGAGAGAATGTGCAAGTGTGAGCAGGGAAGGGGAAGAGAGAGGGAGAGAATCTTCAGCAGGCTCCACGCTCAGTGCACAACCTGATGTGGGGTTCAGTCCCATTAGCCTGGGATCATGACCTGAGCCGAAATCAAGAGTCAGATGCTCAACCAAATGAGCCACCCAGGCATCCCTTATTATTCTTTAAACTATGCATTACAAATGCTTCTTCTGTATGTAGGCCATGTTTTTCAATTTTTTTTCTAAGTTTTAAAAGTAATCTAAGTAGGTCAATGAAGGAAAGAAAAACAATTTGTTGAAAATGAGGTGATGATATTTGAGCCTAATTCTTCGTCTTTGGAGAAATAAAAGTATTTGTTTAGAGGTTGACAATTCTAACGAGGTTATTTTAAAAAGAAAAATAAATCTCCAGCTTCCAAATGTAAATAAGTTTTGGGGCACCTGGATGGCTCATTCGGTTCAGTGCCAGACTTCAGCTCAGGTCATGATCTCATGGTTTGTGAGTTTGAGCCCCGCATCAGGCTCTGTGCTGATGGCTCAGAGCCTGGAGCCTGCTTTAGATTCTCTGCCCCTCTCCTGCTCGTTCTCTGTCTTCCTCTCTCTCAAAAAATGAATACACATTAAAAGAAAAAATGTAAATAAGTTTTAAGGTACCATAAGATTCCCATATGCATGACACATAATTAAATATAACTGTAAAATTTCGGCCCCATTAAGGTAAAGAAACTAAACAGAAGTTTTCTGTAAGTAGAAATGTACACAATACAAATTATTCTAAATTAGCATATTAAATTTACTGGCATTAAATTAGTAGATAGGTTATAGTTAGGTCTTTAAGAGTTTCTAAGGTAATTTAAAAAAGTATTCTCTACGTTAAATATTCCTCCTGTTATAAATTCACAGCATTTACTTACCTCTCAATTCATTTCATAGTTTTTCAAATTACACTTCAACCAGTCCTTTCTCAAACGAATACAAATAACAAATAAATGAAGGTCACATTTGTGAAGGCATAGTGTGTTCTTTCTATCAGTTGCTCTCCACTTGCTTGCTACCTTAAATCTTAGTTTAAAAACCTGAAACATATTCACACAAGTATTCTGATTGGTTGAATATATAAATGAGGGTGGTGAGTGGCCGTGAGCAGTGTCATTTCCAGCCTGGCAAAGAAGGATGCTGCAGACTGATCCCAGAGGCTGGGGCAGGAGAAACAGCAGATTAAATATCTTGGAATCAAAAAAAGTTTGGGAACCACATTTCCAGGAGGTAGACGACTATCTCCCAATTGGATAATAGATTCCTAGAATTCATTCCATTGTTTCAAAGTTACTCTAAAGAAGAACTTTGATAGAAGGCTGATACAATGAGAATATTGTAACTCTTCAGGTCGTATTTAAATCTAAGAGCTGACAAAGAAAAATTCAAATTGTTTACTGATCCATCATATGTGGTTGTATTGGTTTATCAGGGGATTTGCCAGATTTTCTGACTTATTTAATAATTCCAATATTTTTATTTAATGGTTCAACAGTGTGCATCATGCACCCGTTGATATTCTCTTAACATTTAAAATGTTCTGTTCATTGTTTTCAAAGAAAAGAAAAATGGTCTCAATAGAACTACGCATCTTGTTTGGAAACATTTAATTGGTATAAAGGGTATAACATCCAATGATGTCATAATGCTGTAACAGTCAAGAAAAAGAAAGGGTCATTGTAAAAGTGTCTATTAACTTTGTGCATGCAGATTCCTCTCTCTAGAATGCTAGTCCTCATACTGTATAGATGGCTCCTTCTCACTTTGCAGATTTTAGCTTAAATGCCATCGTCTCAAAGAACTTCCAAGATTCCTTTACTGGGTAGGTACCCTGAAAATTCTGTCCCTTCCCCCTGTCATACTCTTCCCTAGGTCCATACAGTCCTTCTTTGTATTATGCACCACAATTTAAAATTATTTTGTTTGTTCATTGGTCCTTTGTCTAACTCTCCCACAAACATGTAATCCCACACGGGCAGGGATCAAGTCCTAGCACAGATTCAGCATTCTCTTAGGATTGTGAAATGGACAAAGGAACACGTATCAGTAGGCCTGGGTCAGATCACTGACTATCAAGGAAAAACTTGTTTTATTTTTTTTTAATTTTTAAAAATTGTTTTTATTTATTTTTGAGAGAGAAAGGGACAGAGAGTGAGTGGGGGAGGAGCAGGGAGAGAGAGAGGGAGACACTGAATCTGAAACAGGCTCCAGGTTCTGAGCTGTCAGCACAGAGCCCAACACGGGGCTTGAACTCGGGAATGGCGAGATCATGACCTGAGCCGAAGTCGGATGCTTAACCGACTGAGCCACCCAGGCGCTCCAGAAAAAACTTATTTCATATCTCAGTCCCCAACATTCCATTCTCAGAATCCCGCCATTTAGGCAGATATATCTCCCTTCTGTGTTTCTAAAATTAATTTAAAACCTAGCACTGAAAATCAGTTTAGTAAAGACTTAATAATAGTCAAAAGGATTAACCCATCAACATTTTACCACATTTTCTTATGGAGTTCTCTGGATCCTTTTTACCTTAGAGGAAAATTCCAGTCAGTGACAGAACTGAAAGACTCTTTAGTATGTTTAATGCTTTTATTAATAAGTAAACAACACATTGCATCAGGTCCAGAAAACCAAATGCAGGTTGGCAGAATTCTTACTCGTGTCATATGGATTCAAAATATCTAATTCTACTTTGGAATGCATCAAATACACAGTCCTTTCCCCTAGAACACTTTTTATTTTTTAGATTTTATTTTTAAGCAATCTCTATACCCAACATGGGGCTCAAACTCACAACCCAGAGATCAAGAGTCACATGCTGTTCCCACTGAGCCAGCTAGGTGCCCCTCCCCCAGAACACTTGTACGTGCACAGGTGTGTCACAGATTTGAAGAAAGATGACGTTTGTTGAGAGCTGATGGAATGAAGATCTCCCGGGGTGGAACAGATAACATCGCTGACCTGCCACCAGCCTGAAGGGTATGGCAGTCCTCTGACCAGTTAATGCACGCTGTTTTGTTTGGTTTAAATAGTTTTATCCATTTTAAAACATTTTAGATTTATAGAAAATTTGAGAAAATATGATACAGTTCCCATATAGCTTCTCACCCAATTGTCCACATCATTAACATCATATATTAGTACATCAATGAATCGATACTGATACATTATTAACTTAAGCCTATAGTTTATTCAGATTTCCTTAGGTTTTACTGAATATCTTTTTCTGTTTCAGGATCCCATCCAGAATACCACAGTCCAGGTTAAAGAAGAGTATGATTTTTAAAGGATATACAAATTAAGAAAAAACGTGAAATCTAATAACCAATAGAAAACTCATGGAATGCATTTCCTTTCTTGCTAGCTATTTTTCACTTAGGACAAAAATGAACATGTAATCTCACCGGTATCTAAAATGTACAAATTGAAACATAGAATTTAATTGACGACCAATAGCTTTCTCAATGACAACAGGCAATGCCAAAGGTCTGATTGAACTGGTGGCACTTTATGTTGCTACCATTCTTTTTTCAAACAATGTGGCAAGTAACTTAAATTCCCTTGGTCTAGGCATGTGACTTTTGAGAATTTATATTAAGGAAATAATCCAAAATATAGGTAAAACGTGTATACACAATATGGGCAACCATGTTAACAAAATTATTTATAATATGAAAAGTTGGGATCAGCCTAAAATTCCAAGCTGGGATGTGACAGAGTAAACTTTTACGCATTTCAGTGAGAATATTATGCCATGATTAAAAATCACAATAAACCAATGATGGACAATTATGTGGGGGGAAAAAACTGGAATCTGTGCACGCTGAATACAAGTAGGAAAAATAACTCGAAGGAAATTCAGCCTGTAAATTGGGTAGATTAGCATGATTTTTTTCCCTTCTCTTTTCGTCCAGTCTCCATTTTCACAATGTATGGTTTTCTTAGTTCTATGGGAGAAAATCTTATAAATTGAAAAATGATTAGCAATTTAACAATCCTGTTATATGAAAAGGTAAATTTTAGTTCCAGATTTCTCCTGAGTCTCTCAAAAGTAACAAGAAAATATTAACATGATTTTCTTATTACCTCTTCCCCTGCTATTTTAGTCCCATTTTTTCAAAGATTTTTAGCAGCTGAGAGCACCCTATTGTCAATTTAAGCTGAGGACCCCTCATTTTACAAGTGGGAGGGTCTCTGGCTGCTGATCAATTAAAAGATTACGGCGAGATCTTCCACTTTATTAATGGAATAACTCAAGATTCTTCGCCAGCAAGTGAGGGCTCTTTCTTTCATAAAACAGTGGTCTCCAAACCCTTCTGATCATGGACCCATCAGTAAAACAATAATTTGTGACTGACATGCATTTTTATTTGTATTAGCTAATAAATATATTATATATGAAACCTTATATGCGAAACTTTATATGCATTTACATATATTTTATACTTTATATATATTTCTATGCCTTCTATTGTAACTTTAAAAAAAGGAAACATTAAAAGAATAATATGTAAGTGGAAGTGCTGTTATTTTTAATCCATGTGCCAAGCGATACCCTGGCTACACCCACCCACTGTGGTGTCCACTCTCCATGCTAGAGTGTGGTATACTGCCAAGAGTGTGGGCTTGATGGTCAGAAGAACTTGGCTTTAGGGGCACCTGGGTGGCTCAGTGGATTAAGCAGTTGAGCCTCCGACTTCAGCTCAGGTCCTGAGCTCACGGTTCCTGAGTTCAAGCCCCGCCCTGCATCAGGCTCTCTGATGGCAGCTCAGAGCCCGGAGCCTGCTTCAGATTCTGGGTCTCCCTCTCTCTCTGCCCCTCCCTTGCTCACACTCTGTCTCTGTCACTCTCTCTCAAAAATAAACAGACGTTAAAAATATTAAAAAAAAAAAAAAGAAAGAAAGAAAAAGGGGAACTTTGCTTTGAATGTTAGCTCTGTCACATGCTAGTTCTTGATGCCCTGGAGTAATTAGCTAATGTTCAGAACCTACTGCTCCATTTGTAAAATGGTAATAAATAGTATCTATGTCACACAGTTGTAGGACTCAAATAAAGTATATGTTTTTTTTTGTGGAAAAATCATCCAACAAATCGTGGGACAGCTGTAAATTCACTGTCCTCAATCTCGACTGCTCCCTCAATACTGTGACATTTCTTTTCTTTTTTTTATAATTTTTTTTACATTTATTTATTTTTGATAGACAGAGAAAGAGCACTAGTCAGGGAGGGATAGAGAGAGAGAGACACAGAATCTGAAGCAGGCTCTAGGCTCTGAGCTGTCAGTGCAGAGCCCGACGTGGGGCTCGAACTCACAAACCGTGAGATCATGACCTGAGCTGAAGTCAGATGCTTAAGTGACTGAGCCACTCAGCCACCCTTTATTTTATTTTATTTTATTTTATTTTATTTTATTTTATTTTATTTTATTTTATTTTATTTATTTTTTTAATACTGTGACATTTCTTCCGTGTTTCATCATTTTATTTTCCTCACTCTCTCCAACCACTATTTCAAACCTCTGCTTTCCCACACCTCAATTAACCTACCTCCCTCTCATTCTTAGCTGATGATCTCGCATATAATTTTTTTTAATGTTTATTCCTTTATGAGCAGGGGAGGGGCAGAGAGAGAGGGAGACACAGAATCTGAAACAGGCTCCAGGCTCTGAGCTGCCAGCAGAGAGCCCGACACGGAGCTCGAACCCACAAACTGTGAGATCATGACCTGAGCTGAAGTCAGACGCTTAACTGAATAAGCCACCCAGGTGCCCAATCTCACATATAATTTTAGGGAGAATTTAGAAGGTACTTCAACTTCCACCAAGGCTATAAACACAACCTGCATCTCTACACACAACTACTTGTCTATATCAAATCATTTAGCAAATATTTATTAAATACCTTTAATGGGTCAGACACTGCTCTAGGTATTGGTGATGGGTCAATGAACAAAACAGATAAAGTTCATGCCGTTGCAGAGCTTACGTTCTAGGAATGATATAAAATGAATATGGAACGAGTTACAGAATGATATGCTACGGAGAAAAATATAGCAAGGTTAAGGGTTATAGGGCATTCCAGGAATAGTTTACCCATTTTATACAGCGTGATATTGGAAAGCCTCAAAGATAAGGTATCACTGGAGCAGAGACGAAGTAAGTAAGGGACTTGGTCACACAGTTATCTGTGGGAAGAATGTTCCAGGTCAAGAGAAAATAATCAGGTTTTGAGACCCCTGAGGGAAAAAACATGCTTAGCATATTGATGGAACAATATGCAAGGAAACTAATGTGACTAAGGCAGCACTGAAGAAGGCGAGAGAGGTGGTGTGGGGCCAGACCTTGCGCAGCCTTTTAAACTACAGTAGAGAATTATGTTTTTACTGTGAGTGAGCTCGGGTATCAAAGGGATGTGCTAAGCAGAAGAATGATATGATCTGCTTTCTATTTTGAAAGGATCACTGTGGATACTTGATGAAAATATACAGAAAAAGGAAACTGGTTGAAGGGTTACTGCAACATACAGGCATGGGATGTTGGTGGTGGGGACCAGGCGTGAAAGTAGCGGTTGGGGGGGGGGGGCGGGGAATGAGCTCCCGCGGTGCGTGCGTGCTTTGAGGGTATGCTTACAGACTCTGCTCAACGGGACGGGACATGACGTGGGGTCTGAGAGCAGAGGAGTTGCCGCGGATGCCTCCCAGGGGTTTAAATGGAATTGCCATTACTGAGCTGGGCAAACTTTAAGAACAGGAAGATTCAGAGAGTGGGTGGGAAATCAGAAGTTTGATTCCAGGTACTTTGAATTTAAAATTTCTATTAGATGCCAAATACATAGCTGGAAATGAGTCTGGGATCCAGAAGAAAGGACCAGGCTAAGGATATTGGTTTTTTTTTGTTTTTTTTTTTGTTTTTTTAGTATTTATTTATTCTTGAGAGAGAGGGAGAGACAGAAAATATTAATTTGAAAGCTGTTGCAATGAGATGATACATAAAGTCATAATGTAGATAAATAAGAGAAGTCCAGGGATCGATCTCTGGAACAATCCAATGCTTTAAAGTTCGGGAGATAATGAGAAATCAGCAATGGAGACCAAGATGGAAATGCCACCATGAATAAAAATGGAATTATTTGGATGAGAAAGTAAGGAAAAATATTCTGGAAAGAAAATAATGGCATGGTATATACAGGAAAATACATGTAATTAAAAACCACTAGAATATAAAGTGGGAAGCCAGAAATTTAGACAAGACTCATGTGTTGCCAAACGAGGGAGACTGGCCTCTGGCCTGTGGGACACGTAGAATAACTGAACACATAGAAGACATAGAATCCAAGGGTTAAAGTTGATTTTAGACCTCCAGCTTCAGGGTGAAGGATGGATTTTTACAGCGCTCTGGGAAGGGAGTGTAGGCAAGAATGTAAACAGTGAAACCCTATAGGAGACTGCAATGTCTCAAACAAAAGAGATGATTGAGATCCTGAATTATGGTAATGATAAGAAAGAAAGAAAGAAAGAAAGAAAGAAAGAAAGAAAGAAAGAAAGAAAGAAAGAAAGAAAGAAAGAAAGAAAGAAAATAAGAGAAACAAAGAAAAGAAAAAGGGGTTGGAACCAAAAGAGAAAAATTAGGAAGTAAAAACATCAGCAGGATTTAGATATTGAGGGAGGGCCAAGGAAGCCAGAGAACTCTGGCAAGGCTGCCAAGCTTCCAGAAAGGTGGAGAGTTGGAAGGCTGAGCTGGATGGCAGTGGCATTAACCAGTAAAAGAAACAGATGAGTCATGGTCTGGGAAGGGAGAAGGGGGTGACTTCAGCTTTTGATGTGCTGCATTTGAAGTGTCAGTGGATTAAGGAGCCATGTTTGGCAGGGAGATATGTAAGTTTGCAACAGGAGAGGTCAGAGCCGGAAAGAGATTTGGGAATTGTCAATACAGAGGTTATAGATAAAGAACCAGAAAGGATAAGATCATCCAGGACAGGAGTCAGCATTCTCCTTCAAACCTACAACTAAGGCCAGGATGGCAGTAAGAGAGATAATAGGAAAGAAGCAAACATGGCAGGGGGAAGGAAAAAGGGGTAGGAAACAAAAATAGGTAGAGAGTAGAAGAAAAAAAGGCCGTATGTACAGCATTTTAGGCCAACCATACCATTAATTCTGTGCAAATACCTGTGGTTTTATTTTTAATATCCTTTCCCAGGTCATACAGCATTTTTACCAGCCTTCTGACCACAGTTGCATTTCAAACAGATTACTTCCGGGAACAATTTGCAACAATGCCTAGACCTATCTTTTTTTTTTTTTTTAAACCTGGCCAACTAAAACCACAATATTATTGCCGGAACAAAGTTTATTTCAGTTCAACAAACATGTACTGACTAAGTGCCAATGGTATAGAAATAAGTAAGGCATAGTCCTCTGCGCCCAACTTTTAACCAGGGTGAAAGACTTAGAAACAAATACTTAGTCAGAATGATCTTTTCACAATATAAATTTGACCCTATCACTCTACTTAAAATCTTCCATAGCTGAGACTGCTATTTTCCCCCCAATGTCCACAATTTCCTTCTTCTGACATGGTTAATATGGTTAACATGGCCACTGAGAATAAAGACTAGATTCCTAACCTTCTGTGCAAGTAAATGTGGTCATATAACTAAGTTCTAAACTAAGTGGAAATGGCATCACAACTTCCAGAAAACATCCTTAAAGGGAGGGACACTTACTTCTACTCCTCTATCCTACTTTCTTTGACCTGCTGTCTGGAAGGTAGACATGATGGCTGGAACTGGAGCACCCACCTTAGGCCAAGAGGTGATGTTGGAAACGGAGGATACACAATAAGCTGTGGACTGGCTACAGACTTTGAATATAGAGAGGATTAGTTACATTGTTATTTTGTTATTATTGTTTCTGGCGGCGAACAGCCAATTAATATACTGTTAGTGTGATAATTATAGCTATGTCCACCTTCAGCTCTATCCATCCATTCATCCACCCTGCTGTCTGACTCTTAAGTAGAAATGGAACACACCACAGAATTAAGATCAGAAATATAATACTAACCCAGTGCAAAAATAATATTTACAAAGTGAAAATTCAAGTATTTACCAACAGACACATTAATGTAAACAAAGCAATACGCTCACTAAGGGCAACATTAACAAAAAGACGTAAAGTTCATTCTTCAGACATCAGTATTATTGATTTCCAACTTCAAGATAACTTTACTAATATTTTAACTTACTTCTTTTGAAGGATTCATTGGTAATGTAAAGATAGTTTTCCAATATGACCAGACGAACATTGCAAAAAGTAGATGATAAGCAATCAGGCACACAACTAAAATGAGAAAAACATAATTATCATTAAAATATGCAAATACACATTAAAATCATAGTATTCACAAAAGATCTGCTTGTTCTAAATGAACCAAATTCTTCAATAACTTAATTATTTCATATCCCATGATTAGAAAGCTCTCATCTGTAGACACCCCCAATCTATTAGCCAAATGGCTAGAGAGACCTTTCCTATATTATAAAAGTCAGGCAGCTGTGCCTTCAACTTTAAATAATAAACACAGCATTAAAAAAATGTTAAAACTTCAGGCTTAAAGAACTTCACTGACGAAGAAGAGCAAAACCAGTTCCTATTTGAGGAGGTATTTGCTAATTTGGCTCAGGTGTAGTCAAATCTGTTGGCACTGATTGTTCTAATAACTATGTATTTAAACAGAGACCATCTGGACAAAGAAAGATTTCCTCCAACAGGAGTTCAAGTGTCTTGTTTACCACATGGGACAACTTTTAAGAAAAGTATACTTTGTTCAAGCAATGTATATAAACACACTTTGTATGGTGTTTTAGTTGTGAAATACTGTATTAGGCAAGCACAAAATATTCTGTATGTGGTGATAATGAACAATTCTGGAAAATACACTAATATATAAATAAATTCTATAAGATACAGTTGAATAAAATGTTAGTTTAAAATACAGCATGCTTGGTATTTTAAACTGTATGACAATTTCTTACAGCAGGATGATACGCATAGAATCATTTAAAAATTCAGTAATCCAATGAGGCACTTAAATCAGTGTGAAATGGCTGCAGCTAATGATATTTTCCATGAACTATATGGATGACTCAGGAATGGGGTAATACTCTGAGTTGAAACAGGAGATTGTTGATATTCCTGTATTTTGAAGCCACCAAGAATCTTTGGCACAATGGCTACCATTTCAAAGGAGAGGTCTTTGCCAAATGTCTAACAGAGTTCAGTCTGGGGACTGAGAGAAGTCTTTAACCCTACCATGACTCCACATTCTCAAAGTATAATTTATTAATTCCAACCAACTCTACAGGAATACTATTTTTAAAAAACTACTTTTACAATTTCACATCTAAAACAATAACAAAACATATCTTACCTTGTTCTCCAACGTTTTCCATGGACACTATAGAAATAAGCAGGAAACAAAGATTAGTAGTAGATTACGACATTTACGGCAAACAACAGAGCCTGACAGAGACATAGGTCACTTGAGTAGGTTAATAATTTGGCTCCCTTTCAAACCAACATCGTTAAATATTTGTTCAATTTTATTTAGAGGAGAGGTGACTACTGCTGGGGGACAGGGTGGAGAAGGAAGGCTGGTATTGTTGGTATTTCAGCCCTGACGCCACACAGAAAACAACCCATCAGGCGTCTCCTTGTGGGTCTTATTCCTATATCAATTACTTTCTTAGCCTTCCTCCCGAATCAGGGTTCAGATAAAAGCAGTGTTCTCCATGTGAGGACATTTTCAGAGGCATGTATTGTTCTTTACAAGTTGGCAACTGCCTTCAGATAACTCTCCAGGAAGACTAAAATGTTGGATCCATGGCACACGCTCTGGTCAAATTTCTAGAAGTGCAAATTGTTATGCCCAACGGCTAATGGTTCCCTAGTGTACAATGAGAGATGCAGGTAATGTGCCTGAGAGACTGTCATCTTTGAGGGGCTTATAAATACCCCAAGGTAGATGAGGTCGCTAGATTAGGGACCGTTCAGCTGAAATGAGCTGGGACAAGAAACAGTATCTAGAAATAACCCGGGCACTTGTCCTACCTCCTATATTGTGTGCTTGTTTTGTTTCCCATTTGGTCTTCCTCCATTTGTACTAAAGTCCATTTTGGAGGTTTTGGCCTATCTCAAAGTTGGAAGTTGTAGCCAGCAAAGATTTGATATTTCCTGGAATTTAATTTCATTGCCTTAAGAAGCACTGGAACCAGAGTGTAATGTTGTGAAAGATTTTTAAGATTATCTGATCCAACAAACATCCTTCCCAAGAGAGCTAGTGAATGTTAGTTTAGGGTTTCTAGAGGCAGCAGGAGCCCATGGTTTTGGAGTAAGTCCATTCCATTATTGGACTACTCTAAAGAATGATTACAGCATCATAGTGTGCTGAAATTAGTCTCTTTGTGGCTTCTTCCTATGGTATCCAGGCTTCTAACATGTAGCATTAAACAGAAAATCTAAATGACAGACCTTCACGTATTTAAAGTTATTGAGTCTCCATGAAATTTTCTCTTTTAGTCCAAATATTACATGACTTCCAGATCTCTCGCCAACCTTGATGTGGCTCCTTTAAATACAGTACTTCTTTGATTCTCAATTTCCTTTAACATTTTTTTAATGTTTTTTAAAATTTATTTTGAGAGACAGAGAGAGAGAACACACGCATGTGAGCAGGGGAGGGGCAGAGAGACAGGGAGAGAGAGAATCCCAAGCAGGATCTGTGGTGACAGCACAGAGCCAATGCAAGGCTTGATCTCACCAAGTGTGAGATCATGACTTGGGCCGAAATCAAGAGTCAGATGCTTAACCACTTGAGCCACTGAGGTGCCCCTCCTTTAACATTTCTAATGCCCAGAATGGGACAGGCAGACAAGACGGTGACCATGCGAACACCTTCAATATTATCACTATGGGTCACAATTTTAATTTTCACTTCAAAAGTTTATTTGCCTAGGGGCGCCTGGGTGGCGCAGTCGGTTAAGCATCCGACTTCAGCCAGGTCACGATCTCGCGGTCCGTGAGTTCGAGCCCCACGTCAGGCTCTGGGCTGATGGCTCGGAGCCTGGAGCCTGTTTCCGATTCTGTGTCTCCCTCTCTCTCTGCCCCTCCCCCGTTCATGCTCTGTCTCTCTCTGTCCCAAAAATAAATAAACGTTGAAAAAAAAAATTAAAAAAAAAAAAGTTTATTTGCCTAATTTCATCTTGCATTAGCCTAATTACTTTCTGGTCTGTACCCTACAGTGGTAATATTTTGCTTTAGAGATTTCTAACTTTCCAATATCCCTGGGAATTTAAACCTCTTCGCCAACTAACTGCGGTACAACTAGGCAACAAGGACTCTGACTTGTTGAAAAAGCCTAAGGAATCCCCACACTTTCTTGGCACTGATGGCGTACAGGAAGAGGGCAAGTGAGGATGGTAAATCATCATCCGAGTTATCAAAGATGTTCCTGTTTGCCACGAGCACAATGATGGCCTTCAAGGATTCCATCTTGGAGTCTGGAACCAGCCTAGACACCGCAAGGCTGGCGGACTGGGTCACCAGTTCTGCTTTCCAGATGCCCTGTCCTCCTAGCGCTCCCCTCCCTCATTACTCATTCCTCTAAGAAATGGAATGAGGCGTCCGAGAAAAGGCTGAGTGGTCAGTTATCAGTTCAGAATTACTAAGAGTGAGACTTTCCGTTGCAGTATTATCTTTAAAAAAACTCTTGGGTAAAAATAAAACGTAAAATCCAGGTTGAAGATTGAGACTATGGGCCAAAGCAATAACCCCTAATACACAAAAGGGTAACAAACTGCTTCTTGATTCAAGCCTGGCTTGACTAAACATTCTTAAAAATGTATGCTAAAAAAAAAAAAAAATGCATACCCTCCCTTACCTCTTTTGCATGCATTATCAAGCAATCATTTAATACAGGGGTCAGTAAACTACAGTCCTGTTCCAAATACAGCCAGCCCCCTATTTCTGCAGACGAGTTTTTACTGGAACACAGACATACCCATTTGCTTACGTGGCTATTTTTGTGTTATGATGGCAGAGTTGGGTAGGTGTGACAGGGACAGTATGGCCGTATTTCCTAAAATATTTACTGTCCAATCCTCTATAGAAAAAGTTTTCCAACCCCTGTATATTAGAATTCTTCAGAGAAACAGAACCACCCCCCCCCCCCCCCCCACACACACACACACAGTGAGAGGAAGAAAAGGGACTGACTGAATTTAAGGAACTGGCTCACATGATTATAGGTCCTGACAAGTCTGAAATCTGAAGAGCAGGACGGCAAGCAGAAAACCCAGGAAAAAGTTAATGCTGCAGTCTTGGGTCCAAGGCAACCTCAAGGCAGAATCTTTCTTCAGGGAACCTCAATCTTTTCTTTTAAGGTCTTCAACTGATTAGATAAAGTCCACCCACATTATGGAAGGTAATGTGCTTTACTTAAAGTCTATTGATTTAAATGTTAATCACATCTAAAAAATACCTTCATAGAAACATCTAGACTGCTGTTGAACTAAACAACTGGCCATCATAGCCTACCCAGGTTGACACAAAATTCATCATCACACCCTGATGTTATAACTGAGTTTTATTCCAGAAATCTACTAAGAATATATGTGTTGATCTTTTATATCATTTCTCAAGTGGTTACTATTTATTATATGATTATTATTTATTAGAAAGCAATAAGTCAGAACTACATATAGCAACATAACTATGTACCTCCTAGAGAGAAACTAATAATAAAATCCCTTTTCATACTCTAAAAACCCAACTACAAATAATCTCATCCAAATTAAATTTACTTATACATCCTTATGATTGTTTAGGATGCTATCAAATCCTATTCTCTAAACAGCTCTAAAAATATTAGAGCAGATTTAGTCTCAATTGCTTTAAATTCAATGTTGATTTAAAGCAGGGAACCATGTCAAAGATCATTCTAGTCCTATATTGTCACCAAGTAATTTTTTTTTAAATTGGCTTTGGTGATTATACATTAAGAGTTGGTTATCAAGAAGTATATCTATTGATAAGAAGCAGCCCAGTAAGCTGCTGTTAACTTAAATCTAGTTCGACTTTCAGTCATAAGTACCTCCAAAATCCAAAACTTCAGATACTAAAATACGCCTTCATAGTAGGAAAAAAAAAGTACTTTCCCCCTTAAATTAGCAAAGAACAGTTATGTAATTGTTGCTAGAACAATTTGGTTTTTAGGTACTTTCACTGCAGATGTATGCTGCTGTGATCTTTCTATTTCTTAGTCTGAAGTTTATTTGTCTTGCCTTCAAATTCAAACTCTCTTTTATGGAGGAATAACTTACCTACACTGCATATACACAGTAACTTTTCTATATAAATCCACAGCACTATTTCCAAATTCAGTTCGACACAGATACATCTCAGACCCATATATGCAGTCTAATAATGAAGGATGCCAACCAAAACTAAAAATTTGGTTCTAATGAATGAAGTGTAAGAACAACTTTATAGCCAAGCTCTATTTTTTTTTTTTTTTTTTTTTTTTGGCGGGGGGCAGGGGCGGAGGGAGCTTATCTTTAACTCATTTATTGAAAAACATCCACTAACTACTCTATGCTTATACTATTGGGGATAAAATAGAAAATGTGATTCCATCCCTGTGCTCAAAGAACTTAAAGTTTATGAGATCATTTTAATTGAAAGTTAAAACTAACTGAAAAAACAAGGAAAGTTTTTAAGGCATTGTGAATTAAGTCATCGAAGCAGTTGAAAATCAAAAATAGTAGTAGCAATACAAATATGCTTTACTATCTCCTGTCTGAACCAAGTCTCTCCTTTGACCTCATATCTCGGGCTGCTATCCCATTTTTCCGGACTTTTCACAAGAAAACTTATTTAAAAAATTTTTTTTAATATTATTTATTTTTGAGAGAGAGAGAGAGAATGGGAGAGGGGCAGAGAGAGACGGACACACAATCAGAAGCAGGCCCAGGCTTTGCACTGACAGCAGAGAGATCGACGCGGGGCTCGAACTCACAGACCACAAGATCAGAACCTGAGCTAAAGTCGGACGTTTAACTGAGCCACCCAGGTGCCCCACAAGAAAACTTATGTTAGTGATCATCCCAATGCACTGTCTCTACCCCCTCTAACTTCCTGTTAGTTCCTGAACCAACTCCAGCTGGCTTTTCAGCCCCATATTCTACTGCTATCACTCCTGTTCAGGTCACCATAGCCCTCCCTTGCTGCTAATTCTCAATACTCAAGTTACTCTAACAGAACTAATTATGCTCTCTTTGTTTGCCAAATTGACAGTGAATTCTCCGACTAAACTGGCCGGTGGGAACCCCTTGACGTGGGATCCTTTGTTCCTTCAGCTACTTCCCAAGAAGATCTAGCTCATTGTTCAGGTTATTACAGATCAGAATGTGGGTGGTACATGACAGATCATTCCTGTGAATACTAGCGACACTGCTACCAGACCAGCTTAATGACAGACCTAAGAAAATACAGTATTCCGATCAATACTTCCAGCTGAATTCCAACTGCATTCCTTTCTTCCTAACAAATGTGTTCTCATTAATTTCTTTATACCAGATCTACTTACATTTTATGTCTTTATTAAACTGTGTCTTTCCTTTGTTATCCTCAGATGTCACTGTGATTTTATTGACAACCGCAGTCCATGCCTTCCTCGCTGACCTCATCTCATGCCCCCTCCCCTTCTTGGGCAGAAGGCTTCAGCCACTCCAGGCTGTCTTGCTTCTTGAAAGTGCTAACATCGTCCCCTCTCTAGATCCTCTGCACTTGCATTTAACTGGTTGGTAGGAGACCCGGACTCTGGTCCAATCTGCCTAATATGTGTGACTTTGATCACGATATTCAGCTGATCTGTGCTTTGATTTTGTTGTTTTAACAAAAACTTGTACTTTACCTGGACAGTTCCTCTGGCTCTAAAATTATCCTCAGTCCTACACTGTCTGATGTATTCTGACTTTTAAAAGACAAGCAGAAAAGTCACTCTTCAAATAAATTTATCAGTGGGTTTATAGGAACTGTTTTGTCAAGGACAGAGTGGTAGCTTCAGAACAGAAACGAAGAGAAAGGATAAGGCCTCATAAGGCAGAACTTCCCAACACATGGCTTCCAACTGGGCTCCAGACTAACATCCTAACAGCCCTAACCACAAACATCATGCCAGGCAGTCTACAGTCCTCCCTGGATCCCCACACAATTCCTTAAAAACTCATTTTATAATAGGAAAGCCATCATCTCTTTTAAAATGGAAACTGATAACGTCATCTCACTAAAAACCCTCCCATGGCTTTGCATTGAATTACAATAAAGTCCAATCTCTTTTACATAGGCCTCCATGGTCGACCATGATCTATCTGGCTCCTACTTACGTCCCCAAGACCACTTCTCATCACTCATCCTGCTGCGCACTAAGCTGCAAACAGGCTGGCCTTCTCTTCCTAGAACATACTAAACCTTAATGTCTTTACCCTGTCTGCAAAGCTCTTCCCCAGCTCCATTGTTGGCTAGCTCTTTATCATCCTTCAAATTACGATTTCCATGTCAGTTTCTCACAGAGGCCCTCCTGTCCAGTTCACCACTGCGATCATCACAATATACTGTTTCTTTCTTAGCACTTAGTGCAATCTGCTAGAGGTTTCTTTCCCATGTCTCACACTGAGGTTTGAGTCCTGGCTCTGCCCCCTGTCTGAGGTTTTATCTTGGCCAAGTTATTTAGCCACTCTGAGCTTTATCTCAATATTTATCCCACTGGGCTGTTTTATGAATTAAACTACATGAGGTACATAAAAGCACCCAGAATAGAACCTGGCGTTAAATAGCAGGGCTCGATAAATGTTAGTTGCATATGGAACATAAGTATCACAAAAGAGGGACATGTCAGGAGTATGCATTCCCCAAAGTTTGGTGTTAAATGCCTTATAAACAACCTAGAGTAACAAGTATACACTGCATTTTTAGCTTGCAGGAATGCCACAGATTTCTGGAGGATGCAATGAGAAGTTGAGGGAAAGAAGTTGCTGGAAGAGTTTTTCAGTGTGAACAAGCAGAAGAATGCAGGTGAATTACAGTGGGGGCAAATTAATATGAGAAAAACTAAATCGACTGTTTGTTAATTTTTGTGTGTGTGAGAGAGAGAAAGAGTGCAAGTGGGGGGTGGGGGAAGGGGCGGAGAGAGAGAGGGAGACACGGGATCTGAAGCAGGCTCCAGGCTCTGAGCTGTCAGCACAGAGCCCGACAAGGGGCTCGAACCCAAGAACCATGAGATCATGACCTGAGCAGAAGTCAGACGCTCAACCGACTGAGCCACCCAGTGGCCCCTAAACAAGTGATTCTTTAAACTATATTTTCTTTTCCTGCCCCTTCCAGAGCTCCTTTCTTGCCAATTTCTCCCCACCTGCACCCCACCCCCACGCCCACCATGCCCTGTCCAGGTTCTGAGAGAGCCTGTCACACATCAGAATCTCTGTATCAGGACTGGAGCTGCATCACTGTGGGGAAAGTCAGCCTTCCCAGGTGGTTTAATGCATTCCTCCTGCCTCTCACCCAGAATTTATTTCTAACAAACTATACTGAGCTAAACCATGTGCTAGAAATTACCAAAACAACCACGCAAGACTGGAAAACCTTTCCCAGAAGATGGCACAATGCAACCTCAAAGACAAAAGATGAACCAGAGTCAGCCAGACAATATAAACCACGAGACAGGAAGTCTCTACCTTAAAAATAGGATACAGTCCAAAAGGTGATGCAAGGCATTTGTCATCTGGGTGGTTAGGCTTCCATATTAGCCATCAAAAGCTTTTCTAATGCATAACCCACCTGCAACTATATTGCAAAATTATAAATGAACAATGTTACAAAAAATTAGAAATTCTGTGGAGAGAAGCCTTTTGAACTGCAACAACCACACTCAATTCCTTTCCGCAACTATAGACAACAGCCAGGAGTCCTGGATTAGCTGGTTTGGGAAAGTACCACACACTGAGAGGCTTCAACACCAGAGAACTGTTTTCTCAGTTCTGGAGACTAAAAGTCCAAGATCAAGGTGTTAGAAGGATTGGTTTCTCCATAGGCCTCTTTCCTTGGCTTGCAGATGACCATCTTCTCTCTGTATTTCACATCATGTTACCTCTGTACATCTCTATAACCAAATTTCCTCTTCCTAGGACACCAGTTGGATTAGGACCCACCCCAGTTAACTTAATTATTTTAACCTAATTATTTCTTTAAAGGCTCCATCTCCAAATACTGTCATATTCTGAAATCTTGCAGGTTAGAATTTTAAGCTATGGGTTGTGGGGAGACACAATACAGCCCCTAACACTCTCCAAATAAGACTGAAGTTCAAGCAGGGTGAAGTCTGGTGAGAGTGAGAGGGCATCGGTGGGCTGGGGAGGGGCAGGAGTCCAATGTCAAGGGGTGAGAAGAAACTAAAGGAAGGGATAGTATGCTGAATGCTTACTATATGCTGGGGATTGTACTAATATTTTTTAAATGTTTCTCTCATTTAAGCCTTATAGCATCTGTCAGGGAGGTATTATTATAATTTTAAAAGTCAGGAAGATAGTCTTACAGAGGTAAAATAACTTTTCTAATGTTATTCAAGTCATAACATATGGAGCTAGGATCTAAATATAAGTCTTCCTGACTCCAAAATTCTTTCAAGGATTCCACGTGGCCTCCTGGGCTCTGATTACACACCCCCTGGGCTTCTCTGTCCAGGACAGCCGTTCCTCCTTCGTCGCTCTCACATCCTACTGGCCTGCTTAATACCATGTGGCTCCCTGTCACTTCTGATTCGGGACGTACTGGAGAGCAGGGTTTAAAATGTCCTCTTTGTCACCCTTCTTCCAGCAACTAACCTAAACACAACCTAGAACCAGATCGTTTTACAAACTTTGGACACAAATAACTTAAATATTTGGTCATATTTCAGGGTAGTAGTTGGACCTTGGCTTTCCTGAGTTCTCAATTCAGGAACTGGGGAGGACACTGAACCTCGGGCCCCTAGACAGGAGTGAGACAGCGATGCAGGAAAGATTAGGAGATGGGACGGGGGTTTGCTGATCCCTCGTCAGCAGTAGTGGGAAAGAAGGATCATTTTTGAGGTCAGCACTCCCCAGCGCACACACCCCTATGGTACGTCTCCCACTTGTAGAAACTGGCCATGAAGACAGACACAACTTTCATCTCTCTGAAATGGTAATTTGTATTTCTTACACATCAAAATCCTCCCAGTTAGAAGTATTTCTCTCTCTCTCAAGAATCTATCTTAGCAACTTGACCATATCACGCTCCAGATAGCTAAGAAGCTCTAAATCTACAGAAACAGTATAAGATGCAACTTACCCAACTGAAAGCTGGGAACACGCACTTGAATCATTAAGAATGTGTAGGTCTTTCAAGACATCAATTTTTAAAGGGAAGTCCCATGATTTTAACTCTGTCCCATGATTATGGCCCTGAAAAACTTACTGCCACTTTCCCCTTGGCGAAGAGGAGGGCAACTCCTAAATCACAGACTGTACTAAGCAGTGCAGTTAAATAAGGAAATCTGATCTCAGGGTTGGTCCCTTGATCTTTGTGTCCTCCTTTCAAGGCTTACTCAATGGAATCCTATAATCCCCAGTCTCAAATTAAAATAGAAGAGATTCCCCGTGCCAGCAAGTTGTGCAGATCTCAGCGCACACAGAGTTACTCATCCTGTTAGAGAGAATCGTATGGGCCCTCCCTCTTCCACACATGGCCATAATCACCTCAAATACCTACAGTGCCTGGGTCTTTTCAAGACCAACTGCCTCTCTTTCCAATTCCAGATGCCCTTGTTTGGGTTGGGCCTGGCAGGCATGGCTGATTCCTGTGAACCATGCAAGGCTCTAGGAGACACCACACTCCCTGCAAAGTCCCACCTGGTTCCCGCGTAATGGTTGCCCACTATGAGGAAGACAGTCAAATAGGGATTTCAGATCCTGAAAACGTTTCCTACACTGGTCAGAAACAAGGTTGTCAAGTTGGAGGGGCGTTCATGATTACACTGTCCAGCGTAAACTATCAGCTTTCCTACACGTTTATACACATATTTATTTATGGGTAGCAAGCAAAAATGCCACTTGCGGTGTAGTTATTTCGGCACTTAAAAATGTGTATGATAATACAGAGATAATTTTTGTAGTATATCTTTAATGTCATTAGATCAATCTCATGATCTGGTAGAATCATCACAGAGGACAATACTGAGAGTGTTTTGTCTTCACTACCAAACATTAGCTGTCTTGATTAAGTAGAAAAATTAATGCTTATTTGCTTCTACAAGGAAACGGGCAACCTTCTAAAACCTCCTACAGTTAGCAACTACATGTCAAGTACTAAATGACCAGGGTAACTATTACACAGTGCATTAATACGTTTAAAAATTAAACAAATATTTCTACGCTTGTGTAAATTCTTCGGCATTTATGCAGTACTCCAGAGGAAGGAACTGTAGAAAGCTGTGATTCCAACCTTTGTGTCTACGAGGCTCATCAGAATAGAATTCACAGCAGCACCCCTGAAGGGAGAAATCAAAAGATTTAAAACAACATCAGCACCAGCAATAATTCCTGCAGTATTGCACTGGGTCACAATGTCTACTCGCACACGCAAGGGTATCAAAGGGGGACTCATCCTTCAGTACTGAGTCACTGGGAAGCACTATTTTCTCTTGTAACTTCACGGCCACATATTCACATAGTAAACCCACACACACAATCTTTCTTTGATCTCAGCTTGAATTAGTACTTCCCTTCTTACTTGCAAGCAGCCATCCCCTTGCCCTAGACTGCAATTACTCACACGGCACCAGCAGTCTACACCTGACAGTAACTGCAGCAATGTATATTCAGTTGCAGCAAACTTGATACAATTTGACATAATCATAAACTGGCAGTCCGCAGATGAAAAATCTTCACTGCGTCTGCTGTATGATCCATTATATTACAATAGTGCAATAGTATACAAATACTGCCAATCATATGGCAGACATATTCATTCATTCATGTACGTAGGAAGTTCTAAAATTTGTGTACAGAATTGAGTAAGACAGTCATCAATATTTGGACTGAGTCTCTTCCTTGCTCATTGTGTGAGCTGCATCCTGTTTCCTGCCTGGATCTCTCCCCAGTTGTACGTACTGATTTTTGCTTCTGTTTGTAAACCATTTTCACTTACCCTAGACCTGCAGGCAATACAGATTCGTGAATTGTGTAGTCCCTGTATGGTGGGTAAGGATCTAGTTCATGATTAATACCGTAGGTTACTGAAGCATCCATAGAAACAGGTATGTTTCCCCCACTTCTCCCCGCCAACTCATGTTAACAAGTGTGTATACCATTTACACTTGTGAACGTGTTGCTTTTTAAAAAGATAAAATTTCTACCAGTTAGCATTAATGCTCTGGCTACTCAAAAACTGTTGGCGAATTTTAGACTATGTACAGTGGGCCAGCAGCTCTCAACATCTCTGCCTTGGGCGGACCTGATGGCCAGCATTTCATGAGGGACACACTCTCCAGGAATGAAGGCTGCCTCATGGGCAAAACGGGATTATTCACAATTCCCAGACCACCAACTTTCCTGCTGGGCCATAAAAAGACAAGGCAGTTAAAAACTGTTACAGTAACATTGGTATGGACCTCATAGATACCTCTGGAAACTTTCAAATCTGGATGTTTACAAGGGCATACATATACAGGCTTCTCTGGAATCACACTTTCATTAAAAAATCACCTGCTAGGAAAACTGTATGCTGAGTCTCAAAAAACAAACAAACAAACAAAAATTAAACTACCATACAATCCAACATTATGTTTCTGGGTGTATACCCAGAAGAACTGATCTCAGGGACTTGACCAGGTATTTACTTGCACACCCATGTTCAAAGCAGCATTGTTCAGAATAGCCGCAAGGTGGAAACAACCTAAATATTCATCAACCAATGAATGGATAAATAAAACGTGGTCTATACATACAATGCAATATTACTGATCCTTAAAGAGGAATGAAATCCTGACACACGCTGCGACACGGATGAACCTTGAAGACATTATGCTTAAGTGAAATAAACAGACACGAAAGAACAAATACACGATCCCACTTATGTAAGTTACCTAGAAGAGTCAAATTCATAGAGACAAAAAGTAGAATGATGGTTGACAGGAGCCAAGGGGAGAATGGGGACTTATTGCTTCATGGAGACAGAGTTTCAGTTGGAGAAGATGAAAAAAACGCTGGAGATGGATGGTGATGGCGGCCCAGCCATGTGCATGCACTTAATGCCACTGAACAGCACACTTAAAACTGTTAAACTAGGGGCGCCTGGGTGGCGCAGTCGGTTAAGCGTCTGACTTCAGCCAGGTCACGATCTCGCGGTCTGTGAGTTCGATCCCCGCGTCGGGCTCTGGGCTGATGGCTCGGAGCCTGGAGCCTGTTTCCGATTCTGTGTCTCCCTCTCTCTCTGCCCCTCCCCCGTTCATGCTCTGTCTCTCTCTGTCCCAAAAATAAATAAACGTTGAAAAAAAAAAAAAACTGTTAAACTGGCAGATGGCGGGGCACCTGGGTGGCTCAGTCGGTTAAGCGTCCGACTTCGGCTCAGGTCATGATCTCACGGCTCGTGAGTTCAAGCCCCACGTTGGGCTCTGTGCTGACAGCTCAGAGCCTGGAGTCTGCTTTGGATTCTGTGTCTCCTTCTCTCTCTGCCCCTCTCCTGCTCATGCTCTCTCTCTCTCAAAAATAAACAAACATTTAAAAAACAAATAAAATAAAATGTCAGATGGCTACAATAGTACATTTATTATGTTATAAATATTTATTTAACATATATATATTTAAAAAATTTTTTTAAGCTTATTTATTTATAAGAACAGGGGAGGGGCTGAGAGAGAGAGAGAGAGAGAGAGAGAGAGAGAGAGAGAGAGAGAATCCCAAGCAGACGAGGGGTTCAATCTCACAAACAAAGACGAGGGGTGAGATCATGACCTGAGCCAAGATCGAATTGGACTCAACCTACTAGCCACCCAGGAGCTCCTGAGTTATATATATTTTACCACAATAAAAACTTTCAAAGAATCACTTGCTCTAGAGCCTATACTCAAACTGAGAAATTAAGGTAATATCCAACTCGAGCTAAAGTTTTCTTTCTCACATCTGGCTGTGAGAAATTAAGGGTTTTTGTTCTTTAATGTTTTCAGAAAAAGGAACCTCAGAAGTGGAAAATAGAGAACAAACTCTGCTGAGATGTAGATGTCTGGCTAGGCATTTCCAGTGAAATGCTTCATTCATGAGCCTTCCCAGATGCTCAGTGCTTGGGATTCAAAAGAATGCCTGGACAAAATTACAAATTCCACTCCTTCTTGACCTTCTCAGTCAATAGGAAGTGGATGAAACTGTGAATGAAAATCCAAGGACCTCAAGGGTCTTGGACATCCACTTCATACACATATCGGTCTTGGACTGTTAGCCTTAACTCAAAGTTAAATTACGTGCAGCATACTCTGTTCAACAAGGGAGGGGCGCAGGGAAAGGGGAGTTCAAACATTTAGAAGATCTTCCTTTTTTTAATCTAAAAGGGATAAAAAAAATGTCAGCACGTCACAGGGAGATTTCAGTCATCTGAAAACTATTAAAACAGAGTCTGAGTGCTTCGAGCAAAATGCATTTCACTTTTCAGTGATTATTTTAAATAGTGCTAATATTTTATATGTTCTAAATTATTTCTAATTGCTTTTAAATTTTCAAATGGATTCTACAATTAGTTTTATCAAAATCCTTATTACAGATGATTACACTTCAATATCCAGAAAGGGAGGGAAAAAGGTATTTGATTGTTGAATTTGTGTCTTAGTTTGCTAGGGATGCCGTAGCAAAGTGCTGCTGACTGGGTGGCTTAAACAATAAAACATTTATTTTCTCACAGTGCTGGAAGCCAGAAATCTGAGATCAAGATGTCAGCAGGCTGGGTCTCCTCCGAGGCCTGGCTCCTTGGCTTGTAGACAGCCATCTTCCCCCTGCGTCTTCACATGGTCTTTCCTGTGTACCTGTGTCCAAACTTCCTCCAAGGAGTATTAGAACTCATCCTAATGACCTAATTTTAACTTAACTACGTCTTTAAAGGCTCTCTCTCCAAACAAAGTCAGATTCTGAGTTACAGAGGGTTAGGGTTTCAACATGAATTTGGGGGGAGTGAGGGCGGGAATTCAGCCCATAACTTGAAACCATAAAAATATTACAAAGCTGTTTATGAACATCTGAGTGATCAAATAATAAAAAGGTAAAAGAGATAATATTCTCATAAAGGATTCACGTTCTTTGATGCCTAAAATGTCTACTGGGCTCACAAATGCTCAAATAAACACGTTTAATTTGTCTCCTTTCATTTGAGCAAAAGTAAGTATCGAATACTATTGTCTACAATCCTCTGTGTCAGGGAGACATTGTTAGGGCGCTCATTAAATTTTCTGTGGATTATCTACATATAATAAGAAAGTTAAGCTTGCCTAATAGAGTAAAGCCTTCTTAAAATTTGGATTGAATAATTTCAGATTTCCCAGCAATCCACACCCTGGTATATAGGTTTCTTTTTGATAAACTTTTAAAATTTTGGGTCTTCAGAGTAGAGTCAGTAATACATTCAAAATAGAAATTCAATATCCACATTATTAAATTCTCAGTTCTTATTTTATGTGACATATGCTTGTTGATTCCTACCTCCTCTCTAAGACCCCTTTCCCCCTCCCTCTCCTCCCTTCCCCCCTCCCCCAAGCTTCTCCTTCTCAGTCAGTCTTCTTTGCTGGGTCCTACTCATCTCCTGAACTCTCAATGTTTTGTCTCTACTCACTTTCCATTTATTACCCCAGGTGGGACAAATGTATCCAGTGTTAACTCTTCGAATCCATTTATATGCTGAAGATTCCCAAATGTATTCCTCCAGTCCAGACTTTCTCCTAAATGCCGAAGTCACAAATCCAAATGCTCACTCCACATCTCTTTCAATCAATGTCAACATACCCACCACTGGTCTAAGATCACCTCCTTCTACCTGCAACTTTTCCATCTCAGCTGACTGCCATCCTTGAGGCTGTTTAGCCCCAAAACACTGGAATCCTATTTACTCTTTTTTTTTTTCCACAACTCAGGTAAATAGGTCTGGAAATTCTGTGGTTACTACTTTGAAAATACATCCACTACCCCCATCATGGTCTGATATACTATTTTTTCTCACCTGGACTGATGAAGTAGTCTACTTGTTACACAGCAGTAGGAACGATCTTTAAACATAAGTCAGAGTACGTCACTGGAGTACTCAACATCCTGCAATGGATCACTTCTCTCACCCCAAAATCTTCCCAGTGGTCTACGGGGCCCTATATAATCTCTCTGCCTTTTCTACACCCCTTCGACCTTGTCACCTACGTCCCTTGCCCCGTTCCCTCCACTCCAGCCAAAATGATCTCCTTATTCCTCCTCTAACTGCTTGCAGACTCCTGTCTTAGGGCTTTCAGCTGGACTGTTCCATCTCCCTGAGATGCATTTCTTCCTCACACCAGCATGGTTCAATCCCTCAGCATCTCTAGGTTATTGCTCAAATTTCATGAGCGCCCTTCCCCCCCACTGCTACCATATTTAAAACGTGAATCTTCCACTGGCATTCCCAATCCTCTTCGCCTTGCTTTTTCTCGTGACACTTAGGTCTTAGAAGCTACTTACTTAGGTTTCTTATTTGTTCTCCCTACCCCTGCAACTAGAAGGTTAACTTTAAGAGCAGCAAATATTTTTGAATGAATGAATAAATTAAAAGGGCATTCTTTAAATCATGGATGGTTGAAATGTACTCAATTCTTGGATTTGGTAATTATTTGCTAAATGCACGTTTGGGGGGGCCTATAAGGAATCCCTACTCCCTACCCCCTTCCGACTGACATCCTGCTCTCAGTTCTTAGCTCTTAGTATGTCCTAGTCCTGGAATAGGCGACATTTCATTAAAAATATGCTATGATCCAAGCCTGATTAAGGCAAACTGGTCTCTCTCCTTCACCCCTGCACATTCACTGACCTCCCTAGAGATGCCCTCGATAATCATTGGTCGTAGTTAAGTACATAAATCTCTTACTGTCTTTCTTCCTAAAACATGTCATATGGACTTGCCTACTTAGAAATAAATTCGATCACAGATTAGCCCCTGAAGTTTGGAGCAGGCTTATGACTTCCAGTTTGCAGCTCATACTAGAAATCTCTTAACTTGTCTGTAAGTGGTATCAGGTGTCTCTCCTGACACCTTGACATCAGCTGTTTTGCGGCAGGCTGCTTTTGCCATTTGTACCCCCAAAGCGAATAACATGTGCAGTAGAGAGACTATATTTTAAGGCACACCATCTTTCATATCCCTACAAATTTGGTGAGAAGCCACACTTCAGATTCATCTACCTACAACTTTGAGATGACTCTTGGGCCCCCAAAAAGATCAGGGACAGACTCCTGTCTGAATTTTAAGACACCTCATTTGAAACACACCCTTCAAATACGGTGAAAATCCAATGTTTACATAATGCAACTAACACAGAGGCAGACACTTGATTTTTTTCTCTCTATAAGAAAATACATAACCATGACAAAGCATTTTAGTTTTCCAAATTTCACTGAATTATAATCCAATAAGCCTATAAAGTTCTTGGAAATGCATGAACTGCTTTTTACAAGGATTATATCTATCATAAGATGATCATGAAGACAAAGTGCCTTAAAACTGCTGCATTCTTTGGATATTGGTTTTAAAGGACATTTAAAGAACAAGTTTTTTTTTGTTTACTGGTGTTTATTTTGCTGATGCACTCCTCTGGGGCACTCCTCTGCTCCTGTAGGGTGGCAATGCTCGTGGATAAATCCAGAGAGGTCAAATTAGGTATAACAGGAATGCTTAATTTACACTTCACAGGAGGGGAAATTTTGGGATGCCGCGGAGAAATACTGACAAAGAAATAAAACTCAATCATCTATAAAAGCCCTTCTCTGTCATTTGCATTTTTAAAATGTAATCACCAACATGTCTAAAATGAACTGCCATCAAGTACGCATTTCAGAGTGCAGAGAAGCGCTAAATGATAAATGCGGCATGTAGTTTTCGCTGAAGAGTGCCTCCAAATAAAAATGGATTTTGTAACGTTTCTGGCACTAATATTGATAATTGAATTTAAAAGTCGCAGCCAGATGAAAAGTCAAGTGAGGGAAAATGCTACACAAACGTTTCACAATGTGACATAATTCGGAAAGGAACAATTTCAAGCAATCGTGGTTTGTTACTTTACTGCTACCATATGCTTCTTAAGAAATCAGGTCACCTACCTCCTCCCTGCTGCCCTCGCCCCACCCCCTGCCCTGCAAATTCCACCTTTTTGCACTCTCAGCTTTGACTGAGATAAAAATTAAGATCTTACGATAAATTACCCTTAAGGGAATTGAAAGATATTTCAACGGTTTTCTAACGAACTATGAAAGAAATTAATTCAATTATGTCCTACTTTTATTATTAGTTCTCTGTGGTACCTCTAAGTGGTAATATAAAGTCATCAGGTTCCACATCATATTGAGACTGTCTTTCCAAACGATCTTTCTTTGGAAAACTGTTTTCCCAACAGAGAACATTAAGGATCTCTGCCATGTTCTAATATATCATTCTGCAAGTTAGTATTTCTACAGTCATGACAAACAGTGCTGGGGTCTCAGGGGACTCATGAACTCACCACTTCCTAGAGAAAAGGAGGCTGAGGGATGTGATACAGCCATCAAAATACATGAAAGCAGCACTATAAATTATAAAATGTAAGTCCTGCTTCCATCACGAAAAAGCACAAATTTCCCATGAAGACAAAAAGTAAAAGCAAACAAAAACATTCATGAGAATTTTCTCACTGAGAACTCATCCACGTTCATTTCTGGGATATGTGACTTTTTTTTTTTTTTTTTTTTTTTTTTTTTGGTCTTCCTGGCATGTCTTCCTACCATGGAAGCCAGAAAGATCAAACACCTGCTCTTGCTGAACCCTGCTGCCCGGGACACAGGCACAACAACCTCAGCTCAGCCAGCCGATGCTCCTGGAATCATCTTTACAGAGTCCTAGGGAGCGGTGGTGGTAGTTCCTGCACTCCTTGAGGGCCAGCCACCGGGACGGCGGCTCCCACAAAAGGCCATTCCTCTGGTACGATGTCAGCTTCGCTTCACCCACCTGTTCTTGGGTTTTGCCTATTTTCTAAGCTAGTTTCTACAGTCTTTCCGTCAATGGAAAGGAGTTGTTTTCAGGAAGTTCTCTGCTTCCTCAGGTTCATCCACCACATCACATGCCCTGAGCTGGGAGCACAGTAAAAGCTGCCCAGGCATCAGGTAGGAAAGGACGGAGCTGAAAGAGCCACATAGTTCACAGCAGGAGCAGGAACTGCTGGTCGTAATTCTACTCTGCGATATTTACATGTGGTCAGATTCATAATATAATTAGAAATTCATTACTACCGAATGCTCTCCATCAGCTCTTTTTTTTACCTACTTTATTGATTATTCGTTCATGCTGGCCCAGCAACCAATTCATAGGCTCACAAGAGCAGGGAATTTTGTTTTCCATTTCTGCTTTCCTACCTCTTGGCTAGGGGGGTGGCATTCTGAAAGGGAATAACCCCTCTCCTTCTGCCCAAGCCAGACAGAAGGGTTCAGGGTTCCCCAGCCCTGCCCCGAGGTACTTTTTTTCCTAGCTATTAGGAAAAGATCTCCATTAAGTTTTCCTCTAAATCACCTCCATAGGGGAAAGGGCCTGGCACATAACACGATTCAATAATGCCTTTGAATGAACCCTACTCAAACCCCTCTGACGCTGACTTCTGTCTAATGTTGCGGAAATGTTCCATCTCTAGAGACGATTAATTGCCGTGATTTAAGAAAGCATCCCTTTAGCTTTTGTTTAATTACTGGAAACACTGGAGCACGTATTTAATTTAACGGCATGGGTGACATTCTCAGTAAGCACTCAACAGTAAACTTTCTACAACAAGCCTTAGTTTAAACTGACTTTTTACTGCTGAATCCTATTCTTTGACTCATTTACATTATGCAATTGTGTGTTTACACATTAAAAATGGATAGAATAAGGCTTATGAAAAATCACAAAGAGATCAATTCATCCAACAATTATGGAGCACCTCTACATGCTAATCACCGCGATGACTGTTGTCTCTATCATACAAGACATGTTCTCTCTAACAAGATTTAATAGCAAGCAGTAATGCTGCGTCACTGAATACATCAAAAGAAAAAGAATTTTCTGACACACTAAGTGGAACCAAGAAGGCATTAAGCAGAGTCTTCTTTTCTCCTACCTTCCCAGGGACCATTTACATGAAAGTCAAATGGTAGCACCGGTCAAGAATTTGGAACATACATATTTGATTTTAGATTTGAAGAAATGTTGAGTTTTTAATCCCTCTTTCCTATAATTTAAAATCTTCAAATGATTTGAGACGCCCAAGAAGTCACACACCTGATACTACTGCGTCATTATTGTCAATGAGAAACAGTTTCTGAGTGATTTATGCATTAAATATTTACATCAGTTTTCTACAGATGTACCCTCTGTGTCCTTTAAAGCTATTTTAGTAATTATAGATGGTAACACTTGTATTCACAAGATCATCTACCTGTAGTTTTTTCAAAAAAAAGCTTTAGTGTCCTGTAATTTTTTTCAAATGATAGTTTACCAAAAACAAGACCACGCTTCTATCTCTGTGTGGCTCAAATTCAACTCATGATGGAAGGTAATTTAGATCCCCGTTCAGTCTCCATCCTTGAGCTTGCAACGACCTCGAATTAATGGTCGACCATAGCTTAAGAGTATCCAAGTATTAGATTTTATATATTCTCTCCTTAAGGATGTTTGTTTAAAAGAAGGAAAACATGATTGTGTATCTCTCACACTGATCTCTAAGTATGCAGACTAATTCATCTGATTCTTGTACATCTTCAATAATCACTGTGGAATATAAGAGAATGCAATCATTTCTGAGGATTGCTTATTAATCAAGACTTGCAAAACAGTGAGTAAGCCCCCAATATTCTAATGGGCTCACTTCTTAACAAACTCCAGACTAAGCAATCTCCTGCCTAAGGGCCAAGTCTAGCCAGCCAACTATTTTTGTAAACAAACTTTCATTGGAACAGTCATACCCACTTGTGAAGGTATTGTCTGAGGCTGCCTTTTTGCTGCAACAGCAGAGTTGAGCAGTTGTAACTATCTGGCCCAAACTATACATCATTCTAAAAATCTGAAACCATTTTGTAAAGGCTGTTGGCTCACTTTCAGCTGTGTTAACTCTTATTAAATGACAACAAAGTTTAACAGAGTTGCTAAATAACTCTAGAGAGATCTGGTGGGGGGGTTGAAGGGAAAGCGAGACATTTTAACATTCGTACCAGGGCGGCTGAAGTCACAGCTGACACCTTCATTGGTTAATTTGGAGAAAGGACACAGAGCTCAAACATTTACCTTCACCTACAGATGCCGGAGGGAGGGGGTTGGCCTAGATAATCTCTAAGCTATTCAAGCTTCATGATTGCTTCAAATGACTTAAGTAAAGCCATAAGCAAACTCAGAACCATGAGTACACAACTGAATAATAAATGTTTCATGGCACCTGCCTGAAGTGACAGCAGGGAAGTAATACATTTTAGAAAAATGGAAACCAGGATGGCTAAAAGAGGGTATGTGGAAGTTTCTCGTACTCTTCCTGAAGCTTTTCTGTAAGTTCGCAATTGTAACAAAAAGGTAGAAAGATAGTTAAAACCACTTTTGCATGTTTGCACTTAAAAGGGAAAATTTCTGTTACCCTCCTCAACAAGCGAAGTTAACGCAATAACTGCCAAAATGGTTTTGTAAAACATACAAAGCATGTCCGGTACGTCCGTGGAACCACGCAGGGCTGAGGCTGCGGACCACCCTTATTCCAATTCCGCATCCTACATTTTACCCTTGGTACCTGTCTTACTTTATGGAAGATGAGCTAACTAAAACCAAAGGGATCAAAATACAGAATAGACACAAAAGAAGCCGAGGTGGAGAGAACAGTAGGAAAGAGAGCGAAGGAAAGAGGAAGCAATACTGTGAATAAAAGATCCTAATCAACAAACTATATCAACACGTTCCGACTGTTCACAAGTATTAGCAGACCTCCTTGATGTTTTCTTTGGCAGAATAGGAAGGAAACTTACTGAGAACCCTTGACTCATACAATATAAATACATCCTATGTACTTTATATGTGCATATTCCAAGAAGAGATAGGACTTTAATTTTATAAAATACAAACATCACGCTAACTGAACAAGTGCCTAGAGAGCCACACACATTCACATTGTTAAATATAGAAACTAAGTGTAATGAGAATCATTATCTCCGGTTTCCAAGGATACCAAGATAAGCACTACTCCTAAATTGCAGTTCATTCAGCAAAGGGCACAGAGTAATTTATATTCAGGGTCATCCTCAGCTGACAGCAGATGTAAAAGGGGGACTAGGGTAAATCAGCCGGTTTATATTATTCTATTCTGTTGCCTACTCTGGTTTCCAGTTACCACCCCCCTCTGGTCCCAACCCTGGCCAATGTTTTCTAGGTGAAATTTGGAAAATCTGATTGTAAATATCAACTTCCCACAGGAGAAGAACCCACAAAGGGCAGGGCAGTCTGACATGTGATTAATACCCGGGGATGGGGGTGAGGAAGGCTGGAATTCCCACTTGCTTTGTTTATGGAAAGGAGAGGAGGCTGGTTTTGTGTGTCTGTCTCACCAGTCGCCACCCCTCCCAGTGCCTCTAAAGGAACTGTACAGTTAATTTCAACTTCCCACTCAACCAAGGCTGTCTATCCAAGCTATTAGAGCTTACCACTCCTAAGCTGCCATAGTTTCTAGAAGGAAATTCACCTTCAATTTGTTCTGCCTTCTAGACTCCACAATGCAGACTCTCCTATGATTACTATTTTTGTTTCTATAGTAACAAAAATATAAAAACTACTTTCTGACAACCTCAGAGATATGGCCTCGGCATCATTTCTTTGTTTATTCAAGACCGTTTATTGATTGCTTTCAACATGACAGGCATCGTACTCGGGCAGACAGGCAGTGACGAGCGATGATAGGAAACTTCACTTTGGATCACCTGGGAAATAATCACAGGCCATGTCCTGTAGGCAGTTTAAAAAGAGGGATTCCCCCTCTTAGTCAAATTTTCACTTACTACCATGGTGATATAGATTTCATGGACATTTTAGATTTACCTTAAACTATCAGAAAGTATATATAAAAATCTGATCCCAATATAACCATGACTTTTTCATCTATTCTTCCCCTATTACCTATTACCTATCTAGGTAAGACTTCCCACGTAGCACTTGAGCCAGGACAGAGGTAGCTGCAAGGGGAGAAAAGCTCTGCCTGCCTTCATAGGCTTCCTGCTGATGGACAGGACACAGTGGATCAGGCTAAGCTTCTTAGCTTCATGTGACGATGGAGGGAAACACGCGCCTGTTTTTTGTTGCTGTTGTTTCTTACATGTTTATTTATTTTTGAAGGAGAGGGAGACAGAGCATGAGCAGGGGAGGGGCAGAGAGAGAGGGAGACACAGAATTTGAAGCAGGCTCCAGGCTCTGAGCTGTCAGCACAGAGCCCGACGCGGGGCTCCAACCCACAAACTGGGAGATCATGATCTGAGCCAAAGTTAGACACTAAACCAACTGAGCCACCCCGGACCCTCCTTTAAAAAAACAAACAAACTTTTTTTTACTACTCAACCCTTTTAAAAAAAAGATTCACTGCTTTTGTACTGAAATCGTTTTCACACTCAATACATAATAGTATCACATTTAAAAACTATACGAAATGGGCAGTTAGTCTCAATTCTCTTAAAAGTTGTGTCAGTCATTATTTTGGTATACTATCGTGACACCTATTTCTTACAAGGAGCAACATTTTGAGGTAAGATGGCTTCAGACAAGATTCTATGAGTCTTGAAAGTTCTGAAATGCTTTAAGTTGATAAGGTCGAGTTAAACAGGCCACTATTTAACCTTTCTCCTTGTCCCACCAGAAGCTAGAGCTCTGTATGACAAAAACGTAGGCACTTTCTCTGGTGAAACGACAAACACAAAAAAGCATTCACAAGTCCCCGGCAGAAAGGTCATCCTCTTTTAATACCTTTTCTGATAGCACAGACCAGCTTTCCCAAACCTCTGAAGGCAGAAGCCCGCTCACGGCTACGACTGTAACGTCTAAACTACGGTCTTGCGTATTGCACACGTCTTGGAGAATACTTTCTGATGGCTCGCCCGCCTTCAGCCTCCTGAGGACTAGAAAGTGTACAACTGGCAATCCCCAAATCATAAAAGCAAAAACAAACGACAAAAACAAACACCCAAAAGCCCCTGAGAGCTGTCACAAAAAAAAAATTTTTTTTAAAGTGGATTAAGGACAACCAGGAAAGGACAGCTCTGACACCCGAGGCCGAGGCCACCATCCCCCGCGCGGGTCTGGCGCAGCCCGAATCCTGGGCCCAGCCTGGAGCCCTCCAGCCTCCAGCGCAGCCTCCGCGGGCCTCACCTCTCGGCGGAGGCTGCTGGCAGCGGGCACCGCCGTTCTCCCCGGTGCGGTCCCGCCGAGGTAGGGGGGTGTGGCTGGGGTGGCCGCGGCTAGCGGAAGGCGGAGGGGCGGCTCGGCTGCGGAGTAGAGGTGACACCGTAACCGGAGTTGTAAGGGGGAGGCGAGGGGAGCGGGAGCGGAGCGAGGCTGCCCGGAGGCTGGCTTTGGCCGCCGTGGCAGCGCCGGGGTGGGGGGCGCGGGGGCGCACGGGGGTCTCGGGGTGCGGAGAGTGTCAGCGCCGCTGGGTGCGTCGGGGTCCCGGCGTCCCGGGACGGTCGAGGTGGCCGCGTTGCGGGCGGAGGGCGCGCGAGGAGGCCGCCCACAGGTCGGCGCCCTCCCTCCGGGGACCCGCGGGGTGGGCCGGGGGCGGCGGGGGTCCGTGCGGGCGCGGCGCGCACTCACCTATGCACAGCTGGATGGCGTAGGCGTAGTAGGACCAGCCGAGCAGCAGGCTGATGAACACCACCGGGATCCAGTAGAGCACCCGCCGGCACCGCCGCCTGACGCTGCCCGGGCCCGAGGGCGCCATCTTCCAGCCGCATCCACCTGCCCAGCTCCGCCGCCGCCGCCGCCCGCGGGCCTGGCTCCGGGGCGGGCTGGCCGCGCCCCGCGCTCCCGGCGGGACGGGCCCGGGGGCGGCGGCCGGTTGCGCTGCGGCCACTGCCGCCGCCGTGGCGCTAAGTCCCCATCCCGCAGCCCCGAGCCAGCGCCGCGGACTCCCGGCTCCTCAGCCCGGGTGGAGGCGGAGGCAGCGAGAGGAGGGCGAGGAGGAGGAGGAGGTGGAGGAGGAGGAGGAGGGGCGGGGGGAGGGCGAGGAGGGGGAGGATCGGAAGGAGGAGGCGGGAGTCTCCGCCCCGCCCCCGCCCGTCCCCGCCCCTCCATCCCCCGGCTGCCTCCTCCCGCCGGGCCCGCTGCGCCCTCGGGCGGCCACCCCTGCGCCCCGGGGCCCCTCGCGGCCCCGCGCCCCCTCGCCGCTGCCCCCCCCCCCACCAGGGGCGCCCGCGGAGGGAGTGAAGGAGCCCATCTCGGCCCTTCCGCCTCCCCCTTGGAGCCTGGCTTCGGGGTAGAGAGGAGGAGGCGGGCGCCACGGCTCGGGTCGGCGGCACTGGCTGCGGGCGTCGGGCGAGGGGCGAGGGAGCCCCCCCAGCCCCCGCTGGCGCCCGCAACTCCGGGCTCCGTCCGGGAGCTGCGGCGGCCACACTTCGCGCAGACACGCGCGCGGGGGAGGGGAGGGTGACAGAACCGACCCGGGAAGCTGGCCTTGGGCGCACGGGACCCCTCACCTGCCGAGGCAGGTAGGGAGCCAGTGGCCCACCCGGATAGACGCGCCACTAGAACGCCTTCAGTTGCTGAGGCAAGGGTCCCTCCCGGGCGTGGAAAATTCTCGCTTCAACTTGTGGGTCCAGGTAAACAGGCAGAGGGCAGCAAGGGCGGGGCCGATTGTCCAGACCTGCTGAATTGTCGTTTTGGGGGGCGACGAAGCGTACTTTGCCACACGGTTTTGGGGGGACGAAGGGGGGCCGCGATGCACCCCTCGGAAGGGTTGCGGGGCTGTCTGCTGGCGTGCAAGGGGACCGTGGAATGAGGAAGAAGCCCTGTGGTTGTGCATCCAGAGATCACCGGAGTTAGAATCACAGATGACTTGCTCTGGGCATCTGAACTCTTTTGTCACGTTACTTGGTGATTATGCATCACCATGCCCACCGCCGCCTGACACCGGAGTCCCGGGGTTCTTCCGTGGACCCTTTCCCCCCCCAGCCCATTCTTCACTACCATGCCTTCTTTTGTGGCGGCAATTCTAAATTTAGCATGTAGCTGGGTCTGGAGTGGTTGCTGAAAATCGTGGAGGGAATTCTAAAGGCAGTGAGACCAAAGCCCTAAAACACGAATGAATGCTTTTGAGATTGTTTGCTTTTTAGCCTTCCTCTGATTCTGAACGCACCGATTCCAAAGGGAGACACCTCAATAAATGCACTGTATCTGAATTATATACATAATGACCAGGTCTAGTGTGCACAATTTTACTTAACATTAAAGAATGTATGTATTTAAGCCACACAGCAACCATATGGAATGAAAAAAAAAAAGGGTTCTGAATGGCATAAATTCAGTCAAAGAAATTTCAGCAGTTCTGCCTTTGCGATTATTTTTCTGTTGATTAAAAAAGCAAGCTACTCTCTCCTGAAATAGCTACTATATCTCACACACACTCAGACACACACACACACACACATCTCTTCACACTTCTATTCAAAAATGCAGAGAAAACGCCAGTCAAGTTTCTGTGGGATTTTAAATAATTGAAATGAGAACATTTCTGTCCCAGTGAATCATTTTATTTTGTTGCAGCACCTAATACCCTTTATTCGGTACCCTGTAGGGTAGATTAGTATGAAAACATAACTGCCCTGGAATCTTTAACTTTTCCCATGAATAGCAACCCTATGCTCCCACCAGAAGAATCTAAAGACAAAAAATAAAGTCCCTACCAGTGAAGTGAGTAGCCGCATTTGGGCAGCAAGACGGTAAAAAGGGACTCAACAGCCGCCGCCCCCGCCTGCCATCCTCCCTGATTGCCTGCGTGTGTGGCATTAGCAGCAGCGTGCTGAGGGCCAATTTTAATGCCGTTTGCCTCATTATTAATGTCAAAGACTCCTTCGTGGACTCCACCCCACCAAGACTAGCAAATCTGTGATGGAAGAAGGTCACCGATGATTCCTAAGGAATGAAATGCAAAGTCACACTTCCCATATGGGAGCAGTAGAATAAAGTACAAATTGAACCTGATTAGCTGGCAGATGCGGTTCCTCTCCTAATCGTTTTACCAGGGTCTGGAGGTCCAAAATGGAATAGGATCACACAGTTGACATATCTTTTATCCCTTTGGAGGAACGTGTAGGTGTAACATCTTTGAAGGAGTCTACGTTGTTATTACGTATCTAAAATGTTAAGTGTTCTCATTTGTAATAAATATTTGCGGAATAATCCCAACCTACTTTTAGCCATTTTAAGAATACTACTATTACTGGGTTCTTCAAGGATATCACTCTTATCTTAAAAAAAAAAAAAAAGAATGTAGCCCAGGAATAATCATCTCCAAAGTCACACGATGACAAGACTTATCTCTGCCTAGGCTCTAATTAGGCAGGCATAAGCATGCATTCACAAACGTAAGCTTTTGGGTTGAGTACCCAATCTCTAGATGTTAGGATCTAGTAAGAGTGGAGGTAAAGCTTTAATTTCAGAATAGAGAGACTTTGATTTTTTTTTTTGCCTTATTTAAGGCTGTGCATCAACAGGAAGACAATTTGAAGGTCATAGACAATTAAGAAACTTCACTAGAGACTCTTTCACTAGAAGTACAGAAGGTTCAACTCACAAATTTTAGATATTCAATCATTACATCAAATTGTGAATTTCATGTGATAATTTTGATAAAACTGCTATGGCCATTTATGAAAAAGAGAGTCAGCTACAGCTAAAGAAGGAGAGGGCAACACTAACGGAAAGGGAATGGCCAGGCAAGCAGGAAGCCAAAGGGGGCACACAAGAAGAGGAGAAAGGCTTCCTTACCAGGCCTAGCCAGACCCTAAGAATGATAATTCCACCCTTACCAGGCCTCTGCCTAGACGCTCCGCCCACTCAGTCGTTTATCAAAGTCATTCACCTCCAAAATTTCAAAATCTCTATTATCAGACCCTGTTCCCACAGAGGAAACTTGATTTTCCTCTTCTGTCTCCAGTCAAGTACTTTGAACCACTCCCCCACCCCCGATTCTGTAGTCCCCAGTCTCAAATCTATTTTACTATCATTGTTAAGACTCCAAATCTTCCTCCTTCTTCCAGAGCCAGATTAAAATGTTCACTTACTTCCTTTCAGAGTGTGAATCAAGAATAACATGGCAACCGAGCCTGGGGAGCCATGGACCCATCCTGAGTCTTGGACCACCATTCATGCTGTCTATCCTCTACCTTAGGTATGACCTACCTTAGGTCATCTTTTGAGCAAAACCACGCACCAGCAACGTTATTAGGTCACTGGCTTGATAGTTTCTCTTTGCTTCCAGAAGTGTTCTCGGAGGGAAACATTGCATCGTTGAAGTGTCAAGTCGATTTGATTACTCTCAGGTATGTGAGAAATGGATTGTATTGATATTGCTATTAGGATATGGTACGTGATAAATACTGCCTCCAAAATTTACAAGGACAGAAAGGAATGAAGTTGAGATCTGGATGCATTCCTTTACTTAGGATTCTCCCATCCTTCTTAGAGTGGTCAGCGAAAATATTGATGATCCTCTTTCATTACTTTCTTAAACTAAACTTAAACCCTTTTGTAAGTTATCAGTCCGTGACATCAGTGACGCTAGTGTTCATTAGCACTTTTATAATAGTGGCCAAGATACTCCCTGTGGGAGAATGGTGACCTGCCCAAACCACGTGTTGTTTCCGGACACAGGTAAAATAAAAGCCATTTTAGAAAGGGAACCTGGCTCAGGGAATGCGGTGACAAAGTAGTGCCAAGAGACACTTTGGCTCCCAGAGATCGACAGTTTGCAGTTAGCACGAAATGGAATGGAGTATGATGAAAGATAACTGCAAAGGCTTAAGAAATAGGTGGTTGATTGGGTCAACACATTGGGGAAACTGTGAAGCGGGAAAAACTGGCAAACTTGGCCTTTCAAGCGCTCTAGGATCTCTATGGCGGTATTCACCTGTCTCAACACTAGATGGCAGGCGCACACCAAGCCGTGCGGCTCGGAATTTTTCAGAGATTTCAATAGCAGCGACCCTTAGCTTCACCAAGGCAATTATCAATTACGAATTTAACTTCAATGCACAATTGTAACTAATTATATTTTAATTCCACAATGTATGTGATACTTTGGTGGCTAATGATTAATTACTAAAAAAGGAATATTTGGAAAATTGAAAAGAAATAAGAGAACATTTTTCTGCATAGCGAAGTCATTTTGATCATGCTTACTTACACTTCTTTACAGTTTGTGCTAGGGTTAATTTTTTTTAGAAATAGATCAAAACTTTTCACTTAAGTGAATGCTGTGGCCTACACTAACCTCCCTCCCTTGCCCCCAAATGGGAAGAAGGCAGTGTCTGTGAATCCAAAAGGTAGGCAGACGTTTGCACCTCATGGGCTGGCAGCATCTTTAAGGAGTGACACAAAGACAAAACTTCAATTAGACATTACTTGATGTGGCCATTGTGGAGTTGAAAGGTCAGTGGCTAGCAGACCAAGGGCAACAGAGTCCCGCATTGTGCTGGCAAGTGTCCAGTGCCATCAGGGCAAGTAATGGCATCCTCCGCAGACTGTTCTTGATGGCAGGATCTTGGCCACGCATCAGATTCATCTCTGCTAACTCAAGCTTCATTCTTCAGGCTTCCTGTTGATTCTGCGTGGGGGGGGGGGGGGGTCCGTAGACGCGCAAAAATATTTTCGTGTGTGTGTGTGAGTCAACTGGCACTGACTTGTGTTTGCAACCAGGAGTGTTGACGGGATCATAGTTTTAATTTTATTCTGTATCCTGTTTCTTAAAGGATCAGTTTCAGCTCGCGGTCGCTGAGGCACTATGAGAAATTAGGGATACAGGAAGTGGGGACAGAGGAACCTCCTTGGTGCCTTTCAAGTCATAGTGGCTAGACCTGCACTGTCCAATAAGTAGCTGCTAGCCATATGTAGCTCTTCAAACTTAAATTAATTTAAATAAAATAAAAATTAAAAATTCTATTTTCTCAGTCATAGTAGCCACGTTTCAAGTGCCTGTAGTCATATGTATCTAGCAGCAACTGTACTGGACAGTGAAGGTCTAGAACATTTCCTTCATCAAAGGAAGTTCCACTGGATAGAACTGATTAGACATTTTATCTTGTCTGAATATTCATGAGTCGGGCTTTAGATTTATAAATGCAGCAAACAAAAAAGTTCCCTCTCTAATTAAAGAAACAAAAAATGAAGGGTAGCAAAAGTTGAAAACATTTTTAGGCTCACAATATTAGGAGCTTTCTTTCTTTTTTTAAAAAAAATTCTTTTAGTATTTATTTTTAGAGAGAGAGAGAGAGAGACCATGCACAAGTGGGGGAAGGGCAGAGAGAGAGGGAGACACAGAATCTGAAGCAGGCTCCAGGCTCCGAGCTGTCAACACAGAGCCCGAGGTGGGGCTGGAACCCAGGAGCTGGGGCATCATGACCTGAGCTGAAGTCGGATGCTTAATTAACCAACTGAGCCATCCAGGCACCCCTAGGAGCTTTCTTTCATTGAAGATGTAAATTTAAAGACAAGGAGCCAGAAGGATCATAACAGAGGGGGAAGAGGTAACACTAGATATTCTTCAATCTGAAGCTTGTATACAAATGATTGCTTTCAAGAGATATGCAGGGAGAAACTTATCAGAACACTGTACTCAAATTCCTATACAAAAAACTGAATCTTGGATTTAGCTTTTCAGCCAAGGGTGCTTGAAGATATAGCTTCCACACTAAGGAAAACTCCAACCTGTCTGTCTTCATCCACTGGGCATCAGGACCCTTTGTCTTTTGTTGGTTGAGCAGATAATCATTGGGTTGCTCAAAGAATTGCCTATATTCAGCTCTGTCTTTGTCAAGCTGTAGGGTAGATTTAATGTGTCTTGCCCAGTGGTCTGTACAAACCCACATTAGCTCTGGTTCAAGACACCCTCTTCTCCATAAATAAATAAGTAAATAAATAAATATTAATTTAAAAAATATTTAATGTTTACTACTGAGAAGCATTTTCAGGTGTTGTGCAAAGACTTTCAATGTAACTTGAAGATCAAGCTCGGAGTGTGGTTTATAATTGTGGAAAGGAAAAAAATTAACCAGGTTTTTTTTGGGCTATGAAAAGAACAGGGAAAATGACTAATAAATATTTAATGATGACATTTAACAAAAAAAGGCATGTTGGCTCAGATTTGTAGTAGAAAAATTTTGATCATCAGGGGTTCTTCCAACAGCTAGAATTTATCCAGTGTAAATTATGCCTTATGCCTCAGGATCTTTGAGTCTACAATTATTTTCAAGGATACTTAGACACTCCATATTCTGAATTTCTTTGGATTATTTCACTGGTTGATAACATTTTTCTCTGTTTGCTCACATGTCAGTCTCTTTGATAATGGATCATGCTATGAAATGCTAGCTTCGTGGTGGAATATCAATGACCTTTATATCTGGAATATGAAGTGATGTAAGTTTTTGTTTCTCAAACACTCAAAATAGTGGTTGAGGGTTCGAAGTCCAAATGATCAGAGATCTTGGATTTTATGCTTTGAGCCAAATAATAAGCTTGAATAACAAATGTTCATTCTTTTAAGCATTCCCTTGAATATTTTTTTTTCAACTTTTTTTAAATTTTATTTATTTTTGGGACAGAGAGAGACAGAGCATGAACGGGGGAAGGGCAGAGAGAGAGGGAGACACAGAATCGGAAACAGGCTCCAGGCTCCGAGCCATCAGCCCAGAGCCTGACGCGGGGCTCGAACTCACGGACCGCGAGATCGTGACCTGGCTGAAGTCGGACGCTTAACCGACAGCACCACCCGGGCGCCCCTCCCTTGAATATTTTTAATGGATAGAAATATTTTTAATAGATAGATAAGTTAAATTGGACTTTATTTATATATGATGTGATAATGAAACTTTTCCAGTGGTAAAGACAGTGACCTATAGGGATTTATAATTATTCTTTAATTCGAAGCATCTCAGATACAATAAACTACACATATTTGAATACAGATTCCAGTGACTTAAACTAATGTTATAAACATCAATTTTCCATTATTTTGTTAAATATAGCAAGCACTTCCTCCAACACTGGAATAAAATATCTGGTTTGGCTGAAAGTACTAATTAATTTTCTTTATAAAAAGGTCAGTTATAACTACAACCCTTAGAAAATAGCTGGAGTTTCCGATATGTTTACAAAATTTAAATATCATGAAACTGTTGAAGCTGCTTAAATATCAGCCGTGAACTTTTCAAAATTCGTGTAGTGTACTATTTAACAAATGTTTATAGATTGCCTACTGTATGCTCAGGTACTGGGGATATTTAAACTAAATAACATGGTCTCTAGCTTCAAGGAGCTTATGGGTTAAGGTTTATTTTTGAGAGACAGAGAGAGAGCATGAGTGGGGGAGGGGCAGAGAAAGAGGGAGACACAGAATCCGAGGCACATTCCAGGCTCTGAGCTGTCAGCACAGAGCCTGATGTGGGGCTCGAACTCAAGGACCGCAAGATTATGACCTGAGCCAAAGTCGGACGCTCAACCAACTGAGCCACCCAGGTGCCCCTTGGAGCTTATGGACCAATGTGAGACCAATGTACAAATACTTTCAATAATGATCTAACTGTACATTTAGTACTGTGCCAAGCACATCGTGCCTGGAATGTGCCTAGAAGAGTAACAAAAACGGAATTTGTGCTAAAGTGGAAAGGATAAGGAAGAGTTTGCATCACAGAGAAATGGAAGGGATGGTTTTCTCGCACAGGGAATGCCTTCTTCTCTTGAGAGGCCTATTTTGGGAGCTAGAAAGGAAGGGAATAGATTAGTCATGATCCAGCCAGAAAAGCAAAACCCACACCAGGTAGTTCAGTGGGAGGAACTTAATATGGGAAATTAAATTTAAAAAATGTTAGAAGACTGAAAGAGCAACCATGGTGAAGTGAGACAAACACAAGATTGGCAACCGCAGGAGGTCACTTGCTCCCCAGAACAAGGGGAAGGTGGTGGTAATACGGCCCACGATGATGGGTCGCCTGGTAAATACTGGGGGCCACTGAGGTGATGTAGCCACTGCTGGAGGCACAGTGGAGGGAGGGAGAAGAGAGAGAGAGAATGAGGGGGAGAGAGAAACACGAAATTTAGTTACAAGCCAGATGGCAAGGGAGCCTGGAGAACCTTGGTTTGCAGAACAGTGCCCTGAGCATAAAGCAAAACAGAAGAAGGATGAGGAATAATCTAAGACCAGACAGGCCACTGACCAACAGAAGGGAGCTTAGAGTAGAGGAACAGTCAAAGATAAAGTAGGTGTCATCTCATTAAGACAAAAGAAAAAGAGGGCACCCGGGGCGGGGGGGTGGCTAAATTGCTTGAGCGTCCGACTTGGGTTCAATCGTGATCCCATGGTGTGTGAGTTTGAGTCCTGCACCAGGCTCACTGCTCTTACCCTGTCAGCTTCAGATCCTCTGTCCCCCTCTCTTTCTTCCCCTCCCCAGCTTGTGCTCGCTCTCTCTCTCTCTCTCTCTCTCTCTCTCTCAAAAAATAAATAAAACATTAAAAAAAAGAAAAGAAAAAGATATTGGGATGCTTGGATGGCTCAGCAAGTTGAGTGTCCAACTCTTGATTTCGCCTCAGGTCAGGATCCCAGGGTCATGGGATTGAGCCCTGTGTTGGGCTCCATTCTGAGTGAGGAGCCTGCTTAAGATTTTCTCTTTCTCTCTCCTTCTGCCCCTCTCTCCTGCTAACACACACACACACACACACACACACACACAACTTTCTCTGTCAAATTAAAAAAAAAAAAAGGTCTTGTATGCTATTCAGAATTTGAATTTTTCCTAATAGCCACTAGAGAGCTTTCGAATAATTTAAAACAAGAGAACAAACTCTGGGTATGAATTCCAGTTCTGCCACTTACTAGCTCTTTGATAGGAGAACAAGATGCTAAATTTACATTAGAGACATAATTCTGAAAGCACTATAGTGGATAAAGTGGAAATACAGAAAAGATTAGAAACCCTTGTTCTCGACCCCTTTCAAGAAAATGAAATCCTGACCTGGGACCATGGCAAAGGGGATGGAGAGGAGGGGAAAGATTCTAGGAAAAGCCAGAGGGATCTGAATAGGAAAGAGCAGATTTCCTAGATTTTGGAGTCTGCAGAAAGGGAATCTGGGAGAAGGCCCAAGGGATGGACAGGTTCATAACCCCCACTAGGCTCATCATACACCATAGCAGGGCCCGAATCCATTTTTGAACTTCCGAGATCTTGATTTTCAGAATCCCTCTTCATGACCTCCAGTCTCCACTCGACTGCAGTCACCGAGGAAGAAAACGGCTCTGGCTGCCTCCACTGCCATCAACTGTGACTTCTGAGAAGATGTTGTTTCTAAGTAACGTGCATAAAAGATCACAGAGTTAGAAAGGTGGAAATGGTTACTTCTTTCTCCTTTGGAGATGCCTACACATCACCATTCCACATAGGTAACTTAGGGCATCTGTGAGGTTTTCTTTGGAGATTTTATCTGAGTTACACCTTCATGTATAACGCTTCACACTCTGGTCCGGTTTGGTGTCGTTTAGGTTTGCTGCTCACTCAGTGTTAGGGGTGCAGCTTTGAAAAGTCACTTCCTTGTCCTCTGTGTTTTCGATGAAAAAGCAGAAGCAGTAAAGAGATCAGACAACTTGCCCAAGGTCATGCTGTGCTATCCGAGAACCTGAGTCAAGAACCCAGGCCGCCTGACTCCCAGCCTGCTGTTGTTTGCTGTCCGCTGTGAGTATAGAGTATAAAGGAACCGCCTTGGTGTCTTTAAAACTCCACACGTCGCTAGTTTAATTTAAGAAGCGAAGCCCCGGAAGTTAAAGGTCACAGGGGAACCAGTAAAATGCCATTGCTAGATTCTATTTAAAGAATATTAAATATGCCTGGGATAGGAAATATAGTCAGGTAGAAGATCTAACCTAGCAAAAGTGGAAGAATCACTTAGGGACTGAGATGCTGTTGGCATTTTGGGCAAGACAGTTTATTCATTGCGCGGGACTGTCCTGAGCACTGCGGCTCATTCAGCATCCCTGGTCCCATTGCTCCCTACATGCCAGGACCAACGCTCCTAGACATTCTGACGAAACCATCCTCTCCCCGGAGACACTACCACCTTCAAGACAACCATCATTAGACTAAAGAATAGTACAGAAGCTTCTATCTTTATTTTTTATGTTTATTATTTATTTTTTGAGAGAGGGAGAGACAGAGACAGAGTGTGAGCAGAGGAGGGGCAGAGAGAGAGGGAGACACAGCATCTGAAGCAGGCTCCAGGCTCCGAGCTGTCAGCACAGAGCCTGACATGGGGCTCGAACTCATGGCCCATAAGACCATGATGTGAGCCGCCATCTGATGCTTAACTGACTGAGCCACCCAGGCACCCCCAGAAGTTTCTATCTTAAACAGATAGTGGAGCGGCGCCTGGGCGGCGCAGTCGGTTAGGCGTCCGACTTCAGCCACGATCTCGCGGTCGGTGAGTTCGAGCCCCGAGTCGGGCTCTGGGCTGGTGGCTCAGAGCCTGGAGCCTGCTTCCGATTCTGTCTCCCTCTCTCTCTGCCCCTCCCCCGTTCATGCTCTGTCTCTCTCTGTCTCAAAAATAAATAAAACGTTAAAAAAAATTAAAAAAAAAACAGATAGTGGCATGTAGGATTATTTTACCATACTGTCCATTTGCATAGAAAAAGAGTACATTTATGTTAAACTATATAATGAAATATCCTCATTTGGAAGAACGTTAAGTTTATTTCCAGAGACATCGAAGAAAAGATGAAGTTTTATCATGTTTGCATTGCATGCGTGTGGTCATATCTCAGGCCAGATATTAGAAATATAACGGAAGTACCTGGGTTAAAGAGTTCCGTTAGCTTCAGGCGGTTGCACCAAAAAATCTGGGTGCGAATTCCAGTTTTGCCACTTACTAGCTGTTTGATCTTAAGCAAGTTACTGAAATTCTTCGACCTTTCTTAAGGATATTTCTTGTTTTCTCAACAAAAAAGATGGAAAAGCAACACGTGAAAGTCCTTTAATAAATCCAGTCATTCATCCACTCTTTAAAGTTTGATGAGTTCCTGAGTTTGAGGTATTGTGACAGGTGATGATACATGGTGAGCCAAAAAACCACACCAAACACAACAAAGAACCTGCCTTAATGAAGTTTACAATACAGCTAAAGAAAATGTCCACGTTTACAGCTGTTTTTTGGATGGGGATAACTTTATTAGGAGGTTCACTGGTGTGTACATCATCAAAAATATCCCAGTGGTTTGTATACTGTGTAAACGCACATAAAACCTGTTCAAGACATGTACTTGCTTCCAGATTCAAGAATTGATTTGGATGCCATGACCTACGATGTGGGCCGTCTGTTTGTGTCCAGAAGTGAAACTATTCATAACCCGTGTGGTATCTGGACATGTTCATTTGAACAATTGGATAGCATAATGTATATTCCTCGAACTTCGAAGTCCATTTTTAGTACAAAAGCATAAATTTTATGCAAGATCTTTGGGATCTTCTCACCAAAGCAGGGCATCGTCCAGCTACTTTAAATAATCTCCCATGCTGGGTATTTCCGTTTGCCCTTTCAGTTCCATTCTCTACCCTTCTTTGTGTTATGGGTGGCTCACCTTTTAAGATTTATAATCAAGGGACTCCTTCAAACTCTGGATTCTTGTTGGCTCAATCAGTCGGAGGCAGGCAGGTGATGGAGAGGGCCAGAGAATAAAGGAGGGGGGGGTTAGTGTTTGCTTCACTTCCCAGATGTATGAAGATCACAGCTTCTGTGACTAAAGCTACCCCCACTCTTTGTCTCATCAGACCTGGGGCAGGGCTAGTACCCAACTCCCTGGGGTGCTTGACTCTACTCTGTTGTTTCCTTTTAGTAGATTCTTCTCAGTTACCACTCTTGAGTATGTTCTCTTCCCTACCTCTTCCACCACTGATATGACACTTTGCAAGACTGTCTATCAATCTGAGTGGTCTATTTTTTGCTGCATAAAAAAAGGACACAAATGCCCACTGAATTCTCATTTAGAAAGTCAGTATTATGTTTAATTGCCTCTTGCAAAATAAAAAATCATAGACTTATACATTACCAAAAAATACATAACAGAAAATTTGGAGACAGAGAAAGACAGAAATCTCCCATGATATCACCAACTACCACAACCATTATTGTTATTTTAGTATGTTCTCATCCGGTCTCTCTTTGGTGCATATTTTTCCAACATACAATTTTGTGTTCTTTCATAAATTTATCACAAGTATTTTTCATATTACTCCATGGGCCTCAGAATGATTTTAAACAGTTCCGCAGTATTCTATTCTGTAGAAATACTATAATTCATCAAAGCATTCCTCTGTTGCTGAATATTTAGGTATGTTTTCTAAGTTCTCACTGGTATAACATAACATAAATAGCTTACCCAGCTCACATACTATTTCCCTTATATTTTGTTATTTTCTTTGGATAGATTCCCAGAGATGAAATGAAATGAAAAAGTCAACTTTGAAAAATTATGCAGCTGTAGGAACTTTAAATACGTCCACAAATTCTTTGATATTCCTCCCTTCAGGAAGTGGAAGCTAATTCTCCTCTTGAGTATAGACTGGACTCACTTATAACAAATAGAATAAAGCAGAATTGATGGTAGAAAACTTCAAAACCTAGGTTAAAAAGTCACCATGACGTTCTCCTCTCTCTCAGATCAGCCCTATGGAGAGACCCGTGTAGCAGGGGACAAAGCCTCCAGTGAACAGCCATGAGAGCGAGCCTTCTTGGAAATGGCTACTCTGGCTTCAGCCATGCCCACAGTGTCTCAGCAGATGTCCAAGGTAGAGAAGGTCTTATCTCCAAGACATTCATGAGTATTGGATTTGGATAGAGAGAAGCCAATAAGATACATAGGAGAGCCATAACGTTTTAAAGAGAAATCTATTGATAGAAACACTACTGGAGACAGAGATAGTAGTAGTGAAAAGGGTCCTTTGGACTTCCAAATTGCTTTAAGTTGGACACCTTGGAGGAAATCACACAGCTGTACATGTATATTACATTCCGTGAAAAAGGAGGGATGACTAAGATGGCAGAACCAAGAGCCCAGAGAGCAGCCCAGAGACATAGAGAAATCATTCCTGGGCAGGAAGAAGACTGAATCTTAACGAAGGACCTTCCAGCCTTTCAGCAAGGCTACAAACCACTGACTCCTTTATTCTTCCCAGCTTCCCCCTTTTAAACAAGAATGTCTTGTTTAAATGGTTATCCTGTCTCTGTTCCACCATTGTATACTGGGTGTGTGTGTGTGTGTGTGTGTGTGTGTGGCAGGGGCAGGTAACTTGTCTCTGTTCTTCACACATCTTCAGGTTGAGAGAAGCTCTGCTGAAGGACTGTACCCAAGGAGCCTCATCCATACCAGAAACTAACTTAGATGATGAGATTCTGGAGTTTGAGCTGACGCATCAGATTTTGTGGACCTTATGAAGAGTGCGTATATTTTACATGTAGGAAGAATGTAAGTAATTTGTGGACAGAGGATGGACTATGGTATTTTTAAATGTATCCCCTCAAGAGGTAGAGTCCAATCCCCCCCCTTCATGCGAGTGTCTGTGGACTTAATGACTCCTTTCTAATGACTAGAATAAAGTAGAAGTGAGAGAGGGAAACTTGTACAACTAGGTTGTGCAAGCCACTGTGCCTCTTTCTCGGTTATTCTGGGAGAAGTTAGCTGCCATGGCATGAGCAGCTGAACGGAGTGGTCCACGTGGCAAGAAACAAGAGTCCTCCAAGAGAGCCATGTGCGTGAGCTTTCCTGGAAGTCAATCCTCCAGTTGCAGCCATGCCTTCAGATGCCTAGTCCCAGCTCACAGCTTGATGGCAACCTCGTGAGAGACCCTGGGGCTGGATCACCCAGCTAAGCTGCTCCCGAATTCCCCACTCTCAGGAACTGTGTGAGATATTAAATGTTTTCTTAGGATTCTGCATTTTGGGTACTCTGCCTGGCAGCAATAGATAACTAATATAGCACAAGGGGAAATATTCTTTTGTAGCATTTGTCAAATAAGTTCAAATATGAGGCACTTAGCGAACTTCCCGATCTCAGATAATCGTGGCAAATGATTGCCCCTTGAGGTACAGGGAAAAAGCCAGTGAGACACAGAGGGAAAGTAAAGAGGAAGATAAAAGAAGAGAGGACTAAAAGAAGGAATAAAAGAAAAAATAGCAAGAGAAGGACACAGGAAAGGTGTCCATATTTCCTAGTTTACTCAGGACAGTCCCAGTTTGTAGTGTTGTCCTACTACAATTATAACTAGAATCCCCTTTCACTCTCAAGGGTCTTGGTTTGAAGGATAAATTATATGACTCTAGCTAGAGGCCAATATTTCAGTCTTCCATTCTCACTGTTTTTTGCCTTAATATTCTATCTTTTTCCCATGGCTTGTTGCCCCAGCCTCTTTCCAGTCTGTTCTGATACTAGCCCAGAGTCCTAACTTTCCCACCAAACCACAGCCTGTCACTGGCACCAGCTCCAGGAGTTAGAGGTCACCTCTGTCCACTCCCTCGTGTTCTTTCATCACAGTAAGCAGTTTGTCACAGCAGCAAAGAGATCAGTGTAGGAACTAGACAAGGGTCTGGATCTTGGTTGTACACCTGCTGGGGGAATTACTTAACTTCTTTAAGCCTCAGATATAAGCTTCAGAATAGAATATTATCTACTATCTTATAGGGATGTGGAAGATGTTAATGGGATTGTGTACATAATGTGCTTAGCACAGTGCCTGACATATATATGCTGGGCACTGTACCTTTGAGCATTTTATATGCATAATATATTTGACGAATATATGTTAGTTATAATCTTAACTTACTGTCACAGAAAACAAAGTCATCTCATTGAGGCTGAAGCACCTTAGGTGTCGGGACATGTATTTTACTGGGGAACCCTCAAGTACATGAGTACTTGTCTTTATTAGTTTTAATGTTAGAAGGCAGAGACATGGTTAGGAAATGTGTTTAGGAGTAAAGTAAAAGCCAGGCAAAGACTATATTTGCTTTTCAGGCTTGATATGTTTTACTTTGCTCATTCATTCATTCATTCATTCATACATTTATCCACTTATTCTTTCAACAAAGATATATTAGTTATCTACCAGATCACACGCACGATGCTAACCACAGGATTGAGCAATGCTTTGCAACAAGAATAAAGCTGTATTCCCACTTCTTCCAGGAAAACATTACATTTAAAAAAGGTGTTATGTGGGAATATGAGTGACTAGTGATCTGAAGCCAAATTAAAAAATATATATACACACACACACGTATGTTTTTCAGGGTGACTAGATTTTATTTTAAATTAGTTTTGAGCAATAGAAGCAATTTGCTGCTATAAAAAGGAACAGGTTTTAGCTTTTGACTTGATTTTTTTTTAAACTAAGAGTGGGAAAATGCAAATTATGTGAATATATAATTCGGAATCCTGGTGATGGGAGCAGAAGGAGCTGACAGGAAGACAGAATTCTCTCTCTCTTTTTTTTTTTGCCATAGGCAATCCTTTTCTCTGTTTTTAGGAAAAAAGAAAACTAGTAGACAGAAATAGTCCTAGGCACATGGATTATATATTTCATATGCATAGCATAGAATATTCAGTAAAGTTAAGTAGGTGTCTGAAAACCAAGAAACTTCAATACATGAAGGTGACGACAACAATTAAAGTAGGATGCCTTCAACCTATATGGTAGGTTTAAGGCATTTGGCAATATCATTTTGTTTTCATTCTTAAAAATATATTTTCTTTTCACTATTTTTAATTCCCTTTGATAATGAGCACCGCTTTATACTTTTCAATAGCCCATGGATTTTTACCTCTGTGTTCATCTTCAAGGTCAAGTTTATGAACATGCTACAAATAAGCTAACTGTAAATGAGTTAGGGGTGTTTTTTAGGAGTAATAATAACCAACATTTATTAAGTGTTTGTTAAATTCAAAGCTGTACAGGCCATTTCCCCTCTAATTCTCACAACAGCCATGGGACTCCGCCGCTGTCATTGTCTTGTCCCACATGTGAAAAAGGCATGGAAAGTGGAAGAACCTTGCTTGACTACAAAGGTAGGTGGTGACAGAGTCAGGATTTGAACCTGGGAGTCTGGCTCGAGACCCATGCTTAACCACACTATTTTGAATGGATGGGCTAAATGTTTTTCACCTGTTTATGGATATTTCCCAATTAGTCTCTTTTGAAAAAGTTATATCTTCTTGGGTTCTCTTTTAAGTCCTTGCCCTTGTCTCTGTTCTATCCAAGGATCATTTAACCTGATAAATATGCAAGTCCACACCTGTCTGCATGATGCACTGACTCATTCATTTAGCTGAAAGGTAGAAACCAAATTGGTTTTTAAAAATACATAGGAATCTAATTGAAAAATTTCATGAATCACCTTAATGAGAAACCAGTAGCAGAATCTCAAGTACAGAGAGCCTCAGACAATTGCTTTTTAAAAGCCCTGGTCAACTATACATATTCATCTTGAATGAAAACGCCTCTCTAGCAAGACATTGCGTGACAGTAGTAATCACTGAAGTTTAGGATGTGAAAACCATCTCAAGTGACTTAAATTATTGTTCCTTATTCTTCTGTGTTTGAACATCATGATGTGTCTACTTAGTATTGAATAGCGAGGTGGCCAGTATTCTTTCCAGCACTGGGTAAATTAAAGACAAACCAAGTTGATAACATCTCGCTCTTATTTGTTCTTTATAAATTTACATTCTGCCGGCTTTATAAGCTTCACTTTGTACCTTTTTCTTAAAGTTTATGTATTTATTTGGGGGGGGGGTGGAAGAGGCAGAGAGAGAGGGAGAGAGAATCCCCAGCGGGCTCCCATGAACCGTGAGATCATGACCTGAGCCGAAATCAAGAGTCGGTCACTTGACCGACTGAGCCACCCAGGCGCTCCGACTTTGTACCTTTTGAGATTGCAGCCATTTGGAATTTGGTTGTTAAGGAGAGTCCCTAAGTTGTGTTGCTGAAATGTGAGGAATCCCTTCAGACGGTTCGCCGCAGCTCGCTGGGTGCCACTTCTCCCAGAGCGTAACACCCCGTGTTGCCCAACGCTGTGAGGGCATGAGCAGGCCGCTTACCATCCTGATGGCTTTTCTCCTGCCCTTTTTTCCTAATGGAAAATCATTTTTCCCATTGGAATTTTGAGACAATCAATATCCACTTGCAAATAGCATAAACTATTGCTTTTTCTTCATTTGTTTCTTACCACCCTATATCCCACCCAACCCACAGATGCCTTTGCACACTGGCCCAAATTTCCACAAACCACGGCAAGAATGGCTGCGTAAATTTTGGACCCTTCTGCAAAATGAAAATGCAGAGCTTTTTGTTAAAAAAAAAAAAAAAAAAGCCAGGAAAAAACTAAGGTAAAGCCTAAGTTTTTTTTTTTTTTCCATGCTCTCTCTCGCTCAACTTGTCATGATGTTTTCTGTGTGCTATTTCTGTCACGTTCAGTAAATAAAAATTAATAATGTTAAATTATTAACGTGGCTTTCACCGTTCTTCATATTCTGCAATGCCAGTTGTGAACGCAGCTATCAGAGCATTTAATGACCATGTGGAATCATCAAAATTACATAATTCCTATTTCATGGGACCCCTCCCACTTGGCCAGAAGAGGCATATCCACGTTACTCAGGAAGGTTGTGGAGGAAGAGAGAGTTCATCCAGCACAAAGCAGGCTGAGGTAGACTCCTTCAGGCCTCGAGACACTTGCAAGGTGAGCGCGGGCCTTCACGCGTGCCCTGAGACCTTCTCCCATGACTCCGGATGCACTTGCATTTGTCCAGGCCCGACGGCTGCCGGTCCCCTCTCGTGCCAGCTGCTGGACTGATGCGCCTCCACGCTTAGGTGGAGAGCACCCTGGCGAAGTCCAGTCAGACGTCTCCACTTTCCACAGGCCTGATACTTCAACCCGCGTGGATAGGCAACCCCCCAGGGGACTGCAGGCCTGAGTTAGAAAACTGTAAGTACTTAGATGAGGATTGGGTCAAAGGCTCGTCTCCACTGAGCTGTGGCCTCTGGCTGCCTGCCGGCTCCTGATGTCTCGTGGCACTGCCAGTTAGGGCAGGATGTCCCCCACCATCCTATGCCCCAAAGTTTCGCTGGATGCGGATGCCCCTCCCCATTTCTACCCATACCTTCACCCTTGTCCCTGCCAGGGGGCTGGAGGTAGGGCAAACACTTGGGCAACGGTGGGGAGGGTGCGGCTGGGCAAGGCGGAAGATAGCCAAGAACCCATCGTGGGGAGGCGGGGAGGAGGTGGGAAGGAGAACTGTGTGAGCGGAGGCTCCAAGCCCCCTGGGCAATCTCCATTGTCTCAATAATTTCACCTATAAATCAAAAATTCAAAGATAACATTATTAAGAATTCGAAGGTGGTGACCACAGAGCATTAGACCTCAAATGTCCTGGGCTTTGTGCGGGGACACTGATCACATGACCATGAAATCAGCCCTGCTCAGGAATGTTATGAGGGAGTTAGTTGACCCACAAAGAGGTAGGAGTCAACAAACAACATAGTTTTAAAATAGAATAAAGAGAAAATAGCTTTCTGTTGTTCCTTCCCATGATTTGTACATGAAAATTTTTAAATACCTATTTTATGTTCTTTAAGAAAATTTGACAAACCTCCCACTGATGCATATAAAAAAAATCAACAGGGGTGCCTGGGTGGCTCAGTAGGTTGAGCGTCCGACTTCGGCTCAGGTCACCATCTCACGGTTCGTGAGTTCGAGCCCCGCGTCAGGCTCTGGGCTGATGGCTCAGAGCCTGGAGCCTGCTTCCGATTCTGTGTCTTCCCCTCTCTCTGCCCCTCCCCCATTCATGCTCTGTCTCTGTCTCAAAAATAAATAAACATTAAAAAAAATTTTAAAAAAATCAACAGGAAATACAACTTTCCCCATTCACACCATATTCAGTGTTCTTGGTTAATAACAATAATAATGGTACTACTAGCTGAACATATCTAGGAGACATTGTGCTAATTAAGCACTATATAGTTCTTAATTTTTAGTTCTATAAATTTACTTTATCGAAATTATCTCATCTAATCCCTATAACATGGGGCAGATACAATTTTTAGCCCCAATTTGGAGATGAGGATCTTGATGTAAGAAAGTCACCCTGTCTAAGGCCAGGACCCAAAAAGAATGCTCTACCATGACCAGACTTTATTACAGTAATGTAGAATAATTCAATACTTAGAAGCCTATAAAGCAGATATAGCTCATATGGAGGTCAAATTCAAAAACTGTGTAATCATCGCTGGAAGCTGAAAAAGGATTTGAGATGATTCAATGCTCATTCCTTTTTCCAGGCTCTTTTAAATCCAGGAAATAAAGGATACTTTGTTAACAAGATAAAGTATTTGTGTGCAATCAACAGGAAAATATTATGCTTCATTGAAAACATTAGAGATAACCTTATTAAACAAGAACTCGAGATTTCTGCTGTCACAATTAGTATTTTACATCATTCTGGAAGCTATAATCGGTGCAGTAATACAGGAAATAGATATAAGAGCGATAATACAGGAATGGGCAAAGACACATTTACCATCATTTGCATATGATATGATTTACCACCAGAAAACTCAAAACAGTCAACAGAAAAAGATGTCAGAACTACTAAGAGTTTAGTTAAGTAGCTGAAGAAATCAATTGTTGTTCTATATACCGACAATAATCAGACAGAAAAGCCCATGGGAAAAATTCCCATTTTTAACAGCAACAAGTATGGAATATCTAGAAAAGACCTTCTTAGATGTAGTATGACTTAAGTCATGAAAGCCATATATTTTTAGGATAAACAAACTACTGAGATAATTGTTCCTGGATAGGATAAAAATACTATAAAGGTGGTGTGGTGGTTATTTTGTGTCAACTTGACTGAGCCATGGAGTACCCAGATATTTTGTTAAACATCACTCTAGGTGTTTCTGTGAGGGTGTTTTGGATGAGATTAACATTTAAGCTGGTAGACTAAGTAAAGCAGATTGCCCTCTCTAATGTGCTGGGCCTCATCCAGTCCATTGAAGTCTTGACTGGAACAAAGGAATGCCTTCCTAGAGTAAGAGAGGATTCTTCCTGCCTTCCTGCCTTTGAACTGAAACATTGGATCTCGAGCCTGTCAGCCTCAGGACTGGAACTAAACCATCAGCATCCTTAGTTCTCAGGACTCAAGATTCAGATTGGGAGTAGACCGTCAGCTGTCCTGGGTCTCAGCTTGCTGACTCACCCTGCAGATCTTGGGACTTGTCAGTCTCTGTAATCTTGTAAGCCAGTTCCTCCTAGTAAATCTCTCTCTGTATACATGTACATCCTATTGGCTCTGTTTCTATGGAGAATGTGACTAATACAGTGTCCATTCTTTTGAAATTAATTTATCATTTTATTTTATTTTATTTTATTTTTATATATGAGATTTATTGTCAAATTGGTTTCCATACAACACCCAGTGCTCATCCCAAAAGGTGCCCTCTTCAATACCCATCACCCACCCTCTCCTCCCTCCCACCCCCCATCAACCCTCAGTTTGTTCTCAGTTTTTAACAGTCTCTTATGCTTTGGCTCTCTCCCACTCTAACCTCTTTTTTTTTTCCTTCCCCTCCCCCATGGGTTCCTGTTAAGTTTCTCAGGATCCACATAAGAGTGAAACCATATGGTATCTGTCTTTCTCTGTATGGCTTATTTCACTTAGCATCACACTCTCCAGTTCCATCCACGTTGCTACAAAAGGCCATATTTCATTTTTTCTCGTTGCCATGTAGTATTCCATTGTGTATATAAACCACAATTTCTTTATCCATTCATCAGTTGATGGACATTTAGGCTCTTTCCATAATTTGGCTATTGTTGAGAGTGCTGCTATGAACATTGGGGTACAAGTGGCCCTATGCATCAGTACTCCTGTATCCCTTGGATAAATTCCTAGCAGTGCTATTGCTGGGTCATAGGGTAGGTCTATTTTTAATTTTCTGAGGAACCTCCACACTGCTTTCCAGAGCGGCTGCACCAATTTGCATTCCCACCAACAGTGCAAGAGGGTTTCTTTTTCTCCACATCCCCTCCAGCATCTATAGTCTCCTGATTTGTTCATTTTGGCCACCCTGACTGGCGTGAGGTGATACCTGAGTGTGGTTTTGATTTGTATTTCCCTGATAAGGAGCGACGCTGAACATCTTTTCATGTGCCTGTTGGCCATCTGGATGTCTTCTTTAGAGAAGTGTCTATTCATGTTTTCTGCCCATTTCTTCACTGGGTTATTTGTTTTTCGGGTGTGGAGTTTGGTGAGGTCTTTATAGATTTTGGATACTAGCCCTTTGTCCGATATGTCATTTGCGAATATCTTTTCCCATTCCGTTGGTTGCCTTTTAGTTTTGTTGGTTGTTTCCTTTGCTGTGCAGAAGCTTTTTATCTTCATAAGGTCCCAGTAATTCACTTTTGCTTTTAATTCCCTTGCCTTTGGGGATGTGTCGAGTAAGAGATTGCTACGGCTGAGGTCAGAGAGGTCTTTTCCTGCTTTCTCCTCTAAGGTTTTGATGGTTTCCTGTCTCACATTTAGGTCCTTTATCCATTTGGAGTTTATTTTTGTGAATGGTGTGAGAAAGTGGTCTAGTTTCAACCTTCTGCATGTTGCTGTCCAGTTCTCCCAGCACCATTTGTTAAAGAGGCTGTCTTTTTTCCATTGGATGTTCTTTCCTGCTTTGTCAAAGATGAGTTGGCCATACGTTTGTGGGTCTAGTTCTGGGGTTTCTATTCTATTCCATTGGTCTATGTGTCTGTTTCTGTGCCAATACCATGCTGTCTTGATGATGACAGCTTTGTAGTAGAGGCTAAAGTCTGGGATTGTGATGCCTCCTGCTTTGGTCTTCTTCTTCAAAATTCCTTTGGCTATTCGGGGCCTTTTGTGGTTCCATATGAATTTTAGGATTGCTTGTTCTAGTTTCGAGAAGACTGCTGGTGCAATTTTGATTGGGATTGCATTGAATGTGTAGATAGCTTTGGGTAGTATTGACATTTTGACAATATTTATTCTTCCAATCCATGAGCAGGGAATGTCTTTCCATTTCTTTAAATCTTCTTCAGTTACCTTCATAAGCTTTCTATAGTTTTCAGCATACAGATCCTTTACATCTTTGGTTAGATTTATTCCTAGGTATTTTATGCTTCTTGGTGCAATTGTGAATGGGATCAGTTTCTTTATTTGTCTTTCTGTTGCTTCATTGTTAGTGTATAAGAATGCAACTGATTTCTGTACATTGATTTTGTATCCTGCAACTTTGCTGAATTCATGTATCAGTTCTAGCAGACTTTTGGTGGAGTCTACTGGATTTTCCATGTATAATATCATGTCATGTGCAAAAAGCGAAAGCTTGACTTCATCTTTGCCAATTTTAATGCCTTTGTTTTCCTTTTGTTGTCTGACTGCTGATGCTAGAACTTCCAGCACTATGTTAAACAGCAGCGGTGACAGTGGGCATCCCTGTCGTGTTCCTGATCTCAGGGAGAAAGCTCTCAGTTTTTCCCCGTTGAGGATGATGTTAGCTGTGGGCTTTTCATAAATGGCTTTTATGATCTTTAAGTATGTTCCTTCTATCCCGACTTTCTCAAGGGTTTTTATTAAGAAAGGGTGCTGGATTTTGTCAAAGGCCTTTTCTGCATCGATTGACAGGATCATATGGTTCTTCTCTTTTTTTTTGTTTATGTGATGTATCACGTTGATTGATTTGCGAATGTTGAACCAACCCTGCATCCCAGGAATGAATCCCACTTGATCATGGTGAATAATTCTTTTTATATGCCGTTGAATTCAATTTGCTAGTATCTTATTGAGAATTTTTGAATCCATATTCATCAGGGATATTGGCCTATAGTTCTCTTTTTTTACTGGGTCTCTGTCTGGTTTAGGAATCAAAGTTATACTGGCTTCATAGAATGAGTCTGGAAGTTTTCCTTCCCTTTCAATTTCTTGGAATAGCTTGAGAAGGATAGGTATTATCTCTGCTTTAAACGTCTGGTAGAACTCCCCTGGGAAGCCATCTGGTCCTAGACTCTTATTTGTTGGGAGATTTTTGATAACCGATTCAATTTCTTCGCTGGTTATGGGTCTGTTCAAGCTTTCTATTTCCTCCTGATTGAGTTTTGGAAGAGTGTGGGTGTTCAGGAATTTGTCCATTTCTTCCAGGTTGTCCAATTTGTTGGCATATAATTTTTCATAGTATTCCCTGATAATTGTTTGTATCTCTGAGGGATTGGTTGTAATAATTCCATTTTCATTCATGATTTTATATATTTGGGTCATCTCCCTTTTCTTTTTGAGAAGCCTGGCTAGAGGTTTGTCAATTTTGTTTATTTTTTCAAAAAACCAACACTTGGTTTCATTGATCTGCTCTACAGTTTTTTTAGATTCTATATTGTTTATTTCTGCTCTGATCTTTATTATTTCTCTTCTTCTGCTGGGTTTAGGCTGCCTTTGCTGTTCTGCTTCTAGTTCCTTTAGGTGTGCTGTTAGATTTTCTATTTGGGATTTTTCTTGTTTCTTGAGATAGGCCTGGATTGCAATGTATTTTCCTCTCAGGACTGCCTTCGCTGTGTCCCAAAGCGTTTGGATTGTTGTATTTTCATTTTCGTTTGTTTCCATATATTTTTTAATTTCTTCTCTAATTGCCTGGTTGACCCACTCATTCGTTAGTAGGGTGTTCTTTAACCTCCATGCTTTTGGAGGTTTTCCAGAATTTTTTCTGTGGTTGATTTCAAGCTTCATAGCATTGTGGTCTGAAAGTATGCATGGTATAATTTCAATTCTTGTAAACTTATGAAGGGCTGTTTTGTGACCCAGTATATGATCTATCTTGGAGAATGTTCCATGTGCACTCGAGAAGAAAGTATATTCTGTTGCTTTGGGATGTAGAGTTCTAAATATATCTGTCAAGTCCATCTGATCCAATGTCTCATTCAGGGCCCTTGTTTCTTTATTGACCGTGTGTCTAGATGATCTATCCATTTCTGTAAGTGGGGTGTTAAAGTCCCCTGCAATTACCACATTCTTATCAATAAGGTTACTTATGTTTATGAGTAATTGTTTTATATATTTGGGGGCTCTGGTATTCGGCGCATAGACATTTATAATTGTTAGCTCTTCCTGATGGATAGACCCTGTAACTATTATATAATGTCCTTCTTCATCTCTTGTTACAGCCTTTAATTTAAAGTCTAGTTTGTCTGATATAAGTATGGCTACTCCAGCTTTCTTTTGGCTTCCAGTAGCATGATAAATAGTTCTCCATCCCCTCACTCTCAATCTAAAGGTGTCCTCAGGTCTAAAATGAGTCTCTTGTAGACAGCAAATAGATGGGTCTTGTTTTTTTTATCCATTCTGATACCCTATGTCTTTTGGTTGGCACATTTAATCCATTTACATTCAGTGTTATTATAGAAAGATACGGGTTTAGAGTCATTGTGATGTCTGTATGTTTTATGCTTGTATTGATGCCTCTGGTACTTTGTCTCACAGGGTCCCCCTTAGGATCTCTTGTAGGGCTGGTTTAGTGGTGACAAATTCCTTCAGTTTTTTGTTTGTTTGGGAAGACCTTTATCTCTCCTTCTATTCTAAATGACAGACTTGCTGGATAAAGGATTCTCGGCTGCATATTTTTTCTGTCTAGCACCCTGAAAATCTCGTGCCAATTCTTTCTGGCCTGCCAAGTTTCAAAAGAGAGATCAGTCACGAGTCTTATAGGTCTCCCTTTATATGTGAGGGCACGTTTACCCCTCGCTGCTTTCAGAATTTTCTCTTTATCCTTGTATTTTGCCAGTTTCACTATGATATGTCGTGCAGAAGATCGATTCAAGTTACGTCTGAAGGGAGTTCTCTGTGCCTCTTGGATTTCAATGCCTTTTTCCTTCCCCAGTTCAGGGAAGTTCTCAGCTATGATTTCTTCAAGTACCCCTTCAGCACCTTTCCCTCTCTCTTCCTCCTCTGGGATACCAATTATGCGTATATTATTTCTTTTTAGTGTATCACTTAGTTCTCTAATTTTCCCCTCATACTCCTGATTTTTTTATCTCTCTTTTTCTCAGCTTCCTCTTTTTCCATAACTTCATCTTCTAGTTCACCTATTCTCTCCTCTGCCTCTTCAATCCGAACGTGGTGGTTTCCATTTTGTTATGCATTTCGTTTAAAGCGTTTTTCAGCTCCTCGTGACTGCTCCTTAGTCCCTTGATCTCTGTAGCAAGAGATTCTGTGCTGTCCTGTATACTGTTTTCAAGCCCAGCGATTAATTTTATGACTATTATTCTAAATTCACTTTCTGTTATATTGTTTAAATCCTTTTTGATCAGCTCATTAGCTGTTGTTATTTCCTGGAGATTCTTCTGAGGGGAATTCTTCCGCTTGGTCATTTTGGATAGTCCCTGGCGTGGTGAGGACCTGCAGGGCACATCCCCTGTGCTGTGGTGTATAACTGGAGTCGGTGGGCGGGGCCGCAGTCAGCCCTGATGTCTGCCCCCAGCCCACCGCTGGGGCCACAGTCAGACTGGTGTGTGCCTTCTCTTCCCCTCTCCTAGGGGCGGGATTCACTGTGGGGTGGTGTGGCTCGTCTGGGCTACTTGCACACTGCCAGGCTTGTGATGCTGGGGATCTGGCGTATTAGCTGGGGTGGGTAGGCAAGGTGCACGGGGGCAAGAGGGGCAGGCTTAGATCGCTTCTCCTTAGGTGATCCTCTTCAGGAGGGGCCCTGTGGCAGCGGGAGGGAGTCAGATCCGCTGCCGGAGGTTTGGGTCCGCAGAAGCACAGAGTTGGGTGTTTGCGTGGAGCGAGCAAGTTCCCTGGCAGGAACTGGTTCTCTTTGGGATTTTGGCTGGGGGATGGGCGGGGGAGATGGCGCTGGTGAGCGCCTTTGTTCCCCACCAAACTGAGCTCTTTCGTCAGGGGGCTCAGCAGCTCTCCCTCCCTTTGTCCTCCAGCCTTCCCGCTTTCAGAGCAGAGCAGTTGACTTATGACCTCCCAGACGCTAAGTCGCGCTTGTTGTGGGAACACAGTCCGTCAGGCCCCTCCGCTTTTGCCAGCCAGACTCGGGGGCTCTGCTTGGCCGGCGAGCCGCCCCTCCGCCCCGGCTCCCTCCCGCCAGTCCGTGGAGCGCGCACCGCCTCGCCGCCCTTCCTACCCTCTTCGGTGGGCCTCTCGTCTGCGTTTGGCTCCGCGACTCCGTTCTGCTAATCCTCTGGCGGTTTTCTGGGTTATTTAGGCAGGTGTAGGTGGAATCTAAGTGATCAGCAGGACGCGCGGTGAGCCCAGCGTCTTCCTACGCCGCCATCTTCCCTCCTCCTCCTAATTTATCATTTTAAAGTGATTCCAGTAATCACTTGGGAGGAGATATGGTAAGATGATTATAAAGTTCATCTGAAAGTATAAACATGTAAGAATAATTAAGAGGGGTGCCTGAGTGCTCAGTCGGTTAAGTGTCTAACTTCAGCTCAGGTCATGATCTCACCTCCGTGGGTTCCGGCCCCGAGCATCAGACTCTGTGCTGACAGCTCAGAGCCTAGAGCCTGCTTCACATTTTGTGTCTCCCTCTCTCTCTGCCCCTCCCCTGCTCACGCTCTCCCTCTCTCTCTCTCTCTCTCTTTCTCTCTCAAAAATAAAAATAAACATTAAAAAAAAAGAATAGTTAAGAAAGTTTATGAAAAGAAGAATTTAAGTGTTGTTGTAGAGGGATGTAGACTAGTCTTATGGAATATGAAAACATAAAGCTACAATAATTTAAAAAATGTGGTTACAAGGATAGACCATCCAAAGGAAGAGAATAGTATATAATTCAGGTATATAAAATATATATAAATATAAAATTTAAATATAAAAATATTTAAAATATAATTTGCTTTATATTATGTGGCAAAAAGAATTATTCTGTAAATAGTGCTGGATAAATTGGCTAGATATTTGCAGGGAAATATAGGGTTAGGTCCTCACTTTTTTTTTTTTTTTTTTTTTTTTTACCATTTCACAAAATTAATCCTGGTGAATTTTTTGGTTAAATGCAAAGAAAATACAAACTATAAAAATATATGACAGAGTAGTTACCAATTGGAAGAAGAATTTCTAAGCTTAAAAGCAATGGAAGAAATGGGGTATTTAAAAAAATCACATTCAAATACATAAAAATGAGAACCTTTGAGATTATGTATATGTATATCCCCAACAATACACTGGAAGGTTATTCACTACTTATATGAAAAAAGGGCTACATTTTTATACACAAAGAAATCAAATGAAGAGAGATTTAAGGAACTAAGACCTGGGGGCACCTGTCCAGCTCAGTCAGTTGAGTGTCGACTTCGGCTCGGGTCATGATCTTGCCGTTTGTGAGTTCCAGCCCGTGTAGGGCTCGCTGCTGTCGGTGCAGACCCTTCTTCATGGCCTCTGTCCCCCCCCCCCCTCTCTCTGCCCCTCCCCTGCTTGTGCCCTCTATCAAAAAAGTAAATAAACATTAAAAAAATTTTTAAAAACCCTAAGCCCTCAATATTTGTGACAAAGAACATGAGCCGAACATGTAAATGATAACAACGTCAATGGTAAGCAAACGGTTCCAAAACAAAGGGTTTTCTCCCTTCTGGTAATGGTGGGACAACGTGATCAGACTAACTCTCCCAGAGAGAATAATTCCATGGTACTCTCTCCTGCCACAGCTAGAGCATTTGGGTTCAGGAATCCAGGGGCAGAAGTGAGAATGGCTCCTGTCATTATTACACCTACTACCCACTTAGAGAGTATTTTGCTTCTCATTCCGGCATCTTTGAGCTCTGCTGGTCTGGAGACCTTAGTCCTTAGAAGGAACATGGTTGCACCAGGGGACATAAACATGCTTCCATTAGTGGAGAAAGAAGAGATTGCCGTCTGGCTACTGTGGACTCCTATGCCACTGAACCAGCAGGCAGAAAGATGGGTTGCTCTTCTAGGTGGAGTGATTAGTCCCTATTACCAAGAAGAAACTGGGTTCTGCTACCCAGTAGAGGCAAGAAGGACTGTGTATGGAACCCAGGATATATTGTGGGTTTCTTAGGACTCCATACCCAGTAGGAAGGAAGGGTTAACAGAAAACTAAAGGGACACACACACACACAAATAGACCTACTCTATGACCCAGCAACAGCACTGCTAGGAATTTACCCAAGGGATACAGGAGTGCTGATGCATAGGGGCACTTGTACCCCAATGTTTATAGCAGCACTCTCAACCATAGCCAAATTATGGAAAGAGCCTAAATGTCCATCAACCGACGAATGGATAAAGAAGATGTAGTTTATATATACAATGGAATACTACTTGGCAATGAGAAGGAATGAAATCCTGCCATTGGCAGCAATGTGGATGGAACTGGAAGGTATTATGCTAAGTGAAATAAGTGAGAGAAAGACAGCATGTTTTCACTCATATGTGGATCCTGAGAAACTTAACGGAAGACCATGGGGGAGGGGAAGGGAAAAAAAAAAGGCAAACCGTAGGAGACTCTTAAAAACTGAGAATAAACTGAGGGTTGATGGGAGGTGGGAGGGGGGAAAGTGGGTAATGGGCATTGAGGAGGGCACCTGTTGGGATGAGCACTGGGTGTTGTATGGAAACCAATCTGACAGTAAATTTCATGTTAAAAAAAAAAAAAGAGCGGATAGTGGGAGAAGTCATCGATAACAATTAGGACCTTGTGACCAGTTACAGAAATGACTGTAGTTGCTTTTCATATTTTCCTTTTGCTTCTTATAGGTATGTGCTTATGGGTACATGTCAACAATATTCCTCTTCTCTTTCCTTTCCATTAAAAATGTTTCTATACAGATTGTTAGAGCTTAATTTTATAGTTCAGTCATTAGGCAACAGAATACTCAGTGGAACCGGCATGGATTTTGACGGGTAATTGATAACAGCCACAGTGGTGTATCCAGGGATTGTTGGGCTCATAATTGAGTTGTTTCACTTGCGTATGGCGTTCCAGAGTGTGTAGAGGTTACATATGAAAGCTGAGTGTCAAAGGGGTGGATTATGCTTTTATCAATTAATTTCCTCTTAGCTCCCAATTCCCCCCTTTTGCCTGCTCTGTAATAAAGATGGGCTTTGTAAATGTTTCTGATTTGCCAGCCAGCTTGGTGTTAAACCTTGTCAGTTACAGGGTTCTGGAAGGACACCGGAGGAGGAAGGGATTTTTTCCTCCTGGCGTGGCCCAGTCTCTAGGCTCCCAGGCTCCACCTGTTCCCTGTGTGGTCTTTCCAGTGCTAAGTTCCTGCAGGATACGACCTCCTCTAGGATTTGGTGACCGCCTGCCTCCCCCACTGCTCAATTCAGTGGTATATCTGGGATCCTGACCCCGATCACTGCTCCCACATCCTGTCTTCAGCCGGGGGATCCCAGGGCAACCTTGGAAGTGCGCCAGACTTGGGCAGAAGAAGGCTCCTGCTTCTGGCTGTGCCCAGCCACCTGCAGCCCTGGCCGGCACCTGATGAGCCCCAAGGCTCGCCGTGGACGCTGTGATGACTGAGGGCTCGACTGCTCTGTGGACCGTCCTCTCTGGTACCCCAGACTTCCAGCAAGTCTCACTTAGGAGGCACCTCAACATCTTCACCACCTGGTGAGTCAAAGCTGTGCCCTTTTCAAAGTCTGTTTCTTTAAACCCTTTAGCATATTTATAAGTGCTCTTAAACTTTCTATCTGCAGATTGAAGCATCTGGGCCACCACTGGGTCCGTTTCTAGGGTCCATTTTACCTCTGGCCAAGGGTCACATTTTCCTGCTTAGGGTATAGAATACTTTTGTTTGGGCAGGTGGTCACTATACTGGCAGATCAGCTTGTGCCTATTGTGGATTAATTTTCGGTTTTATTAGGATGGGTTTAGAATTGCTTTTAGAGTAGAGTTACTCTCTTTTCTCAAGTTTATTTATTTATTTTGAGAGAGAGAAAGAGAGGGTATAAGCCAGGTGGGGGGGGGGGCGGGGCGGAAACAGGGAGAGAGAATCCCAAGCAGGCTCCACGCTGTCAGCACAGAGTCTGATGTGGGGCTGGAACTCACAGACCGTGAGATCCTCACCTGAGCCGAGGTTGGACGCTTCACGGACTGAGCCACTCAGGCGCCCCCAGAGAAGTCTTACTCTTAAGGCATGTCTTTCATCGAATTGTTGGGTTGCTCCCTAAGGTCTTCACATCCTGCTGGTTTGAACTCTGATGCCCCTGGCACGGCGTGACCCCCAGTAGTGGCCTTCTGCCATGCAGCCTCGTGGAGTCTAGCCCTGCGTATGTGCAGCATGATAGAAGGATAGGTCTACTCAGCCACAGCTGGACCCCAAACTCTGAATTGAGGTTTTGAGTCCAGCAATTAAATATTTCTAGAAATTCTATCTGGCAAGTATACCTGTTTAATCCCAATGTTCTGTGTTGTTGTGAAACTCATTTTGGTGACTTCAGCTTGTTTCCTAGGGAGCCCTGGTGCATTCTGGGTTCAGTTCCAACGTCTGATTTGTTGGGGTCTAATTTGCGGTCTCTGTCGCTTCTCACAGTGGCTGGCCGTGTCTGGGTTTGCCTGCCTTTAAGAGGTTATGACTGTAATCCAGGAGAGTCCTGTTGGTTTCTTCTTTCAGCCGGTGTGTGTCCCTGGGTGGGTACAGGGGTCTCAGGACCCTTCAGGGTCTGCCTGAAGGTGTTAGCCCAGAGGAGGGGGCCTTGGATTCAGGTTCGCCTCCTGCCTGCTGTTCCAAGGTTCCAAATGCTCACCTGCTGCCAGTACAGAACTCTGGCCTCAGGCCAATCCTGCCCCTTCACAAAGCCTGCAGGCTCCCTCCTCTTCAGGTTCCAGGCACCTGCGAAGTCTGCTGCCCTGGCTGGTTGTTCCTGGTTGTCACCTATGTTCTGGGTTATTTCTAATTCTTCACTCTGGCTACTTGAGGGGCAGGTCTTGGTGTTCTAAAAATTTATGTTTACCTTTTTTTTTTTTGAAGGGAAAAATCCCTGGAGATGAGAAATGCTGGTGCGTGTTGTATCTGGTGGTCTAGTATTGTGGAAGAGACATTTACCTCTGACCTTTTGGGGAACAAAAGTACACGTATTAATTTTATAATTGGGAGAAGAACAAAGAAGTCAACAGCTATCTGTATCTGAATTAGTAATGTACATATTTATGCGGTAAATAATCGCTATGAGAAATTATTGGTATAATCTGTTTTGCATTCTCAGGTTGCCTAATTTATTTCTCGAGTCCAAACACTGGCTAAAGGATACTTTCGGCAGACTGAATCTTTGTAAGTTTTGGAAAAACACATTTAAGTTGACAAATGAAGACTGACATTTTGCTATGCTTTAATAGGCTGAACACCAAGCAAATCTTTTTCCTTTATTTGTTCATTTTGCAATAAGTCTTGACATCACCTTCTCCTCTTTCTTAAATTTGCTTACTTAGCAGGGCACAATGCAGTTTTGATGTACAATCTGATTTCAAAAGAATCTTTGAGACAGCTAATCTGTACACTCACTGTAATAAAATATTACAGCACAAACGGTGTATAAGATACTCACTTTCTTGAGAACCTCTTAGCACCAACGAGCAATGACATTAAAAAAGTATAGATTTTCAGAGTGTTGTGTATGGGTCTTTTTTTTTTTTTTTTTTTTTTTTTGTAGATTTTCCAGCTTGAATCTTTAACTCTTATAGCACCCAGAGCTTGCAGAGTAAAGCCTTCTATGCCACAGACTGGAAGTATCTTTATTCATTGCCTTCCATTCCTAAACTCATTTTATCTCCGTTTAAAATCTGCTAGTAGACTGATCTTACTTTCAAGCTGCTCGCTTCATCCTTGAAAATACACGATAGAAAATGTCATACTGAATTAGACTAAGAGCCAAGTTCAATTCTTGGTCTCTTATGGCAAACATCACTAAAATATGTTTTGTGAGAGAGCATGGCTGCGATCTTCGACTTTTTAGGTCTACTGACTGATTTCCACAGTCAGCCCTTATCAACGAGTCCCTTTCCCATTCCCACCATCCAAGCTGAAATCATGCGATGTTCCATAAATTCACAATCATCATTAGACTCTCATTTTTCTTACAACCATCTCTACTTCAAGAAGTAACTTACCTAACTCTGGATTTGGTGAATAAATCCCCCCAAATCCTGACCTTCATGGACAGAGAAAATAAGGAGGGGACAAAGTTCTCGAAGAAATTATTGCTTTGTTATTATTTTTGCAGAACTGAATTAAGATTTTAGATTGAAAGAACTGTGGAGTGCCCAGCACATGAGTGAGCAATGATCTTTACCAAGTTAGATCAGTGTGAAGTTTCAGAACAGTAGGGACAAAAAGATTCTATTAACTTCGAGAGGGGGGAGGGGGAAGAGAGAGAGAAAAGACCAAACAGGCCAGGAATCAGAATGATATGTGATTTCCTGAGAAAATTATTGAAAGCTGGAGGACAATAGGGCAATGCTTTCAATGTTCTCAGGGAAAAGATGTGCCACCCTAGATTCCTATCCCTGGACGACCTGTCACCACGCAGGAGGTAGAGTAAACGCATTTTTAGGCATACGAGATCTCAAACATTTATCGTGCAGCCTTTCTCAGGAAGTAATGGAGGATTGTGTTCCACTCCAAAATATGAACATTAAAGGAAGACCAGGGATATGGAGAAGGTAAAATAGAATCTTTGGGACAGAAAAGGGAAATCCTAAAATGTTCTGCATCAGGACTGGAAACAACCACTGTGGAAGGAACAATAAGATGGGGAGTCCCAGGAGGCATTTCTAACATTATAATTAAGAACTTACATATTACCTGATGTGTTGCAATGTATTAACAATATATGTTTATTCTGGAGAGGAGTATGGGCATGATTAATGATGGGTCGGCACATGAGAAGTATATAAAAAATGAAGCAAACTGAAAAGGAGAAAATTTTAACTCTATGGAAAGTAAGAAGATGTAGAAGAAAGGAAATATAATGTAATAATTGATTTAACTGAAGTTATGCTTTGCATATACTAAAAGGATGGGGGAAGGGAAATGTGTGTTTTAGAGGGGGATTGTATGAGACAGCCAAATCCCCACCTTCCTTTGTAGGAAGTCAATAGTTAGTAATCTAAAAAATGAAATCAATCAAGAAATATCAGTATAACATATTAAGCTGAAATAGGAAGGGAGACACCAAAAGAAACTGCTACAAGATTGGAAAGTGACAGCCTCTGAGAAGCAGAAATGAGGGTTGATGGGGAGAGATGCTGGTTGTTATTCAACCCTCGAGAGTTGAGTTTTAGAAATATGTATATATATTATATCGTCCATCTATATTATATATATAATATATATTATCCATATAATATATATATATATATATATATATATATATATATGGAAAAAGTTTATCCTTTCCAGACTTTTATAACAAGGTTTTTATTTCCTCTAAGCATTGTATCTGTATCTATAGATACATTAAAGTGTAATTCTGTGCAATGATATTATGCTGTGAACAGAAACAGTATATTGTAGACTCCTCCGTACTTTGCTGTGCTTATAAAATACCTTGCAGATCATCTCTGTCAGTATCAGCATGAGCAGCGGACTTCATTCTTTTTCACAGTTACATGCAATTTCATTGTAAATGTATTGGTGACATGCAAACTTGTGAATGTGTGTGTTGGGACAGTACAATCCCAGAAGTAAAATTCTAGGTCAGAACTCGGAGGCATGACTCTATATTGCCCTCTGAAGATGCTGCACTCAAATTTCTAGCCTCACCAGCAACTGCTACACACGCTTAACCAACACTGCGTATTCCAAACCATTCCATCTCCTCCATCTGGTATGGGAAAGGATGTATTGCCATTATTGATTTAACTTGAATTTCTTTAAATTTATTTTCCTAAAAACTGTCTATTCAATCCCAATTGAAAAATGTGTCCTCATTCCAATCCCTTCTCCAGTCTCTTCTTACTTCTCTATTCCATTTCTCATAATTGTTTGTCCTTCTCTTCCTTTATGACACTGGAAAAAGTTTATCTATTCCAGAAAACTTTTATAGTAAGGCTTAAAAAAATTTAGTGTTTATTTATATTTGAGAGAGAGAGAGAGAGACAGAGTGTGAGCTGGGGAAGGGCAGAGAGAGGGGGGTGGGGGGGGGGGAGACACAGAATCCGAAGCAGGTCCACAGAGCCCTATGCGGGGCTTGAACTCACGAACTGAAAGATCATGACCTGAGCTGAAGTCGGATGCCTAATCGACTGCGCCACCCAGGCGCCCCTAAAATAAGGTTTTCATTTCCTCTAAGCATTGTACATTTATCTGCTGACAGTCACGATTATAGATACAATCCTTGGTTTTCAAGATGCGTGCCAAAAATACTGATCGCGACCTAATGATAATCACAAAGATATAAAGAGAATTCTTTGTGCTGATGTTCATCATATGGTATTTCACGGAATATAAGATGTGACTGATTGCAGGACACACAATTATTTCATGAACTACTAAAAAGTAACAATGCTGCCAATTAAGAGAAAAAAAACCCCACAATGCTTTCTTAACACTTACAATTTTTATTTTATACTTTGTGAATATTATACAATTCATATTTTTACATCTATGGAAGTAAAAGCACTATGTAAAACTGTTAACATATTATAGGCTATAAAACATCAGGTACAGTGTATTCTGAAAACTAGTAAATCTCTAGGAGCTGTCTTCGTAAAACAATGCCTACAAAATGCCAACATCGGTAAAACAGGGGCTGCTGTAGTGCTGGCTTAAGGATTTTAAGCCATTTAAACAATCAGTTCTGTAAAGCAAAATTTATACTCCATTAAGTCACCATGAAAAACTTTCTGAAAAGCTTTTTAGTACCCATGACTATAATTCTATAATGTATGAATTCCTATTATACACTTTGAGAAGCTTTATGGCTCTGTGATTTATTTACACCTATTAAACTGTTGATAAGATTAATCTCACTGGCATGTATTACCATACCAGAGGGACTAAGATCAATGTCGGTTTGGTAACCAACAAAAATTTTCAAAGTTTGAAGAAAGACATTAATCCACAGATATATGTACAAACAAAAAACTAAGTTTCTTGATTCAAGGGCAGGTACATTTATTTTAAGATACTATAAGAATGTACAACAGGTTGCTTTACAATTATATTTTATCATAAGAACAATGAACTGGATAAATTAAATGAACTTCTTAATATGAAATGATACTGAGAAAACAGCATAAACTTTTTACCATGTAGGCTTTCTGTAGAGTACGATACTAAAATTTATGTCTAGTTTCATGTTTCTAAAGAATAATTTGTAGAAGGAAATACTGAGAATAACGGCATACATGTATTTCATGTTACTATTAAAGCATTAAAAATTTTTAATGGATGTAAACAACAATCCAGTGAGATATTTTTACCTCCCAATTTATAGATGATAAAGTTCAAGGGTAATAATATATAATCACTGTAATTTATTACTTTTTCATTTTAATTTATCAGAATATTTTATTCCCTTTTTAATATTATGTTGCAGCCTTACAAATAAATATTCATTTATACTGATAAAAAATAAAGCCTGCATATGTAGTGTGCCTTGGGAGAGTGAAAGAATTATAAAGAATTTTAATGAGCTAATTCATTTTTAAATCTATACTGACAGAAGTGTTCTAAATAGCAATTTCTCCATGTGTGCAAGACAATATAACTTTTAGTCAAAGATGAAAGTAAATTGCATGTCTTCAATTATTTTGGATAGCAAATAATTACTATTGAGAACATTCAGTGTAAGGTAGAATAGACCTTGGACATGTTAAATGAGTGGGTTGGCATTTTCATTTAGTCAGTCAACTGAGTCAACCTTCAAAGCAGGTGAAATTAAAGGATTATACTGCATGGAATCTTCAAATCCATGAATCATATATATTTCTATATCAATGTAATAAATAATGCCAGATAAAGAATGTACAAAGTTTAACAAATACATAGCCAATGCTAATCATAACATCTTCTTGGAAATAACAGTACTTTTATAAATAGGCGGATGCAGAACTACCAATTTCACACTTATAACTTACAAAAACAAAGTCCGTATTTCCTATTTTCATATGCAAAAGCAAGGTGATAGCTGGAGGGTGTGCAATTTACATTAAATACATCTTAGAAAAGAAGATAAATGAACTTACCTTCCACATACAATATATAAATATATTAACTTAACTTCGTTGTTCTATTTTTGTACAGTATCCTTTTATAAACTATACGTTCTAACTGAACAAACTTCCATTAAATGCTATCAAATTATTTTCTCCATGTGAAAACCTAATTTTGTCTCTCTCTAGAAAGTTTTTCTTTTCTCTTTAAGTCTTTTGACTTAATGAATTTGAAATATCATTTTGAAAGAATTAATTTACTTAAGTTATTCATTGTGACCAGCTGTTTGGCATCACTTTTGCACGTGGTCCTTTTGCAAGAAACAAAATCTTAACTTCTACCAAATACAGACATCACTCGTGTACATCTTACATCCGCACCGTGCAACACTCCCGCACAGCACGTCACACGGCTGCAAGACATCACTGCGACTGGCGTTGCCGACACATGCCATCTGCTGTCAGGAGCAGCGGCATGCTAAAGGCGGTCACGACAAGGACAGTAGTTGCTGTAGCCACCACGGTTTCTACCATGAAGATGTGACTTTTTTGGAGAAAAAAAAAATCTGCATTTGAAATTGCTTTACCGCACACATAAAAGAGTATCAGACATTCTGATGACTTTGGCCAATAAACGAAAACTTTTAAAAACTTTTACATGATTCACACAGTATATGTAAAGTACTTTTAAAAGTTAAAAGTACATTGTAAACCATCATATTATATTTATATAGTAGCTTAATTTCTATTTGTTTTTCAAAATTATTTTAATGTAATTAAAAACCTGGTAATAATGGGGATTCATCAACAATTCTAAGGGCCTAAGATAAATCTCAAGTAATACTCATTTTTCTGAAAATAAGTTCACAGTCTAAAACCAAAGAAAATATGTTGTTGCTATTAATTTTTAAGTGATCTAGATTCCAGGAGTCATATATTATTTTGAAATCAGGTAAATTTCTAATAAATAAAAAGTATTTAAAATACATTCTTACATAGTCATTGGAAGTATCTATATACTTCTGAAAGGAATGAAAAAGTACAGAGTTCAGTAAATCAATGCAAAAGCTCAACTTGATAACACATAACATTTACAGTTAGTGAGAAGATGCATATTATCTGTCTTATGTTCAAGAAGTCAATCAAGAAAAACTATATTTAGTGTTTCTTCTTTTCCTCCATTTCTACATGCTGTGATCTGAGACCTGCTTTTACTCTGAAATTTTTGCTTCTTGGATCATCATATAGATAATAATCCTTTAAACTTTGCTTTAGAAGTACCTAATGAGAAAAAATATTAGCAATATTTATTTACGATGAAACCAAAAGGTGATGACATTAATCAACTATTATTATGATAATAATGTGAAACAGTAAGGCACATAATAAAAACACTCGACAATATAAGATTCAAAGACTTAACATAAGACATTTCCTTTAACTTAAAATTTCAGTATTTTGCTAAGTAACTTGGCTAACCGAAAGGTCTAGAATAAAGGTAGTCGTTTTTATCTAGGGTTCCATGTACTACTTACTACACAGGATTAGTAGTGTCAGCGTGACTATTTTGGGTTGGTGGGGAACACTACCTACATGAACAAAGGGTACGGTCCTACTTGTTTTTTGTTTTAATGTTAGTGAAGTTTCTAAGGCAGTGGAAACTTCCTTAAAATAGAGAGGAGGGAGACCTGACTTCTTTTGCTAGCTCAACAGTTACCACCGTAAATAAATAAGCCTAGTTGCCACTGAACATGTTAGAGCCAAAATGAGTTTCCCAAATGAGTTCCATTTAAAAAAAAAAAAGAAAGCTTTGAAAGCTTTGTAAAATGGTGAACACTTGGTTTTCTCTTGGAAAGACACATAAATAGTGGCATATTAAGATCTGATAAGTTCTAAGGGGGAAGAAACCTACTGTATCATGTTAATTAGGATACTTCTCAAACTTAATTGATTGACTAAGTAGATTTTTGTTGTTGTTGTTTTTTTAGAGTAATACGCATTGATATCCTATGGAACCGCTTCGGGAAATATTGCTATAGACAAATACAAATGTTTCAGGCTTGAGGGAAACAGCGAGAATGTATATTGACAAGCATATATGAACGAACAAAACTGTTACTGATGAGACCTAACTAATAAGAAATCACAATAAACCAAAATTTTGTAGCTACAATAGCACACTTTTAAAAGAAAAAAAGAAAAAGTAAACCTCTCATTCTGGAGATCAGCAACAAATAGGAGTTACTTCTTTGGGTCGACACAAACGGAACGAATCTCGGGCATCTTCCTCAACTACAGCACTCGATGGTGATGGTTAGTTAACAGTAAGTAACACGGCTATGCCATGAGACAGAATGAGGCTCAAATCCTAGCTGGCCACTTACCAGCAAGGTATCTTGGGCAAATTACTCACTATGTCTTTATTTTCTCTGCTGTCACATGGAGTATCTAGCCGTGAAGATTAAATGAGATACTACATGTATGAGAACACCTATTAGAGGGCCAGACACCTAAAATAATTCTAAAAAAGTCAGCTGCTATTATTACAGCAGATGTTTGGACATGGTCCTATAAAATAGTTAACTAATATTCCCTTAGACGCTAATGGTCCCAGATTATAAGAATCCTATTTGGATTCATATTGTATCTGCTCACATACAAAACTGTAGGCTTAACAGAAAATTTTTCATTCAAGACATCCAAGAGAATTCCAGTCAGATGAGTATTTATTCTAGTTCCTTTTTGGATCACAGTGTAATAGTTGCAAATTCACGCTTTGTCATAATGATTAGTTCTTAAATTAAATTACTGGTCTAAAATGAAATCATTAGAAGTGTAATTCTTCAACTGAAATAATGGGCTAAAATACAAAAATAATTCCTAAGTCTATTTCTTTCAGCTATTTCCCAAGTGTCATAATAGAAAAATAAATTATGATTCTTTGTTTCTGAACAAATTTAGACAAACAAATTTAGCTACATACTTATCTGCTGTGAAGTTCTTTCTTTAGACAGGATTTGAAAGTGGGATACTTCTGAACTGTTTTATAACCCTGCGGAACAGAGGATTACCAGTATGTAAATGTACATAAAATATTATGGGGCCACAGGTATGCAATAAATAAATAAAGCAAAAATAAAAACATATAGCATTTAAGAGATAAGCACAGTATCAGAGATTTGTAGCATAGTTTATATTTTAATCTGCTTCTGCTACTCTAAAATTTTTGAGGAAAAATAAATGATTTTCAGTGTATGTCCTTTCAGGTATTTGTGACCTCAGTCGGAAGTGTTAACAGCTCACCACTAGGTGGCAGTTAAGTACACAGTATCTTTACCAATTTTAAAAAATCATTAAAAATCTTTAAAAACATTGTTTAAGATGAATCTCGATTTTTTTATATATAACTTTTTCTCTTTTTAGATGTACAGCATTTAGGGGTATTCTTACCAAAGACAGAAGATTGAACATTCTGGCTGTTAATAGAACATTTTTTTTTTTTTACCTTCCATTTGTGGCACATCCACAAACATGTTAAATGTGCAAACACTTGTTGATTCATGCTATATTTCATTACTTAAACCATGTTTCTGAGAAAAAAAATCACTACATTTCTAGTAATTTTCAGTAGAAGATGTTAACAGGACAAAAATATTTCAACAGACAAAACAAAGGTGTTCAGTGTATTTTCCATTTAAAAAGTACTGACTATGCAGTGACCGAAGAGCCTCAAATTGCCTAGTGGAAATATGCATCGGACAAAATGCTATGTCTTTGTCTAGTACCAAGTCTGAAGTGCCTGTGTGCAGCCTGAATTAATCAAAAAATATTTCACATTTCTCCCCACAAACGGAGAGGAACGTATTAACTGGATATGAAAGTAAGTTACTGAAATTCAAACTGATTTATATTTTCAAAAAGCATTAACTTTAATCATCTCAAAGTGTTTTTGAAAATAGGTATGACCTTATGTGTTTTCTTTTCAAATATGACATTTCATGTTTCTATCCTTAAAAATCTGTATAAATTGTTTCTGAAACGGAGAGGAGTTTTTTCTTTCAGTTTTTAAAAAGGATATCAATAGGCTTCAAATTTATTTTACCCGGAATCCTCTATGGAGTCTGTCTTTCATAATTCCAATAAATTCTTTATAACTTAATTGATCATCTTTGTCAACGTCAAAAATCTTGAAGACTGTGTTCACTAAATGTGGTGAAAGTTTGAGGCCAGTAGCTACATAGACGGCACGCTTAAATTCATCTGGATAAATGTTACAGAAAAGGAGGAAATAGTTAATATTATTTTTATAATATGTGTTAACTACTAGAAAGGTTATAAAAGAAGTTTTTCTGACCATGGGTCTTGACTTTATGTAACACACGACTTTTCATTAATCATGCTATCTTTTAGGGAACAGAGAATTTATATGGTTTGAATTAAAAAGGCCAAGCAGTAGCTGTATCTTGGGTTAATAATGCATTCATATTTGATGATGTTTAATGAACACCTACTATCAGTGATAGACGTACTAGAAATTAAGCTGAATAAGTTACCAAGAAACCTACAGTTCAGACAAATGACGAGACACCTGTCCAAATAACCATCACACAGGACCACACAAATATTAACAAAGTGTATGAGAACTTGGACATGAGTGACTACTTCTGTCTGTAGTGTGGAGTCGTAAGGAAAGGAAAGAGCAGAGCAGTGATTAGGAAAGGCTGCAATTTGTATGTGAGCTGAACCCTGAGGGATGGATGAATTCTGCTTGTGGAGATGAGGGAAATGGCAGAGGAGGGGACAAGAATGAACACAGGCGTGGGGGGAAAGAGCAGAGTCTCGGGCACGCTGGGAGGGCAACAAGTGGTCTGGTCCGGACAGAGCCCAGGGGACACGCAGAAGCTGGAGAAGCTCTGCACAGGGACTCTGAGGTGAGGAGCCTGGACAGTCTTCAACAGGCAAGTGTGGGATGGAGGAGTTTACACAGCAGGTGTGTCGTAGAAGGGATCACGTCTTAGAGAGATCACTCTGTGAGCTGTCTAGGAAACATCAGAGAGGAAGGTGGATAATGGCAGGAATACCACAGGGTTGGCTACCGCAATGGTCCTTCTGAGAGGTAAACACCTGAAAGTAAGTGCTAGCAGCAACAGCAAACAAAGAGAGACGGATTCCGAGCACCTGCCAGGGCACACATTTGATTGCTTTCATTCCTAGTTCCATACAGTAAAAGAGCAACTTTCCATTCTGAACCAGGTAAGCAGATGCTGACTTTTTTTTCCTCTCAAGGTTGACTAGTGGGTTCATCATGGCAGTAACTGCCGGTCTGTGAAAGCAGGGCTCCCAAAGGTTTGGTTTTCAAACACAAAAGTAGTTGAGCTGAGATGTCTTTTTTGAACATCTGCACTAGACAAGGGTGAAATAGGACAAATTTTCAGGTTTCTCTAACTCAGCGAGTACATGAATGAAGCTAGGTGAGGGATTCAGTATCTATGTTTTGGGGGGAGAGAGAATTTATGAGCATTTAGGGACTACAGTTTGGCTTCTCCCCAGAACTTGGTAATAGAAAAACAAGACTGTCCTCTGAGATTTAAACTTGGGAATTAGCACTTATTAGATTATGGCAGACACAGGTAGAATTACCTTAAAGACGTAAGTGGCAAGTCCTCATATGGCAAGAATAATAAACAAAAGACACATTAGGGAAGGGAAACTGGTCCCAGCTACAGAATCTTAGAAAACGGACTAGACTCGTTAGTTTGTCTATAAGGAAAGAATGAAGCTGATCCTGAGGAGGACAGCATTCTGAATTCTATGACAGTGTATTTCTTTGTAAATTAAGCAAAATCAACATACAATTTTATATGTGATTCTTAAAACTTGATTAACATAAGTCCACAGCAAAGGGGGGGCTCTGTTGGCAAAATTCAGGCTTCTCGATCAGCAGGGACTGAGCAAAAGATTAGAAATACAAACATCACCCTGTGATGACGTTTGAGCGTGGCCAGTTGGCTCTTCCATAGGTGCACATGCTACCAGCGGCCATGAGGTTTCTTCCTCTTTGAATCTTTACAAGCATCATTAAGTCTTCTCTATAAGATGAAATGAAGGCCAATAATAAATTTAATGGAAAAATTTAGCATATTTCCCTAAACTCTGCTGGAAAACAGATTTCCCATCAAAGTATATATCACACTTCCAGGTGACTTGATGGCTAATATGAAATACTTTATTAATTTGTTATCAAAGCTCCTAGAAACAAGATAGGATCATTATTTTTTGCCTCTAAGTACTGAAAGACGATTACTTACCTTGCCCTATAGAGCGACTTGCAAAGTTATACATATTCAAGGCTATTGCAAAGTCTTCTAAGTTGTTCAGAAACTGGAAAAATGACCTGAATTCATCAAATGTGATGCCCTATATTGGGAGAATACATGGAAATATATTTAGTATTGCCAAATTAATTAAAATAAGCATCTGTACTTACTAGACATAAATAGATTAGGCACTTGCCATATCTCATGTAGGTAAACATTTCCAGGGCACATTCTGAAGCCTCCTTCCTCAAATGGAATGTAAAATTCACTCAGATTTATTTCCACTGCATAGGGTTGCTACCATTAGCATGACAGGTGAAAATATTTTTAAAACACTGTCATATCTGTACAAAGTTTCAAAAATGATACAATAAAAACGAATAAAACTTTTACAACCACTTTGGAGACCTCTTCGGTTGTTTCTTATAAAGGCAAACAAACAGCTACTATATAATCTAGCCATTCCATCCCTAGGTGTTTGCCTAGGAGAAACAAAAACACACATCTCCACAAAGAGTTGCACACAAATATTCACAGCAGCCTTATTCATAATGTCCTAAAGCTGGAAATACCCCAGATGACAGGTGAATGCATACACAAGTAGTGGTCTAACAATACCAAAGGGCCCAGCTATGGCTTGGCAACATGGATGAAACTCAAGTGAAAGAAGCCAGACACGAGACCCCACATGCGATATAATTTCAATATACGAAATTCTAGAACAGACGAGAGTTGTGTAAAGTGACGGCAGGTAGATCAGTGGCTGCTGAGGGGCTGCGGAAGGGCAGGTGGACAGGGAACGGGCACGACGCAACACTGCACTTTTTTCAGGTGATAGAAGTGTCCTAGGACTCTGGTTTCTAGTCTAGCATGAAAGAAACTTGGAAGCAGCCACTCTGTCCTAACAAGTAAAAAGCTGAATAAATAGAGGAAAAAAAACCTAAAAAGCTTCAATTTTGAAAACTGTATTTTAGGCCTAAGGTTTTTAAACCCTAAGAGTAAGTATGATGATTAAGAAGAAAAACACGAGAGGAAAACCACCCCTAAAACACCAGTTTCTCCTGTACACGTATTCCTTAAATATAACTCAGCATTTGGCCATTAACGTCTGTAACAATGACAATGCGAAAATCAAAATGTTGAACAGGCCAGAGGCAGGGTACTTTCACTTATTTCTGCCACGATAACTCTGCCAGGACAGCACGAGGAGGCCCCGTGAGTGCACACTTACAGTGCTGGGCCCACGGAGAGGACTCCGGAACGTCATTTCCATAAACTGCAATGACTACCACTGCTACCAGCTCAACGCACCATGTATCTCAGATAACGTACATTTGGCCATGAAGAGCTACATTTAAATTATTATGTTCTCAGCAAAACTAATATAATTGACAAAGTAAACAGAAAAAGGGCATAGGGCTAAGAGCTTAGGCTTAATAATTTCTCACCTTTACATGAAAAGGGAAAGGGAAACTAACAAGGCAGCATTGGAAAGGCAGGGAAAGAACCAGAAAAGTCTACGTTCGTATAAGCCAATTACTGATTAAACGATTATCAGAATCATATTCATTATCAATTTATTATCAAAATAATAATACCAATTTTTGGTATACATTATTTCCACTTCACCTGCAATGCTTTTTACCTGCAAGGAGAATTCTGTCTTTTCTCTTCACTATTTTCTCTTCCTCTTTCCTTATATTCATTTATGGCCACTCCAACCCTGGATTTTGTTTTGTGACCTGATCCCAATTGCCATGTTTTCCAGGAAGGGCTGTTTGAATCAATTAGGGGGAGTGAGCCAGAAGGGGTTTGTCTTGATGTGGAGAGCTTGTTGCCAGGGAAACCGGTCACTGTTCTGGTTCTATATCAGTTTATGCTGTGGCCAGCTGCCACAGCAATTTTTAAGCAAAGTGTAAACAAAAATGTCAATTCTTTTAGGGAGCATAAGATTAAAAAGCAAATCGAGGTATGACGGAATACAATGTTCACCATCTGAATCTTTAGATTTTTCAGAAGAGTGATGTCATGTTTCAGAAAGATAGGTCAGATTCAACACCATATAATTATTCTTCTGTGTAGATTAAATTCTTTGTGTTTGGAAATAGAGAATCATAAACTTGAAGAACAGGGAATTCATTTTGATAATTTAAAGCACTCCATTTTTTTTTTAATTTTTTTTTCAACGTTTATTTATTTTGGGGACAGAGAGAGACAGAGCATGAACGGGGGAGGGGCAGAGAGAGAGGGAGACACAGAATTGGAAACAGGCTCCAGGCTCTGAGCCATCAGCCCAGAGCCTGACGCGGGGCTCGAACTCACGGACCGCGAGATCGTGACCTGGCTGAAGTCGGACGCTTAACCGACTGCGCCACCCAGGCGCCCCAAAGCACTCCATTTTTAACAGCAGTGAGGGAACGATAGTGTCAGGAGGTAGAGTCATTTCTTCTTCCTCTCACCACCAGAATCACTTTTATAATGAACCATTTGGACTTGAAAGGAAAACGTCCTAACTGTGAGAAGTGGAATGAAAAGAAGTATCTTACATTGTAGCAAAAATAACATGATGATAATAACGGAAAAATTTAAAGCATCAAAAGGACATGAGCTGAGAATCAAGAAATAAACCCAAATACCTACGATAGAATGATTTTCAATATGAGTGCCAAGGCCATTTATTATAGAAAGAACCTCTTTCTTTTTAACATCTTTTTAACAAATGGGGCTGGGACAACTGCTTATTTACACTAAAGGAAAGAAGTTGAACTCTTAATTCACTTCATAGACAAAAGTGAACTCAAAATGGGTCAAAGACCTAAATTTAATAGCTAAAATTATAAAAATCTTACAAAAAACACAGAAACAAAAACTTCATAACCTTGGAACTGGCAATGGTTTCTTCCTCTTGTTTTTTTGTTTTGTTTTTTTTTTTTTACATCAATGTATTCTTTATTTTCAAAGAGGAAGAGCTGTTGTATTTTCTTCCTGGTAATAGTTTCTTAATATGACACCCAAAGTATGAGCAACAAAAGGAAAATAGACAAATGAGACGTTGTCAAAAGTAAACATTTTTTGTGCATTAAAGGATACTATCAAGGAAAGTAAAAAGACAACACACAAAATGGGAGAAAAAACTGGCAAATCACGTATCTGACAGGATTCTAGTATCCAGAACATATAAAGAACTCTTAAAAATCAATAACATAAATGGGAATGCAAGCTGGTGCAGCCACTCTGGAAAACAGTATGGAGGTTCCTCAAAAAACTAAAAATAGAACTACCCTATGACCCAGAAATTACACTACTAGGTATTTATCCATGGGATACGGGTGTGCTGTTTCAAAGGGACACATGTACCCGCATGTTTATAGCAGCACTATCAACAATAGCTAACGTATGGAAAGAGCCCAAATGTCTATTGATGGATGAATGGACAAAGAAGATGTGGTATATATACACAATGGAGTATTACTCGGCAATCATATAGAATGAAATCTTGCCATTTGCAACTACGTGGATGGAACTGGAGGGTATTATTATGCTAAGGGAAATTAGTCAGTCAGAGAAAGACAAATATCAAATGACTTCACTCATATGAGGACTTTAAGCGACAAAACAGATGAACACAAGGGAAGGGAAACAAAAATAATATAAAAACAGGGAGGGGGACAAAACAGAAGAGATTCATAAATATGGAGAACAAACTGAGGATTACTGGAGGGGGTGTGGGAGGGGGAATGGGCTAAATGGGTAAGGGGCATTAAGGGGTCTACTCCTGAAATCATTGTTGCACGAGATGCTAACTAATTTGGATGTAAATTTAAAAAATGAAGAAAATAAAAAATAAAAGTAAAAAAAATCAGTAACATAAAGACAACACGATTAAAAAATAGGCAAAAGACTTGAATAGATATTTTTCCAAAGAAGATAGACAAATGGCCAACAAGCACAGGAAAAGATGCTCAACATCATTATTCACTGGGGAAATGCATACTGAAACACAATGATACCACTGCACATCCACTAGGATAGCTAAAATTAAAAAGGCAAGCAATAACAAGTGTTACTGTGGAGAAAAATGTAGAAACATTAGAAACTTCAGACATTATTAATGAGATTATAAGATGCTGTGGCTACTGTGGAAAACAGTTTGGTAGTTCCTTAAAATGTTAAAAATTAAGGATGCCATGTGACCCAGCTATTTACCCTGAAGTATATATCTAATTCTCTGACAGTTCAAAACACATGTCCACATGAAAAAATTGTATACAAATATTCATAACAGCATTATTTGAATAGTCAAACTGGAAACAATTCACCAACTGACAAACAGAGGAAATGTGATATATCTATATAATAAAGTAGCATTTGGCAATAAAAAGGAATGAAGCGCCATTATTTGCTAAAATATGGATGAACTTTGAAAAAGTTATGCTAAGTTAAAGAACCCAGACATAATGGATTACAAATTATATGACTGCACTTTTATGAATATCCATTATAGATAAATTCATAGAAACAAAGCAGATTAGTGGTTGCCATGGGCTAGGGGGAGGTGAACTGAGGAGTGACTGCTTAATGGGTTATGGGGTTTCTGTTTAAGATGATGAAAAAGTTCTGGAACTAGTACTAATGATGATTGTATAACATTGTGAACAGAATGCCTCCAAATTTTACTCTTTAAAATAGTTAAAAGGGAGAAATGGTAAATTTTATGTGTCTCTTATAATAAAAATTTACATATACTATTGAAATGTGTCATTCAGGATGTGAACAAGCATGTGTAAGTCCATTTGGATGGAACTGTGGCAAGGCCTCAGTGAACAAAACTGAGAGTTGATAAGACATAATTCAATCAAGAGACAAACTAGAAAATGCTGTAGATCTCAAGCTGCAGTGTGATTACACTGGTTGTACCGGCAGATACCATGCTCTATCTGCAGCCATGATGGAGCTCCCAGTGTGTGCACCTGTTTATCTTTGGTTGAGGTACATAAGCGTGAAATAATTATTAGAAGACTAGGACGAGACTGGGGGGAGTCATGCCATGGAAAATGGCAGGGTAGGGTGCTTAAAGAATTGGTCCCTCCATTGAAACAGCCATTAGCTGGGAAAGACTGACAGGATTAACTTTTTTCAAACTCTGGAATCTAATCCATAGTTTATAGCAAGGAGGGGACTGGTTAATGAAGAGAAGGGTAGCTGGAATTCAGGGAGAGAGCACTGTGATGTTTCTGTCCACTGAACTACCATTTTTATCTTTCGGTGCGTGGGATAGTGCTGATGTTCCCGGCGTGGCTTCCTGGTGCCAGAGGGCTACTATGGTATGCGATTATTAAATGTTGTGTTATTTAATATAAAATGTATTGGTAATTAAAATGTTGTTATTAAAATGTTACCACATGCGATTTGACCTGTATGGTGGTTCTCTGAGGGACTAGTGAAGAGGCTGACTTTTGTTTTGCCCCTCCCTCCTGGGCTTTCCTGGGGACAGTGACATCTATCAAAAGATTTAAAGACATGCACACTCTGTGCCTGCCTGACACAAGGGGTGACAGATGGGACAGGTGGCAGACAGAATCCAAAAACTTGACAAAGGGAAGGCTCAGGAGAATGGTATTAGAATAGGGGCTAACAGGGACACTGTAGATACCTGGGAATTAAACGTAACCAGGAACTGCCACATGCTTTGAAAATACCTACGGATGTTAGGTTACCACCTCTTGCAGATCTGTGGGCTTTGTAGCGGCAGGAGATGAAGGCATAGGAAGAGGCTTCGGTAGTCTGGGTCAGTGCAGGAGGAATGCTCCAGCTCAGAGCTGAGTTGCAAAGAGAACACTCTAGGTTTTTCTTCCTGGCTCTGGGATGTAAGGATCTCTGTCAGTTCTCTGGCTAATCACTTAGATAACAGAACAGAGTCTTCAGTGACTATACATGACAAGAAATGCACTTTCCCCGATTTATTTAGTGACTTCGCCAAGCTGTTTTGCGTACACAGCTGTAGGGGAGAGTTTGGTTTTTCAGAGTTAACACAGTATAATATTCAAAATGGTTAGGTTTTAGCAAAAAATTACAATGCATACAAAGAATTAGGAAAATATGGCCTATTCATCAGGAAAATACATCAACAGAAACCATCCCTGAAGAAGTCCAATCATTGGACTAAATAGACAAAGACTTTGAATCAACTAAAATACACTCAAAAGAGCTAAAGGAAACTATGGATAAAGAACTAAAGGAAATCAGGAAAACTACCTATGAACAAATTGAGAATATCAAGATAGAAATTGTAAAAAGGAACCAAATAAAAATTCTGGAGCTGAAAAGCACAATAACTGAAACACAAAGTTGAGTAGGTATTCAGCAATGGATTTAAATAGGCAACATAGAGAATCTGCAAACTTGAAGATAGAATAGTTAAAAGTATTCAGTCTGAGGAGCAGAAAGAAAAAAAATGAGGAAAATTAACAGAACCTAAGGAACCTGGGGACACCATCAAGTGTACCAATACACAAATTATGGGACTTCCAGAAATAAAAGGGGAGAAAACAGCAGAAAGAACAGTTTTACAAATAATAATTGAAAACCTCAAAAATTTGATGTAAGACCTAAGTCTACACGTTCAAGAAGTTTTATGAACTTGAAGCAGGAAGAACTGAAAAGATCCATACCAAGACACATACTCAAACTGTCAAAAGACAAAGGCCATCTTGAAAGCAGCAGGAGAGAAGTGATTCTTCATAGAGAAGGGATCCTCAATAAAACGAACAGCTGATTTCTCATCAGAAACCATGAGGCCACAAGTAAGTAGGACAGTTCAAGTGCTAAAAGAAAAACATCTGACCATTCTGTATGTGGCAGAGCTATCCTTCAGAAATGATTAAGATGTTCTCAGGTAAACAACATGTGGCAAAACTATCCTTGAAAAATGAAGAAAGTAAGACATTCTCAGATAAACAAAACTCAAGTGGGTTCGTTACTAGCAGATCTATCCTACAAGAAATGCAAAAGGGAGTCACTGAGGCTGAAAAGAAAGGAAACCAGAATCTAACTCAAAGCTATATGAAGAAATAAAGAATTCTATTTAGGGTGAAGGTAATGGTAATTACACAGATACTGCTTCATACTCGCTGGGATGGCTATAACAAAAAATTTATATATATATACATATATATATATATGTATATATATATATATATATATAAATGTCTATGGACAGATGAATGGATAAACAAACAGTATACATACAATGGAGCATAATTCAGCCATAACAAGGAATGGAGTACTGATACAAGTTACTACATGCGTGAACCTCAAAAATATGATGAAAGAAGCCAAACATGTAAGGTCACATATTGCATGATTCTATTTATATGAAATAGTCACAATAAGTAAATCCACTGAGACAGGAAATTGACAATGATTACTAAAGGCTGGAGAGGAATGACATAATTTGGAGGTCTATACACTAATGACTACACCCCTAAATGCTAGAGTCACATATCCAATTGCCTATATAACTTCTTCATTGAGATATCTCATAGGAATCTCAAACTTAAATTGTCCAAAATTAAACCATTAATTCTTTTCTAAAACCCCAAACTTGAAGTCTTGCTTAGCTCAGTAAATGGTACCGCTGTTTCACAATGTGTTTCAGGCCAAAACCCTAGGAATTCTTGATTCTTCTTTTTCCTTCACATTGAAATCTAATCCAGCAGCAAGTTCTATCAGCTCTCCTCTTTATTTTTTTTTTTAATTTTTTTTTAACTTTTATTTATTTTTGAGACAGAGAGAGACAGAGCATGAACGGGGGAGGGGCAGAGAGAGAGGGAGACACAGAACCGGAAGCAGGCTCCAGGCTCTGAGCCATCAGCCCAGAGCCCGACGCGGGGCTCGAACTCACGGTTGGTGAGATCGTGACCTGAGCTGAAGTCGGACGCTCAACCGACTGAGCCACCCAGGTGCCCCTCAGCTCTCCTCTTTAAATGATCCAATTTCTCACCACCTTTCCCTACATTCACCCTGGTCCATGCCATGCTCATCTCTTACCTGCACTCCTATAACAATATCCTAACTTGCCTCTTCCTTTCAAAGCTGGGCCAGCTGAAGTGTACTCTGAATATACCAGCCATGATGATCTTTTGAAGGAGGAATCAGATCATATGTGGCCCATGAGTCACATCATATTTAGGTGTCACAGCAGACAGTGAATGCATGCTGAATAAATACTTGACGGATGAATGCACACAGGCCTATGTTCTAAAGCAAGGCTACCAAACTTTTCCTAGAGTAGACCAGAGGGGAAGTATTTTTATTTGTTTAGGAATATAGTCTTTGCTGCAACTACTCAACTCTACTATTAGGGCGCAAAAGCATTCACAGATGATACATTCATAGAATGAGTGTGGCTATGTTCCAATAAAATATTATTTCTGAAAACAGAGGACGTAGGTAGTTTGCTGACTCCTGTTTCAAATTTTAATAATGTAGTAGTGTCCCATCACTCTTACAATCACCACTAGAATAAAATCTAAATTCCTCGAAGACCTAACCCATCTCAGTCTCTCCATCTCCTACTACTTTCCTATGCCCTTACTTTACCCTATTTTGCAATTTCTCAAATAAACTCAGCTTTTTCTGTGCCCACGCCTTTGGTATTTGCTGTTTCCTCTGCCTCTTTGCATAGGTCATTCCTCACAGTCTTTCCTCAAAAGCTACCTCTTCAAAAAAACCTTTCCCCAACAGTCCATCTCCTTTTCCAGTCCTCATGACTTTTGTTTAACATCTATCATTATCTGGAAATAAATCATTTATTTATTTTTTGTTTACTTGTTTATTGTGTCTCTCCACTAAGAGGTATTTCCATGAGAAGGATTTTGCTGATCTTGTCACTTTATCTACAGTAGCTAGAATAAGGTCTCATAAATGGTTGATGCCCAATATCTGCTAGATACATGGATGAAAATTAAAGTATTTTAGAAATGTCAAGTGCTATCCAAGTAGCAGTACCTGTTATTCTTTTGGAAGTAAATGGATGAGAAATGAGAGGAAGGGAAAGATGTAAGTAGGGTGTGGTAGGAGTATCATTGGCTTACAGTCTTGGGTTTGATTCCCTGAACAAGTGTCTAAGTATCTGAGAAGACTCAGCTTCACTTTTTCTAAAAGAAAAATGTCAATATCTGGAAGTCTGTTCTAAGGATTGATGACGTAATATCAAACCAAACAAACATCAGGAGAATTGATGCTGGTTCATTTGCCAAATTTTCTTTCGTTTTTTTTTTTTTTTTTAAACTGTAATGATTTGTAAAACTAAGATACTTCTATCAATTATAAGTTTTCAGAAACTGAATTTAGCCTAAAGGAAAACTTTTTATTTTCAGATAATTTTTTGATGTATAAGTTGCAAAAACAGTATAAGCGTTCCCATACACTCTTTACCCTGGAACTGAACTTTTTGAGTTACAGATTGCTGTTTCCATTTGGTAAAAGACAAAGAAAAGCAGACTCATTAAAGCTCTAAATATTCTAGCAGCTTGACAAAGTAGTACAATTTCCGATATTTATTTTTAGGGATCTGGGTATCAATTGGAAAAAATTCAGTTTATCATACAAAACAGATAAAAGTCCTCTAAGAGATTATGTAAACTAATGGCCAAATGCATCAAGCCTTTTTTTTTCATTCCATAGGAGACCAGGATAATTGTTAGCACTGTCACAGTGTAGCCACTTTAAACAAAGTCAAACTATTTGCAAGTTTTTCTTGGATAGATTAACTTGATCCTTCTATAAACACAAATAGAAGGCAATATATCCAAAACATCTCATGCTTGAAGGGGTACTTGTAACACCAGTTCCATTTGGTTGCAATGATGCATTCAAATACCACTAGATAATGCGACTGCTCAGAATTGCTGACAACACATTTGCTGCTAAACAAATAGACAATCAGTTGTCCCAGGTTCTTAACCATTCGTGCCATCCAAACTCTTTGAAAACCTCACTTCACTTCCTGATAAGATCCCTCACTCATCAAAGGCTGTCTTCAAATGACCTTTTTTTTTAAGGATATTATGGAATAAAGTGTTACTGAAATGATGTCGATATAAACTGTTTTATATGAGGTGATGTTGATGTGGTAGTCAAAGCATATAGCTCAGTAGAATTCTCTTCAAAAATGATATTCATAATTTGGATTACACAACTGCTAATAATCTTAAAGGTTTTCAGCATTTCTAAGAAAGACATGGATATTGACCCAGAATTTTACATTAATCAAATTTTGAAAATTAGCCAGAGCACTTAGGACACTGAGGAAAAAAAGAATGAAATATATCCGAAATATCTATTAATCCATAGCAGAGAAAAAGAATTAAGAAAAGGACAATATATTTTATAAACCTATATAATTACAAGATAGTATCATATGTAACAAAATAGATATGGGTGATTAGATACCTTTTCTTCAGGTATACTGTAACGCACATTTTCCAAAAATACTGATGTATTTTCCACATTTGTATATCGCAAAAGAATATGAGCAAAATCTTCTTCACTGATAGTGTTCATCCCATTAGAGTAGGAAAGGAATTCTATTTCTAGAACTTCTGTTTGTAGGTTATCCATGAATCTATGACAAAATATATAAAGAATGAATACGATAAATGAAGAGTGATGGTGGGGGCTTTGGCTTCCCCATCTGTGAAATGGGGATAACACAAAGACCTCGCAGGGGAGCAATGAGACTTTCGAGAGTTACTGTGCAGTGCCAGGCGATTACTACATTGACACTATATCCATGTTTACTAATGTGGTTCACTGAGACTAAGGAGTTGGGGAGATACCTTCTCAGGAATATACAGGACATAATCAATCCAGATATCCGGGCATTTCTTATCATTCAGCAACTTCCTATTACACTTACCAAGATAACCACTAGTATGCTGGTACTGATGGAAGTGCGTATTTGTTATAGAGATATATTCAATTCAGACGAAAGCAGCCAAGAGGTGAGTATTTCTGCACCAGATCGTTCCTAGAGACCTGTCTGACTTCAGCATGTTAACATTTTTCAATACAAACATAAAGGTAAGCTCACCTATAAAAATCTTCAAAGTTGAGCTCAGCTTTTCCTTTCTTTCCAAAAAAGTGCACAAGAAGTGTAGTATCTGTTACCAAACTTGTAATGTCATCAGCACGCTTAAAAAAATCACAATTTAAAGGTTAGCTGCAATAAACAGAGGAGGGACACCCAACATCCCTCAAAGAATTTTGTCACCATACAAACACCAAGAACATACAAACATTAACATTAGAATGAAAGGCATAAGGGTGCATTAATAAATGCCATTATAGGCAAAATGAAGTTCAATATTTGAAAACAGAAATATGACTGAAATTGATCTTTATCCTCAAAAAATTTTAAAGATTAGGATTATATTTTAAGGAGTTTTCAAACTCAAAGTATACATATAGGTTATCTGTATTTTAAATTATCTAAGATAGCTGAAATCCTTTACTAATCACCTAAATGTTTTCTCACTATACAAGTCATTTAGTTTGAATTTTCCTAATCAACCCAAAAAATCAATGTTTTTTAAGGATGTCAAAGGAGGTAAATTCTTCAGATGTACGAAACATGGGGCTGACAAAAGAACTGTCAGAAGCTTCACAAAATAGATTCCTTTAAGAACCACATTTTCCTTTGTATTCCACATTTATGATACTTTAAATTGAAGATACTATATTTTGAAACTATTACTTTGGAAATTACACCATCTATAATTTTGTTTAAAAGTCTTACATTATTTTTTGAATGGATAAGAAATTAATTCCAGAGGATTTTTTCCTGCAATTTCCAACAAGCGTGTTCTTAAAATCACATAATTCTAGTCCTTATAAAGTTTACTGGCCTAGGAAAACAGTCCTTTCCTTTAATGTAGCGATATCAATTTTCCTTTTTTCCCCCCTCTCTCCCCTTTGATTCTTTTCTCTTCCTTCTCTTCTCTCCTTCCTTCCTCACTTGGACAATAACTCATACCTATCTTATAAACTCAGGTATAAAAATTAAAATTCAAATGACCGTAACTCTCCCATATATTATCTTGGAAAATGTAAGAAAAATAAGAGGTCAAATAAGAACTACTATTTTCTGTATTAAAAAAAAACACAGTCATAAATATCCATCTAAAAGTACATATCTGAAATATTACTTCTTGGTGAGAATTCTGTCGGCATTTTATAGAAAACAGAAGAAACAGCATATACTTCTCTACAAAGGAGTAAGTTGTGATCTGTGTTCCCTGACAAAATGTCTCATCTTACCCATCTTCCACACATTAACTTTTGGTAATCCTTTGATTCTTCATAGTTCTCTTCCCAATCTTTCATGAAGACAGCAATTTTATCCTTCATAATATTTGTTGGGTCTTTATTTCCCTTCTCCCTAGACCAACTATTATTAACTACTAATGACTAGTTCAATGTTATAGAGACTACATCTCGTGATTTGTCTTTTCCCTCCCACACGCCTTCTTTTAATCCCTGTTTTTCTAAAGTGGTCTCTTCGCTACAGTGATTACTCAGGTCTTTCTTAAAAACTCCAACATGTAAGGTATCTTCCACTTTAAATGATCTCAGATTGGTGAAATTCTTTAGTAAGACTATAGGTCTTATTTATATTTATTTAGCTTGGATTTTCCTAGGTAATCCCTAGCATATAACCTCCTTTAACCGGTTTGAAAGATCTCTACTGCTTCTTAGTTTGCTGACAACTCCCAGGATTTTCAGGAGTTGGAATAACTTAGAAGTTTCCTGTAATATATCCAACTTCTTTGAAGATCTGATCGCCAGGGAGAAAACACCACAGCCTGGAAGCCAGGTGTCCCATACTATCTTTTAAATATACCTTACTGAACAAGCAGATGATGGATGTTGAGGAATATGAGTGGTGCCAGCCTTTAAGAACTCCCTACTGATAGCAGACAAGTATAATTTTCAGTAGTGCTCAAAAGGCACTATTACTTCCACCAGTGGCTTTAAGTGGAGGAGGCAGACTGCCATACGGACAGGATTTAAAATCAGAAGATCTGAGTTTATGGATCTTTTGACCTTTAGCTTCCTTATCTATACAAGAGGCACAAACCTACCTATGACAATGAATGTGAGGATAAAATTAGGGTATGAATGAGAGTCAAGTATACAAGTGTTATTATTGGCAGTCATAAGCTGCTCTGGTGTAAAGCATTAAGACCGTTGGGAAAAAAGAGATTTCTCATGTTAATTATAAACATTCTTTTGTGATTGTGTATCATCAAGTCTAATCCATCATTATCCATGGAACAGCTTAAGGAAGCAGGGGGAGGAAATATTTGAGAAGGCATGACTAAATGGAGCATCAAGTGGAAGCTCTATCCAATCAGAAGTCAGCATGAAGAACGGGGGGGGGGGGTATCCATCTAGAAGCTAGAGGAAGGGAATGTGGGGGAGGTATAAAGTGGGTAAAAAGAGGGGCCATGGTGTTCTAGAAAAAGCTGCTTACTTCACAAATAAGCAGTGGTATGGTGAGCACATAAGACGGTGAGCTCAAGTGTCAGATTTCTAGCTTCGGATCCTGAATTTTAACCGCTTAGTTAGGTGACCTTGGGAAGTTAACCTCTCTGAGGACATTATTACCCTCAGGAATAATAACAGTACCTACCTTGAAGTGTTGTGAGGCTCAGGTAACACATGTAAATCATTTAGCACTATAACTGGCATACTGTAAATGCTCAACAAATGTTGGCTATTGTTTATTTTTGCCAAATCAATATATTTCAAGAAGTTGAAAAAGGACTAGACGAGACAGAAAAGATGATAATGTTGAAGCTTAATGCAAAAAAAGTTTTACATGGTGCACTCTTACTTCTTTTGTTAACTGAAACTGCCCATACATGTTATATAGACCTGAAAAAAAAAAGCCTTCAAATGAGAACACCAAAAGTTAGTGAACTCCAATAACACCCTCATGAAATGTTTTCCTTTAGTGCTGTGATGTCCTCTACCTCAAGACCTGACACAGTGAAATGAGATGGCTTTGTTTTACACAGGTTTTAAATAATGACCTCATTCTTCCAGCTTTTCTCATGCCCACTGAACAGAGCAGATCTTCGTTTACAGTCTTTCATCATCAAAATCTTATTAGACTTAGGTTGCACTTATCCAGATAATCCAGACCCACAGAGGCATAAGTAACAGTTTGACATTAGAGAAAAAAAATTAGAAAATGGAAATGGTGAAAACTTTTCTCCCCCCATTCACTGAAACAGAGCACTGTTGGGAGTCATTGAAAACTATACCAGTGCCCTTAGTATCCTGGCAGTGTTATGTAACTTAAATCACAGGGGAGCTGGGACAAAATAGAGACTTTATCCCTTTGATTCTGGTGCTCATTGTTAAAATAAAATGAATTCAGGTGTTTTCATAACAAAGCAAGAAAAAGCCACAAAAGAACCCTATGGCCATTTATGAAAGACCCTTATCTTTTGGGGCTTAAAAATTACTTTAAAAGATTTCATCAAAAATAAAATAAATTAATACATTTGCATGGAATTAAAAATGTCAAATATTACAAATTTTTAAAATATCTTTCAACATATTTTTATTGATTACAGTGGTATAGTAATCTTATCAAACTCTATCCAAGGGTGGCATATCAAACAGATTTCTAAGCTTTCTTTCAAACTAATGTGAATTCTGAAATACTGGTACTATAAACAATTCGATGTACACTGGCATCAGTAGGAACCGGTAAGGAATTACGATGAGCTGTAACTTAACTACAGTTAATTCTCAATTATCCTCTCTCATGTGGGACGGTAGTAACAGAGATAATCCCCAAATAATTATTTTACTTTAGAAGACAATATAAGTTTTGTTTTCTTCTTTCTTCTATCCGATCTACTTTCATCATGTTTGAATCAATTCATTAAGTAATCTAGCATCTTATGAGTGAAGTGTAGGTTGATCATAGCCAATAGTGTGCTAGTACACAAGCTCTTTAGGAAAAAAAAAACCCAACAACCCCGATTTGTAGTGTTGGCCAATTTCTATGGTATTAATTCCTCTATCATGGCCACTTTCAAGGACCAACAGGATGTCGTGGAATGTTGAATTGGGAAGAGATGTGCAGAATTAGCTCTAGGAAGCCATAAAATCTAGCTCCAGCACACCTCCGACGAGTGAAAAACATCTTCAAAAGGTCTTATGCATACATATAATCTTTGAGTATACGTAAGAGCTGACTGGTCTTCTGATATTAAACCTCCCCAGATCTGGATTAAATTCAACATCGAATTAGCAGATTGTGTCCAACTGTGGGAATTTCTTAGATTAAAGACAGGCTGGAGGCTGAGAGGTGGACAGTCTCCGATGGAAAGAGAGCAGGGACACGACTGTTAGTTTGAAGCTAGGTCCCAGTTGGGCTGTAGGACTCCAGGGCGCATGTCCCGAGTTGCTCTTATTTCAGGCATTTACTACCACGTGCCTGCACAAATGATTACAGAAGTAAGCACTTCCAACATACCTGTAAATGGAACATCAATTGCCACTTTATGCCTTAAAAATGGTTCAAATTAAAAGGCAATTTTAAAGGGTTAATTACTGGTCATAATTACATCATATTTACATATCAGAGGTAAATTGGAGAAAGGGAAAAATGCTTTATTTATGTTTTTGGATTTTAAAATTGAGCACAATTGACAAAACTAACATTGCCAAGTGTTTGCCTAGCCTAGGGGTGCCAACAGGGTAACACTGTATATGGGTAACAGAAGTCACACCTGGATTCCTGTTCACGTCTTCAGATTTTTAGGTGTAATTTTTAAGTCAAAGTTTAGGGCTGCCTGGGTGGCTCAGTCGGTTGGGCGTCCGACTTTGGCTCAGGTCATGATCTCGCAGTCCGTGAGTTCAAGCCTCACGTTGGGCTCTGTGCTGACAACTCAAGAGTGTGGAACCTGCTTCAGATTCTGTGTCTCCCTCCCTCTCTGTCCCTCCCCAACTCACACTCTGTCTTGCTCTCTCTCTCTCTGTTTAATAAATAAACATTAAAAAAATGTAAAAAAAAAAAAGTCAAAGTTAGAAAAAGAAATGAGAAGCTAACTTTAAAGAGAAAAATAATGAAAAATATATCTCAGTATTTACCGAAAAGTTCTTTGTGGTAAGACTGACAGCCATTTCTAATAAAGTTCTTAAAAATTAATAGAAAATATAAAATAGTGTTTAATGTAAAAGACATAGCCCATCTTTAAAAATGACAAATCGCTAACAAAACAAAACAAATGAAAAATCCCTAATAACAGCAGCATAATGAGTCGGTGGTGGGAGCACCCCACCTGAGTGCAGCAATAAGGTGCATGTCTCTAGGGAATTCAAGAACAATAACGAATAATCGTCAGTCCGCTTTTTAATTTTTCATGCACTGGCAATCCTACACAGTGTCAAGTTAAAATATCCCTCCCTTCCTTGACTGACTTCTCCTAGCATACCTCCCCTATCCCCCTTGGTAAGCTACACGCTAATATTAGGAAATTTAATATTGAAATCTACCATACTCTAAAGCATTAGCTATCTTTCACCAAGTTAAAAGTTTCAGCCTTCATGTAACATTGCAAATTATAAGGTTAAAAGATTCAGTGAAACAATAAAATAGTACTTTCAAATTTCCTGAAAGTGAGCCTTAAGTTAAAAATAGCAATATTTCTTTTTAATTAAGTTGGAAAGTCACAAGTTGATTTAATATAGACCACTATAGGTGGCTTTGCAGCCACTGCCAGCACAGAGGACATATTCGAACATACCGTTCGGACACGGGCATTATTGCTTTACTGGAGAAAAGGGAAAATATAAAATTATTGCTGGTTTCATCATTGTAACTCTGAAATGAAATGAAGACCAGATGTACAAAACGGCAAATAGTACAACGTCCTGCTTGAGGTTTAATTGTACCTCTGCGAGGTCTGAAAAGAGTGCTTGGCTTGTATTACGTCTCAGTGTATCCCAATAGCTTCTGGAGACCAGTTCCTCAGCATCTGTCTTAAGTACCTGTAGAAGTTTTAAGAAGTACATCTGAAATCTAAAGAACAGTCACAAAGAATGATAATTTATACACTTTAAGTCTCTTCTAGCCAACCTTGAAAAGAAAACACATTAACTTACCTGTTTTGTTTTCTGCTGCGCACAACAGTATTATATTACACTGCTGGTAAACCCGGGGTATTTTTTCAAAGGTGTAATGGTATATAACCACTATTTCCACGTACAATGTGGCTTTGTCAAAAAGAATCGCATTCCTCGGCCCTCCCCCATGCTGCCTACCGAAACATGCGTAACTTCTAAGAAAGTGTGAAATAAGCATTTTATTCACACCTTATGTGAATTCATTTGGAGAATATTTTGGTAATTTTGTAGCGACCTATAAAAATGATACTTAATTTAAAAATCAGTTATTGTTGGCTAGTGTACATTGTGTCAGTGCATCAGAGTCAAAATGACCACATTCATATTTAGAGGAACAAAGCTGAAACTAATCTAAAACATATACAAAATAAATACGCCAGTTTAGGTTAAACGACCTAAAGTTACTCAGGGATTTGGTGGCTGTGTCTATTGTGAATAGATGAGGGACTTCCTAATCTTCTATCTCAGTACTGGCTAGACTGAAGAAGGCGATGGAAACCAACAGTAAGAAATGCAGTCTAATCTTCATATGAAAATGCAGAACTACAAGCTTAACTTGGGTCTCTGTAAACAAACATAATTACACGCAGTTTCTGGCACGGTTTATCAGGGAAGATTTCACAGGTGCTCAGGCTTGGTATTCTGGTTATTGTGAGAAGAAAATGCTGCTCGGTGTACTTAGGAGCGGCTGATGATTTTTGATTTGTGTGTGTGTTAATTTTTAAAAGTCTGGTGCCATTAATAAAATCATAATGCATTTGGGGATTATTTCAACACACTAAAGTTTACTTCATTATTATTAATTGGAAAAAAAAACACTGCTTACTGCTCATATTTTAATAGAATCTTAGATGTTAATAATAATGTATAATTTAGCAGAAATCACTTATATAAACATAGAGGTACTTATTACCATCAGTGTAAATGCAGCAATATACCAGAGGATCTGCTCATCACCCCCTCTAGTAACAAAATAAAATGTAACTGAGCAATTATAAGCCAAGTGAGTAAAATCAGCTGAATTTAGAACAAAGTCCATGTCTTTATATAAGTATGGTAGAACCTCAGTAAATGTTAGCTAGATTAGGTACTCTGCAAAGATTATCTTAATATTTTCAACATGGATACATTTTTTTATTGTAACTGAGAAGGTTATGGTAAAGAAAGGGATTGTTAAACCTATCAAACTAGAAAATAAGGCTTACTACCCTGTTATTTGGAGGGTAACAGGAATGGTTCACTTTGTGAAGCCATGCCTCTCTCCTTCCAACACTGGTCACCATCGCCGCTCACGCACATGCACACACACATGCACACACACCAACACTGATGACATCAGAAGGATGTTCATAACATATTAAGGGATACAATTAGTTTGATAGACTATACTGATGTGGGTCTCTACATTTTCTGAGCATAGAAAAGGTGTAAATGTATTCAAACACACTGATTATCTCTGAATGATGAGATTGGGATATGTTTTATTTTCCTCTTTTTGCTACCCATATTTTAAAATATTTTAAGAGTGTACATTTATCTATCAGGATAATATATTTTTCAATAAAAAATATCTTACTTAGAACATAACAGCTTAATGGTCCCTCCTGTAGAAAGCTTTCACACTCAACATTTAGCTCCAAAGATTAAATTATGATAGAATATATAACTGAATTGCTATAACTGCCAATATATGTTGTTGTTTTTTTTTTTTTTTTTTGCCAATATATGTTGTTTTATCCATAGGCTTTTAGATTATAGAGTTTCTGGGGAAAGGGACACTATTCTTACAGCAATTATTGTCATTCCTCATATTAATATGTCATTCCTTGTACTGAGGGGGAAAAAGCTAATACATCAGTGATTTTCTTGGCACGGTCATAGGTGTGTTTGTTCAGGAGACAGGATTTAATTTTTGATAATGACTCAGGGATTAATTTGGGGGATGAAATCGAGGGTAGATTTTCAGAACATGCAAAACTAGTAGAAAACTTTAATATCAGAAAAATGTAACACACTATTTAAAACAAGCTTAAAGTAGCAATGAAAATCAGCCTAGATTTTAATAGCAAGAAAGGCAAAGCAAATACAAAACCAGAATATATGCAATGCAGACTAAGAAAAGACTGAGAGGGGAAATGCCCAAATATAACTCACTAAGCATTGTGATGGTTCTTAAATAGATATCATGATGCTTTGATATGTAAATGTGGGAAAATTTGCAAAGACTTCTTGAAGTCTTCTCAGTGTCTGATTACTACATGAGCTTTAGGCCTCCTTACTAGAATGTTGTTAGGTGTAGAAATTATTAAAAGAGGTAACAGAAGACATAGTTCAGAAGAACTTCAAAAACGAATGGCAAAGGCAAAATGATATCCCACATGTACTATACTTTTTAAGACTGATATACTTTGTTTTTGCTTAATTTAGAGCCTGTTATTAGAACTTCCTTAAACTTTGAAGTTTGGTCAAGAATTTCCTCTGTCTTTTTGGATGAGCCAAAGTAGCATCCTACTGAAGGCATTCCATGACATTAACGATACAAAGGATAAAAGGAAGGAAGGAGCAAAGGTCTGAAAATTCCTATGTTGAAATACTAACTCCCAAGGTGATAGTATTAGGAGGAAGTGGGGCCTCTGGGAGGTGATTAGGTCACTAGGGCAGAGCCTTCATGAATGGGATTAGTGCTCTTATAAAAGAGGTCTGAGAGAGCTCATTAGCCTCCTTCCACCACTTGAGGATCCAGTGAGAAAGTGCTATTTATGAACCATGAAGTAGGCCCTCATCAGCTACCACACTGAATCTGTCAGCAACATCATCTTAAACTTCCCAGCTCCCAGAATTGTGAGAAATGTTTGTTTTTTATAAGCCACTCGGTTTAAGGTATTTTGTTATAGCAACACGAATTGGCTAAGACAGAAGGAAAAAAAGGAAGGATGGAAGGAAGGGCGGAAGGAAATAAATAAATAAAAGAAGGAAGAAAGGAAAGACAGAAGGAAGAGAAAACAATTTAGTAAAAAAGACGACTGATTTCAAGAAGGGAACATACCATTGTGGTAAGCAGAGTAATGGCTCCCTAAAGTTGTCCACATGCAGATAGGCAAATACCTATATACAGTTAGGATCTGAGAAAGGTTACACTTAAGAGATTAGGCAAACTGGAAAAACAAAAACAAAGCAGCAGCCCATGGAATCAGACAGTAAATTGTCTTTACTGTTAGTGATACTCAAAAACATACATAGAAAAATAAAAGCAAACAAATAAAAAATAATCTGGGCCACTATGACAACTATGGCCTGAAAAACTATAATCCAAGAATTGTAATTTAAAGTTACATAGGACTGGGGCACCTGGGTGGCTCAGTCAGTTAAGCGGCCGACTCTTGATTTCAGGTCAGGTCATGATCTCACGGTTTAGGAGTTCGAGCCCCGCATAGGGCTCTACACTGACAGTGTGCAACCTGCTTGGGATTCTCTCTCCCTCTCCCTCTGCCCTCCTGTGCTCTCTCACTCTCTCTCTCTCTCAAAAATAAATAAACTTAAAAAAATAAAGTTACATAGGACCGCAGTTCTCTCCAGTGTATCACAGAATAACCCACAGCCGCACCCACACACATACACATACACACACACCCCCTCCTGGAAAAAACACACCCCTAACCCAGTCCTTAAAGAATCTCCACAGACACATTCCAACAAATCTATACTCAAAATACAAAATTACTAAACACAAAAGAACATTAACCACCGTGAGTGAGACCCAGCAGAAACAACAAACCATAGAACAAAACCTGCAGACTTCAGATATTGAAATTATTAGGTATGGAATACAAAATAAGTTTAGTAAGTTTAAAGAATATAAAGCTGTATTTGAAAGGACTTTCCAGTAAGAACAGACTACTGAAAATGAATTGGCTGATCAGAAAAAAGAACCAAATAAAACCTCTGGATATTAAAGATGGAACCACTGAAACTTAGTATCATATTATACATACCTAAGGAGAAAATTAGTGAACTGGAATATAATGTGAATAAGTTATACAGAACGCAACATGAAAAGAAAAAAAATATGGCAACTTATTAAGGAGAAGTTAAGAGACATAGAAGAGAACATTAGTATCTATGAAAGTTCCAGAAACCAGTAATAGAGAAAATGGGAAAGAGACCATATCCAGAGAGATACTGGCGGTGAATATTCAAGAATTGATGAAAAAATACAATCCCTGTATTTGAGAAGCCCAATACATTTCATGCTAAATAAAGGCAAAAAGGTATACTGTAGTCAAAATGTAGAATACAAAAGGCAAACAATTTTAAAGGTAGCTAGAAAGGAAAAAACAAGATTAACTACAAAATAATAATTAGACTTGGAACTGAACTTTCAATTTCAATAAAAACAGCCAGAAAACTGGAATGATATCATAATCTGCTGAGAATAAATGTCAACCTATAACAATAGATCTAGTAAGGTTATTTTCCAAATAAGGGCACAGATATATGTATGTATGTATGTGTGTGTGTGTGTGTGTGTGTGTGTGTGTGTGTGTTTAGATGGTTAAAAGGTATAAACTTCTAGTTATAAAGATAAATAAGTCCTGGGGATGTAAGGTACAACATGGTAACTATAGTTAATAACACTGTACTGTATAATGGAAGTTGCTAAGAGAGTAGTTCTCAGCACAAGGAAAACAATTTCTAACAATCTGAAGTGACAGAGGTCAACTAAACTTATTGTGGTAATCACTTTGCAATATATACATATATCAAATTATGTCATACACATTAAACTGATACAGTGTTATATGTCAATTATATCTCAATAAAATTAGGAAAAAATAAGGGCAAAATAAAAACATTTCCAGGGGGACCCTCACTTGAAGATAAACTTTCTGAGATTAAGACTGTGAGATTTAGGAGGGATGAGGTTAAAAAGGGGATTAATAAATGGCAGATATATAAGTAATTCTAAACTAACATTGATAGTATATATTTAAGAAGCCTAATTTGAAGGATTTAAAAAAATGACAAAAACCCAAACTTCGTACAAGTTCAAGTGTCCAGGCCAGGAGGGGAATGGGAGATATCAAAGCACTTTAAGACTATTTTTTAGGGAAGAGGTGAAGGTATGGCATATCTAAGACTTCATTACCATAAGTATACTTATGGATATTTATGGAAATATAGTGAATGTCTTCTCAACTAATATAGGAAAATAAAGAGGAAAAATAGTGAAAATAGAGGAAATATAGTGAATGTCTTTTAAACTAATATAGAGGAAAATAAAGAGGAAAAATTAACCTTAGTTAATTCAAAAGAAAGGTAAGAAAGGAGAAGAGTATATGGAATGGATAAAATAAATCTAAATAAATTAATAATCCCAGTAATGTAAATTGACTGAAATTTTCAAAAGCACAAATTATCACCCCACATAAAAAAGAACCAATAAAATACATAAAATATATGCTTTTAAAAAAGACATATCAGGGGCGCCTGGGTGGGTCAGTCAGTTAAGCATCTGACTCTTGACTTGGGCTCGGACAATGACCTTACGGTTTCTGAGTCTGAGGCCCACATTGGGCTCCATGCTTACAGCGCACAGCCTGCTTGGGATGCTCTCTCTCCCTCTCTCTCTCTCTGCCTCTCTCTCTCTCTCTCTCTCTCTCTCTCTCTCTCTCAAAAATAAATAAACTTAACATAAAAAAGACACATCAAAATGTAAGGAGAGAGACTGAAAAAGATGTACTAGGCTTCCATTAATGACAGCCAACCTTCTCATTAATAACTGAAAAAGCTGCACAAAACACAAAGTAGATACGTCTTCTTACAAGCATCGTAGAGACATTATTTGTCTCCGCTGCTGTGTAGACTGATGGTGCCAAAGCAATGGTGGGGAGACCTGCTTGCTCGCCGCCTTAGTACAAGAACAGCACTGGCACCAAAGACCAAAGTCATGACATTCTTCGGTTCCATATACTCATGTGAAAAAAACTTCACTTAAGAATGTATTTGCTGTCAATGTATCTGCTGCACTTGCATATTAATAGTTATAAAATACAATTTTTTTATTTTTTATTTTAACGTTTATTTATTTTTGAGACAGGGAGAGACAGAGCATGAACGGGGGAGGGTCAGAGAGAGAGGGAGACACAGAATCTGAAACAGGCTCCAGGCTCTGAGCCATCAGCCCAGAGCCTGACGCGGGGCTCGAACTCACAGACCGCGAGATCGTGACCTGGTTGAAGTCGGACGCTTAACCGACTGCGCCACCCAGGCGCCCCAAAATACAATTTTTTAAATTCACCTGTGAGCACACGTCTCTTTAATATTCACTGGGATGAAACTAGGAGCATAAAACACTTCTGTGTTCTCCAGCACAGCGGTTGTCTTGAGAAAAAGCCTGTGTGCAAGGGCTTGTGTTGCAAGGTGAACTGGTCACTTTTTTTAGGAACTGTCATTTTTGCTTGGAAGAACAGTGGGTAGAAAAATTACAGTTATTCAGACTCTGGTATCTGGCAGACATTTTTTTGAACCAAGCACGCCTGTCACTTCAAGGGAAGCGAATGATAGCATTTGTTGCCAAAATACTGTGACTGCAGCAGACTGAACGCAGAAGCAGCCACGAGAAACCAGCTGTCTTCTCTTAGACCAGACACTACACAGGTTTGTGAAGAATGTGAAATACCACTCTCCTCACTACGTTTTTAAAGTTACTTTAAAACAAGGTTTATGTTTATTACTTTTAAATGGATTAATAAATACTTTTAAACTTCTCGGTGTTAATTTCTAATATGGCAAGTGTGGATACAACCAACATAAACCAAAGCTCTTTCGGGTCCTCTATAATTTTCAACAACGTAAAGGGATCCCGAGAACAAAAATGTTCGAGGAGTGCTGCTTACAGCAACAAAAGGGAGTGAACTAGGACTGGATGCAACAGTGTAGATGACACCAACAATCTGTCGTGTCAAAGAAGCAGAAACAGAAAAACTCCTGTAATATGATCCCATTCATACGAGGCACAAAAATGGGTCAAACTAAACCACGTTGCTGAGGGTGCATTAAGTAGGTGGTAAACCCACAGGGCAAAGCAGTGATTTACATAAAAGTCATGACTGTGGTTATCTTATGGAGGAAGGGGAGGGATTGTGACTGGAAAGACCTATGAAGGGGTGTTTGGGGGCACGGCAATGTTTTATTTACTGATCTGTGGGTTATATTATTATTATTATTATTTATTTTATACTTACATTTTATTTGCCATAAGTTTCTGAACTAAAAAATATATTGTATTCTTTTAATTATTTTTTTAAGTTTGTTTTTATTTATTTTGAGGGAGAGTTGGAGCAAGTGGGGGAGGGCCAGAGAGAGAGGGAGACAGAATCACACGCAGGTTCCTTGCTGTCAGCACAGAGCCTGCTGCGGGGCTTGAACCCACAAACCGTGACATCATGACCTGAGCCGAAATCAGGCGCCAGATGCTTAAATGACTGAGGCATCCCTGAACTAAAAAATATATTTTAAAACTAAGGGAAAGCTTCATCATTACTACAGGAAAAAACAGAAAACGAAACAAAATATGGGGTGCCAGGGTGGCTCAGTCAGTTAAGCGTCTGACTTTGACTCAGGTCATGATCTCACAGTTTGTGAATTCGAACCCTACGTTGGGCTCTGTGCTGACAGCTGAGTCTGGAGCCTGCTTCAGATTCGGATTTTGTGTCTCCCCCTCTCTCTCTCTCTCTCTTTGCCCACCCCCCCCTCCAGCTTGTGCTCTCTCTCTCTCAAAAATACAAATAAATAAACTCAAAAAAATAGAAAATAATGCAAAATATTAATAAGACTAGAGGTGATATATTTATTTTGACAACTATATTGATTTTTAGGCAAAAAAAAAAAAAACCCATTTCTAGAGATCTGGGGATAGTATATAAAGACACAATTCAATTAACTAAGAAGATGTAAGAAATCTATATTCTTGTGAGAGGCAGTAACAATGCTTCAAAATATATAAAATTTAAAAATAACAGAATTACAAGCAGAAATTAGGTCTATCGTTGTAATGTAGAATTTAAAATACTAATTGACAGAGCAAGCTGACAAAAACATTAATAATGATAGAGGTTTAAAACACATATTAACATGTTTGATCTTACACAGAATACAACCCTGCACCCATATTGGAGAATACAGAGACACTGTTTTAGTCATGTCAAAAACTGTATAAAAACTGGTGCATTTTCTGACTACAATGGAATCAGAGTAATTAAAACAATCTTTAAAAAAGTTTTTAAAAATCAAATAGGGTATTTCAAAGTAAAATATACTTGATTTTGCACTATTTATTCTTTTGCGTTTTTTACATTTATTTTCATTGCTGTGGCCAGATAATCAAGAGCTGAATATATGAGAAACACGGAGAGAATCACAGATGTTTGCAACAGAAAAGGCAACAAGGTAACTATCTTCTTGGATACAAAGGAGTATGCTCAACCTTATAGGATGGCAAGAAATAATCTGACATAACACAGGCAGAATCTACTGTGAGGGTGACTGAATTTTGTAAGAGGCTCTTACAGAGGCCACAGAATCTCTCTATAGTCAAAGTTAGGAGGGTCCCTGCACCCTTCCTGAAGGAACTTCTTCCTAAGGTAGGATCTCCGGCGGTATTCAGCTCCATGAACTGTACTCACACTGTGCACTTTAGCATTCCAGCTGATGTACAATTTTGGAAACTAGCACATAACTGCCAGTAAATTTATAACATCGTACTAATACATTTGTTCACTATATGCATTAATGATATTTGATATAAATTTTCAGGCCAACTGAAACACATTTTTTTCAGTTGTAAACACATTTTCCTTGTTTGCTTGCATTGTTTTGAAAATAATCATACCTTTCTGAGCAAAAACTGCTCTATCAGAGGGAAAAAAAGTCAGTTTATATAACCAACTAAGACCTAAGGGAGTTAAAAAGTCATGTAATCCATTTAATAAGACTGGATAAAAATGACACCAAGTTACACCACTTTAAAATATGTATTTTATACTCTTAGATGGAAAAAATATTTTCAGTTAAAATATGTGATAAAAAATTTTAAAATATTACAATAAGATGAAAATCATATATTTGCTTTCTTATTAAATACACAAGCATAATAAAAATGAAATAGACAATTTAAATCTACTTCTCAATATTATTCAACTAATGTCTGAGTGATTGCAATTTGTATGTGTAGTTTAAACTAGAGCTATGTTAGTATCTATTTCCTTTTGACAAGAGTACTCTGAAAATCATCTATATGAAAATCATTTGAGTTTAAAGGAAAAATATAAAATGCCACAGTTGGAAAAATGGCTCATTCAATGACACATGAGATTAGAAAAATAAGTAATAAAGCCACAAGTATTAACATTTATTAAGTTTCACAGTACATATAATCTGCGAGATTTTCCTCTCTCTTTACCTGTCTGCACCCCCCCCCCCACTCTCTCACTCGTTCTCTTTAAATAAATAAACTTAAAAAAAAATGGAGGCACCTAGGTGGCTCAGTTGTTTAAGTGTCCGGTTCTTGGTTTTGGCTCACGTCATGTTCCCACAGTTCATGAGTTCTAGCCCCGCAGCGGGCTCTGCGCTGACAGTGTGGAGCCTGCTTGGGATTCTCTCTCTCTCCCTCTCTCTCGGCCCTTCCCTGCTCTCTCACTCGCTCTCTTTCAAAATAAATAAACAAACTTAAAAAAAATAACCTGTGAGATTTTCATTTTATCTATTCTCACAAAGCTTTGAAATGATTAACAGAGGAACATTAAAATTTTCAAGAAAATGGATAACTGTATTTAATGGAAAAAGTAGTGAACTTTGTAGTAAAAATTTAAAACACTTGTAAGGTGTCAAAACAAGTAGTCAGAAGGGTCCCATGGACTTGGGTTGTTCTCCAACCCATTCTAGGTCCATTCCTTGTGACTGAAGCAAGATACCGTGGATTTATTTTATGTTGAATCATCCTCCAGTGTATGTTCAAAGCTAGAACAGAGTTAATTTTTATAGTTTGGAATTCTGGCTAAGTCTCTGACACAGGAGACCGCACGCCTGCTTTGCACACTGTAACTCTAACACTTTCAGCAGGAGACGGAGTCAGTAACCCTGAACTCAGGGGCTTCTCTCAGGGGGACTTTGTTTACTGAAGGATCCTTCTAAATGACTTAAGGATCCTTGGGGAAACTAAATGAACTGTGCATGTTTACATTCAAAAGGGGCCATGGCCTATATGCTCCATTGTTAGTAGCTGGGATAACCAACAAGCTCTGAGTTTCCAGGAGGAAGGAAAGGAGAAGAAAACTGAGCAGAAGCATATATGGAAGATCCTTTGCAGAACTGTCAACTTTTTCAAGAAAAGAAGAGTCTGAAAGTGGTAATCCTCTTCGAGAAATAACATGATATATTAAACATGTCAAGTATCATACCAGACTTTTGTACAGACCACAGGCCGTAGGCAGGCATTCAAGATTTTAGAAAAATTTTACAGAAATAGTGATGACCAAGAAAAGTCTATCTATTAATATTCCTCTTTATCAGAACTGAGAAAGACTGTTATCAGACGGAGAGATCTAGTACTTAAAATACCTGTGTTCTGCAGGAGCATAGCCTGAGAATCTGCTCCATAATTTGTATTTAACTCTTCAAATACTGCTGAAAAATATAAAATTTTGATTATTCTATCAGAGCTTTTGGTAGTTGTTCACTCACCTTTCCCTTATTTTAATCTAAAGTTAAAGATATACACCTGCTTTGTAAATTTTAGTCTTCTTATAAATCTAGGAAGGAAATAAAAAAAATTGGCTTGGCCGCACCTTATTATATTCAATAAATTCCTCAACATTTTCAATAGTAGATATAGCTGGGTACAAAGAAATAACATCATCAAGTACAACAGGTGAGGGATATTTACATAAAGAACATTTAAAGTATTGTACATACACTATTAGTAGGAGAATGGTATCCATAAAGTTGAAGACGCTGACATAGAGCACAAAGGGCCAAATGAAGTGTCACATTTCAGAATGAACCCAAGTATAGCAAAAGAAAAAAAGAAAAAGACGACAAAATAATCAATTAGGAAGGGCAAATCATTATGCTACATTCTATATAGAGCACACACACAATACAAGTGGGATAAATGTTAAAGATGAGTAGCAAAGTTTTTCAAATTTCACACAATTAAATATTAAGTGAATCTGTGCTCATTTCAACCATCTTCATTTTAGCTTTCTGACAGAACTATGGCTTTGAGTAAAACACTCCTCTGAAGTACACGGTTCTACTGAGACGCTTCAGCAATTCCATATGGATTAGGGGAAAACTCCAGATGTGGCAGCATGGTAGTGGATATGGTATGAGACACCTGCAGTGGAATCTTGTTCTGCTCTTTTTAGTGCCATGACCTGAGGCAAGTCAATGAAGCTCTCTAAGATGGCTTCCTCCTCTGGAAAACAGTATGAAACTTACCTGCAGAAATGTAATGAGGACTAAATGGGAGCAACACTTATAATGGACATAGCACAGAGTGTCTCAAGATATGTTGTTTCCCTCTTGACTTCCGAAGCACACTTTTATTTCATGAGGATTTAGTATATTTCATATACTGTTAAGTGGCGACATGTTTTAGCTCATTTGATCCCCATAACAATCACATGTGGCCATTACTCCTATTATCCCCATGGCACAAATGAAGAAACTGAGGCACACAGAGGCTAAGGACCTGTTCAAGGTCAGGCAGATAATGAATGGCAGAGCTGATACTCAAACTCTGAAAATCTGGCTCCTGAGCCTGTGCTCTACTGTCTCTAATGTAATCAATGTATTTTCACTATAAGCTAAATTTCAATTGCTTAAAGATTCAAAAATCTTACCAGTTCAGATTTGCATTATTTAAAATGTGGCATCTATTAACAATAGATTACCATAGAGAGCTGTATTGTCTTAGAGTGCTGTTTATTTAGTTCAGAGGCTGTCTAAAGATTATTTCTGAATTGCTTTAAGAAATAGTTCTGATGGCTAAATTATACAAATAAATTTCAAGAGCACTAGTTAAACTCTGTAAGGTAAATACCTATGAAGTACCTGTGGAGATCAATGGCTTTAGTGTTTCCTTATATATAAACAAGCTATACAGTATATTACTTATAAGTCACTTTTATCTGTTCTGAAAAACAAGTCTCCATGTATTTCCTAGAGGAAGCTTCAGTGACCTATATGCATATAAAATTATACAATTTAGGGTATGTTGATATAACTTAAGTTTCAAATTCGGATAGACTTTCCCTAATTAATCAAAGTTAATAAGGTTTTACTATATCGCTGTTATGAACTATTTTCATTAAACCAGCATTAAATTTACTATTCCTGGGCTGCAATAAAGCTCAGAGCCAAGCTTTGTGCTGACAATGTAGCTTTTCCCAGTGTGGTTTGTCTGCTGTCATTGCTCCCTTTTCTCTCTCCCTTTGTTACTTAACTTACGTATTTTAGTAAATGTTAATGATTAGAACAGCACTGTGTTTTCCTTGCAAGATTCACAAGCCCTTTTTGAAAGCAGTATAGATAAATAAATAAACAAAACTGCTAAATTTTTGAAACTAATGTAAACATTGTGTTTCAACTATACTGAAAAAAAAGCCAGTTAAATTTCTGTCCATTGAAATATGATCTATTCTGTTCCCGAGGTATAGCAAAAGATTAATCAACATAATTCAGCCTCCTAAATGATATTTTATTAACAATTTGCTTATGCAGTTAAATATAGTTAATCTATCAAAATTAAAATAACTTCTTACACTTTCCATATATTATCTACAGAAAATAAAATTTACGAAGGTATTTAGTTCTCTCTTGTTATTGCTAATACTCTAAAAAAATGGCATTATAGAGCTAATTCATGTGGGGTTTATGAATTATAATTTGAAAATCACGAGACCTGAATTAGAGAACTCGTAATGCCCCTTTTAATACCTGACTAACATTATAACCAGCTCTTTGATTTTGTAAGAGTGTCTTCCATAAGCTTTGTCAATTAGAATACTGAGGGTGACTCAACAAAAACTGATAATTATATCACAGTCAAATAGCTTATGAAATAATAAGTATTCCATAATCCTGATAATCTGCTTTTATTAATGTAAATATAAATACACAATCTATTGGGATTAAATATGGCACCATCTGCTACAGATAATACATGTTTTTTTAAAAAAACGTGATATATATCCTTATAAGAATGAGAATAATAAAAAATGTTGCAGCTCTCTAGGTAGACCAACTAAGCTGCTGCACAGGGCCACTAATTTAAAATGAAACAATCATCACTTACATCTCAACAAAACTGTGTTTCTGCTACCTAAGGACCAGACGAAGAAATAGGCTATAATGGTTAAAGTACAGATCTGGAGCTGCCCAACCATGGACTCAAATCTTAGCTTGCCATAATTACAGATAATAAGATAACTAATTTAACTGGTGGGCCGACAAGCATCCAGCACAGTCCCTGAGAGTAAGATCTCAGCACCTGTTTGTTATTTGTATTATGTGAGCCTGGGATACTGTCGGGCAGAAATACTTGGGACAAACAGAAAGAAAACTGGTAGGGAAACGGAGGCAAAGGCTGCTTAACTCTACCTTCAGAGTAAGTTGAAAACATTACTCACCCCAGAAGAATCTCTGATTTCTAAGAACTCAAAAAAATATATTATTTCCTTGGTTTTGCTTCAACATCCATATTGTTACAGTGCCACTAAAGCCACTCACATGTAGAATTAAATCTTTGCAATTCACCTTTAAATTTTTTCATGCATAATGATCTGTATTCATCTAATATATGATATACCCTTCAAATCTCATGGAAAACAACAATATGGATGAAAATGAAAAAATGCATGTGATTATGGACACAGATGTTTAATATCAATATTTAAGATAATATTGATACAGATGCATAGAAATCTGAAGCAGTTTTCCTACGTAAGAACTTTAGGAAGCTTTCCGGCAAGGGATAGCTGTAAAGTTACCCACTGTAGTTCTTGTTTCTCAGCACGAATAAAACGACTCTCAGCTAGAAGGCCCACCTGAAACTACCATAAATTATTCTTACCAGCATTGCACGCTTTTCTTCATCTCCTTTAGTTTCTCTCTTTTCATTTTTTTTCCTGAATATCTCTTGAAGCTGACAAAGAAAAGTGATCAAGAATCAAATATCCAATGAGTTTCCGGGGCCCCACTTACCACCCGGTGCTAGGTATATTCTAAAAACATCTACCGAGAACATTCATACTGCTACAGATATATTTTCTGGTACCAATTTTTTTTTTTTCCTGAGAAAAAGAAAACACACCCTTGGCTACTGGCAACCCATGGTTAAGTTAAATGTACAAGATTATAGGTTTACTTTATCTCTAAGACAGAGACAGGGAGTCTGTGATCCACAAATAAAAAAGCCTACTGGGGTAATAAAGAAAACTGGAACAGAATTCAGGATTGTGGGTTGGAGCCCATCTTCTGTCACTAACTTCATGATGGTGAACAGGTCACTCATCCCTCACGAGGCCCCAGTTTGCTCACGTGGAATGAGATGGCCTCGGAAGTCCTTTTCAGGTAACCGAATGCTGGGGGGAGCAAGGGCTCTGCCTATAACCCCTTGAGTAAGTTAGTCTAATCATTCACGGAATGTTTTCCACATCCAGAACAAGAAGGTAACTCCTTCCCTTACAGGAATATTTTTTTTTCTCCAGCTTTATTGAGGTGTAATCGCCAGGTCTTGTAAGAATGTTGTGCAGAGTAAATATTACACAGTTACTCAGCACATTGCCTGTCACAGAGTAACTTCTCAAGAGATGTCATTTATTATTATTAATGCTGTTATTTCCTCTTTAAAATTCTATTTTACAAAGGGAAGCCTAATCCTACCTCTATCACAGCTTTCTGGTGAGGTCAGTATTCTTGTCTGTGTAACCTGAACAGTGATCTCAACTCTTCATTTCGTAAGGCAATAGTTGAAAGTCAGATGAAATGTATTACCTCCCAACATAGGTAATAACACAAATACAGTACATAATATAAATGATTTTGTGAACAAGTACAATTATCTCCACACTTTTTCTTTGTGAAAAGAGTTTTCAGCAAAGGTTATTAATAGTCATTTCATAAATAGGCAGGATAATCCTAGATTTTAGACTCTAACAACTAAGTTAGCTCAACTCTACCTCCTTCTTTCAGGAATTCTTTGCTGTCGACAAACAAACTAAAACAACAAACAAAACCCATCACACCTGAGGCAGCAGTACAGCCACCACAAAGGCAAGGAGCACACCGTCGCTTTCACAAGAGGAAAGAGCAGAAGCCGTGGTCCTGCATGAACGTTTTCACCTCCCGTCTCCACAGACAGCTTTCCAAAGGACATCTCTATACAGGCAACTTTCAATGGACTGAGTTCCAAAGTTAATCTTTTAACCAATGGGGTAGAACTTGGAAGTTTCTACAGAAAGTTTATTAAAAATTATTTAGAGTACTAGGCCCATTCTGAAAGTCCTAAAATGGAGTTTTATGCTATCATAATAAAACCATATTAAACTAAATCTGTTAACTTTAGGATGGTAGGAACATATCTCTATCTTTGCACTGAACCTGAAAACTCTTACCCCCCTCCCCCCCATCATCCTGGAAAACACTGGAATGAGGGGTCTGTTGTGGTTGCCGGTCCAATGGCCTGGTTCAGGGACTGTCCGAGCGAGGGCTGCATGGGTGTTAGAGGAAGCCATGGGACAGATCCCAGCAAGTAGTGGCTTGCTTCCTTCTGAATGGCTACTAGTTAGCTTTCGACAAGGATTTTTATCTCTTCTCTTTCCTACCACAGAAAAGAATGATTTCATAGTTTCTCTTCCATGTTCCAGCCTCTGAGGAAAATACTAAGCTGTTTAAGAGGTTTTTTGAGGGATTTTTAATGGCTGGTTACAAAGGAAAATATAAAACAAAATGGCTGTTTATATGCCATCTTTCTCTTTTCTTTTTACTAGGGGCTAAGGGTATATATCTTGTTACTGGAAGGATCTCTACTTTGAGGGGAGAAAAACAGACATTTTTGACATAGAAGTAGATGCAGAATCCCTGGGTGAAAAGAAATAGAAGATTCTAGAAGTGGGAGGTGGTAAGATGAGTGAGCAGCTGTGATGTTGCCACACCAGCACCAGTCCTGTGTCGGTCGGGTGAGGAAGACTGAAGGTGAATACCTAAGAACAATCTTACTCTCCCCATTTTACATCAGACCTCAAAGACAGGAGAAGGGAATAGGAAAATGGGGACCAGACCGGAACATAAGGCAGTGATAAATGGAAGAGAAAAGCAGAAAGAAAAACCACAGATCCGATCATGAGAAGGAAGGGAAGTTCCTGTGGCAAAAAGCTGTGGTTGGGGGCGCTCAGAAGATGGGGTCTGAGAATAACTGAGCACAGACAACACCCCCAGACTGCTCGTTACCCACCCACTGGGAAATATCAGGCTCATTTCAAATGCTCAGAAAGCGCGTGACAACTATAATCACCTTTATATAATGAATATAATTTATATATTTTTAAATATGAAAATTATTTAAAGTACATAGAATATACTTCTTTATTAAATTAAGGTGAAAGCATAATTTTTTCACTCTTCCTTCTACATTATTTCAAATAATGCAAAAAGATAAGAATATAAATATTCAATACTTAACTACTGATAAAATGCACCATATAATATACATACCACCAAAAATTCCTTTTTGTCCACCATCTCATTACCATCGGTGTCAAACATGTTGAAAGCTATTCTAAATCCTGCATGTGGCTCTGCCAGAAAAAATAGAAAAGTACTTGTGAAATGGAAAAATGTTTATAAAGTACAGTTGTAAGCAGTTATGTATATACTGTACAAAAATACTTTCTTTAACCAAGGATTTAAAAGCAGCATGTTACTATTAGTTAAATATAAGAAAAGCTATATATGTATACATATTTCTGCTTCCTGTATTAGCACACTTAGTAACAAAATTGATAATACACTCTAGAAGTATTTGTGTGGTAACTGTTGCATAGCACAGACAGTAAAATTTAACTACCTTACTTGCAAAAATAAATACTTCTTTTTGTTATCCAAAGTCTGTCAGTTTTTTTAAAAGGGAAATATCAAATCATCGCATATGTTCAACTACTTAGAGTGAAAAGAAAAAAGTTAAAACATGACACAATGGACCAGTTGTAATTCTTAGGGAAATTATTGTGCAAATGACCTATGAAAATAAATGTCAAGCACAAGATATTACATATCTGAGTTTAAACCTCTAGAAGCCTCAAAAACAGAAATATCAAATAAAAGAGGCTTGAATAATTCTCAATTCCCCCCAAATACAAGGAACAATTGCTTTTCTGAGAAAGACATACTTTTACACACTAAGAGCTGCTTTAATGTTATGAATCTTATAAGGAGGTTCAATATCTTTTCCCTTCTAAAGCATAAAGAAGAAAACTTGAACGTGTCCTTCAAAGAGAAGCTCAGTACACATGCCTTTTAGAAACATCTGACCCTTTCTTTTGAGATGACGTGCAAAAAGTTTGGAAGAGAGGCCTCCCACAGATACATTTGGTATTTACCTGTTGTAAAACCTTGAAGCTAGCAAAAGAGAAGCACGTTACCCTACTTTCTTAACTGGTAATAGCTGTCTCTAATGGAAACAGAAGCCAGTCTTATATGCAGGCTCATTTCTTGCTTATAGCTTAGGAATGTAAACTTACTTTCATTAGCATTCAGTTGAGAAAGAAATAAAAAATTTCATCATCCCTAATAACCAAGTCTTAAGCTTTAAGATGATCCTGAAAACACAGAGACAGGAAGTCCTTCCACATACTGTTTGGAAGGGAAAATAAAGTTAAAGCAATAACAAGCAAAGAGGAGAAAACTACAGACAGGTAACACAGATTCCGTAGCCCACTTTGTGTCAGCTCTGTTTTCACGTTTGGTCTTCGTTCTGATCTAAAAAACATCCGTAATTTTTCAATGAAATTCCTGCAAGTTTCTAAAATGGGTCCTGAACTCCAAAGGAAGATTCACTGTGTCCCAGGATCCTAACCCCTCCAAGGAAGCACATGCACCAGGTGTTTTCCTTACACATTTAACCACACCCTGTCCCATCTCAGTAAGTGGCTTCCCTAGCCAGTTCTGTTATATTCTTGCCTATCATTCCGCTGTGTTAGGTATTTCAAATGAATAGTTTTGCAACCAAAGTTGTTCTAGCTGACAATACAGCTTTTTATCAAGTCTCTGAGATACTGGTTGGCACTCCTCTGATTTTCACGGAGTATTCATCATTGACTGGGCTTGAATTGTAATGGCTTTCCAGTCTGAAACAACCTCAGACAGTTGTATCACCACTAACCACCATACAACACTTCTCGTGCTTCAGCACCAACATTTTAATTTTGAGTTCGGAAGAAAAAAAATGCAAAAAAGAATAAAGGATAATTTTTGAAACACACGTACTCCCCCCCAAACTTCCTACGAGAGAACTCCAACATAACACCACTCATTAGTAAATTTAGAGTAACAAAGTGGCTCTGAATTTTCTGATCATAGAGGTACAAGGAATTTTATGACTTGTTTCTAATGACAGAGTGTCACCGATACTCTTGTTCCCATACATCTCCACACATCCCCACAAACAGAAATCCCTCTAGCGATATTGTTTCATTTACTCTCTTTCACTCGTTCACCAACTAGTTTTTTGAGAGGTGACCATGTGCTAGACACTGTTCTTGATACAGAAATGGACAAAAAAGAGAAAACCTTTGCCATCGTGGACCTTGCATTCAAGTATGGGGAGAAAGACAAGAACACATAAACCAATAAACAAATCCTTTCAAATAGTTTTAAGAGCTATGAAGAAAATAAAGCACGGTAAAGGGAGAAAAAGGGAGCGGTAGGAGAGGGAGGATGGTTGGGAAAGGTTCACATTTCACATTTCAAAAGAAACCTGGATAATGTTTGTTATCATGAGGATCTTGAGGAGAGAAGCACTGATGGCAGAAAGAGCAGAGAGTACAAATTCCTGAGGTGAGAATTCAAGGAACACAAAAGCCAGGTGGCTGGAGCACAGTGAACTAGAGCAGGTAAGATCCTGCATTAAATGCAATGAAATTTAACTAAAAACACGAGTAAGCCCTCTGTAGATTTCATAAAAACTGCTGCATACGAGAGCAAGAGAGTAACAAAGCTGTTCTAGGATGATGATGGGTATTCTGACACACTCACTAGTTAAAAGACTCATTCTTTCATGCTAGTCTTAAAAAAATATGTGATTTCTGTGAGGGTGGCAGGAAATTTACAAATTGCCATCTGACCTGATCTTTAGGCTTTCATGTAGATTAAACCACAAGGGTTGATATATGATGTAAAATTTATAACTTATGAGCACTTTATTACTATTCCAGAACCCATAAAAATAGTTACGTTTTTGCCTCTTGATAGTGCTATGCTTAGCATTTGCTGATTTTTGCAAAATAACCATGGATAAACCTAAACTGATTTTCAGTAGTAGGAGAATCTAAGATTTGTTTTCCAAGATTCTGATTAAAAAAGAAAAATGGACCCAAAAATAGACTTATGAGTACACTTACTTGTTAAAATACACAAGAGAAAAAGATATTCTGTGTAAGAAATCACACCTAGAAGAAAAATAGTATTAGTGATGCTATATATAAAATATTACTTTATATTTAGCAAGTAAAATATTATTATAATATGCAATATTGATAAGGAACTTACCGCTTTAAAGAACATGCTAAGTATTGTTTTAAGCAAGACTAAACTATTCTAAAATCATGGCAAAAAACCCCAAATTTTAATTTGTTTCACAATGCCTCTGTAGAACCCATGTAAAATTCCCATTAATGCTCCTAGATATTTTGACAAGGAAAGCAAAATTACAATGTTTACTTAGAGCTAGCTGTAAACTTGCTGCTAGTTTTCAATGGGTGAATCTAGCATAAAATAAAAAAGCTAAACTGTAAAGTGCTTGAACTTTCAGAAAAAACATTTAGATATTCTTGCTTACAAATCTAATTTCTGTATTGCTTAAAAAATGAAACTTGTCTGCTTTCAAGTTATCATTTATTATTCTTGACAAACTTAATGCTTCTATTAAATGTACTCTTAAGAAATTTTTGTTTTAATTAAATGGCTTACACTTTCTGAATACTGCATCCCGAGTTCTCTATAATCCCAGAATTACAAAGTTCAAAAGGTGTTCAGAGTAAAGATATATATTCTGTTACTCAAATTCTTACTTTTGGGCATAGCACCCCAAACTAGAATTCATGCTTCACTGAATTTCCAAGAGGATCCTGAGAAAATCAGAGTCAGGAATAAGTCAATTAACACTTCTCCAGATATCAGATAGTCCTAAAGTTTGGTAAAAAGGCATACGAAAATCTTTAAATAATCAGATCGTGAACCCTGAAACTCCATTTTCCCTGATGCTCTTTGAGGCTCCCCTCTTTGTTACAGAACAAAGAGGACAGGAGTCACTGTCAGGCAGTTTGTCAGAAGACTTGAAGGGAACTAGCTAGAAGCCCTGTGAAAGCATTCCCTTCTTTTGTTTATACTACAATATTGTGACCTATAGACAGATAGTTCTGGTTGACTGCCATGAATGTTATGGGAGAAAGATTCTGGAATGGCCAACGTATATAAAGATACAATACCTAGATTCCATAGGGATCCCTCATAAAAAAAAAAAAGAAACAGAGAGAGAGAGAAAGAAAAGAAAAAAGAAGAAAGAGAAAAAGAGAGAAAGGGAGAAAGGAAGAAAGGAAGAGAAACAGAAAGGAAAATGGGATGGGAAAGGAAGCTCTATGTCTTCACAATCCCATCTCACTGACCGTCGTTCTGACTGACCTGGTGGAATACAGAGATGCTGGTTGGGATAAAGAAGTCTAATAACTACTACACATCTTTTCTTTGATAATTAACTCAAGGTTTCCCTCAGGGAATGATTACTTCTTAACAGTGAGAGCACTGATCACAATTATCATGGTAGGTACCCGTCTGTAGGACCAAATGGTTTCTGAGGTGGTGTAATCCACAGGCATGGAGAACAAAGTGAAGCTCATGATATAATTTAATAAAAATGATCAAGGAAAAGAGAAAATACTACTACACATGAACTGTAACTTCTTAATGCTAATGCTTTCCAATTACAAAAATGGAAAACTATTAAACTGGCCCTTCAATTTAAGGCCACCCAAGATCAAAAAGTAAAATAAAATAAATACATATGCTAAGCATATAGTAATGCTGTGATCTTTAAAAAAGAGGGTAAGAAAGATGCCAACTAGGTTTCTTTTGAAAATTCAACAAAAAAACTTCTAAGGGAAGTTCCTTAAAAACATTATACTATTTAGTTCCTCTATTATGATGCACTACAGTTGGCTGTTATGACTAAGTCTGGATAATGCTTTCATAAATGTTGCATTTCAATTAACTTTTTGTAAAACTGCATTTTCTTGCTGGGAAATATTTTAAGCAGATATAATTCACTTGTAAACTAATCTTTAATAGCTCTAAAGATTTAGCTTTAAAATTCCTTTGCCACTTAAACCTATTTATAAAAAAAGCAAGGCTGCCTGTAACATTCTACTTCGCCTAACCTAAAGGTTTTAAAGCTTTTCGGGTATAAGGATTGCTTCAATAATCCAATCACTGTGACACAGCTCTGCACTGTCCTACAGGGTAGCCACTGGCCAGATGTGGCTACCTAAACTTAAAACAATTAAAATTAAACACAATAAAACATTTACTTCCTCAGTTACAGTAGCCACATTTTCAGATCCTTAAAAGCCACATGGGGCTAAGGGCAGTATACTATGGGAGACAAGACAGAAATACAACATTTCCATCACTATACAGATAATTCTGTGGGATAGCACTGAACAGCTCATGTCCCCCGAAAAACATGCTAATATGCATACAACATAAAGAAGATTAGGACAGGCCTAAACCTAGGGCTTCCAGATTTAATGCTCTCCTTAACTACAAAGAATTTCCTTCTTCCATGCATTTATTTTTCTTAGATTATACTTGATCCAATTTGTATTTTCCCACTAGAAGTATTAAGTAAATATTTTTAAATTTGCTAACTTCTCTTTCTGAGCTTTGAATTTTCCTGATTCTATCATCCCACCCTAAGATTTGAATGACCTTTAAGACAACTTCTAGGAAAAAATTTCTAAGAGCTTTAAAGATACCATGGCCCTAATTTTAAAACCCTAGTTATGAAAAATCCTACAATAAAAAGTAAAGTGTCTACTCCTTTCAGATTCCATGTCAACTAGGTGAAAGCAATTTGAATTTCTAATTATACTCAGATAAAATATATAGACTATAACTATTCCTTTAAAATACTGGTCTTCATGCTAGAGTATACTATAATTATTTTCAAACCAATAATTGTTCATATAATTTCTTTAACATTTTTATTTTATATACTCTTATACTTGAGCATGTTAAAAAGTGTATTTTTAAGAAAAATTACTTCGTAAGATTAAAAAGATTTTGTTAATTAGTGTTTTCTACAAATATGAACAAAAAGTACAGTGTCAAAGAAAACAGCAATAAAATCAGTATAATTTGATTGCAAGGAAGTGTATGAATCCATGACTTAGACAAATAGATACAGCTAAGATAGTATGATGAAACAGGTGGATTTTGCAGTGAGTGTTGTTTTTAAAAGAAACATGTTCAAACTGGGTGGCCAAAAGACATCCAATAAGTTTTTCATACTGATTAAATTTTTAAATATCTATAGTTGCCTGGAAGTAAAATGGAAGGAAGAAAAATAGTTGGAGATCAGTATTTTTAAGAAATGCTTTTGTAAGTAAATATAACCTACATTTCTCTTTTTTTTTTAATTTTTTTTTAACGTTTATTTATTTTTGAGACAGGGAGAGACAGTATGAACGGGGGAGGGTCAGAGAGAGAGGGAGACACAGAATCTGAAGCAGGCCCAGGCTCTGAGCTGTCAGCACAGAGCCTGATGCGGGGCTTGAACTCACGGACTGGGAGATCATGACCTGAGCCAAAGTTGGATGCTTAACCGACTGAGCCACCCAGGCGCCCCTAACCTACACTTCTCAGTATAGTTAAAAAATAATTTTTTGTACTATGAAGGTTCATTTTGTTGTAAAAAATTTGAAAGACATGAATAATATATATAAAAATAAGAACCACCTTTAATCCCACTACCCAGAAACAATCATTATTAATATTTTACTCTTTTTCTTTTCAGTTTTTTCTCTATGCACACACACACACACACACACACACACACACACACACATATACACACATGAATAAAATTACTTTAAGTATGAGGAAAAAATATATAAATAGTATAAATAATATAGTGTCCATTTAAAAATGCATAAGTATTAAAGTTAATTTACCTCTTTCTTTAAGATTGCGAAAAAGCTTTGAGGATCCTTTCCAAACTGGTGGTGTTTCTGAGAGCATTTGATTTAATTCCTATGACATAAGGTATCATAATATTAATGGTAAACCACTTACTTATAAAATAAATAAAAAGTATTTAAATGCCTATGCAAAAAAAATTCTTCACTTAAAGGACCTGAGACATGGCTGTATTTATTCTATTCTATACCTGTGGTTCATTCAACCACAAAACTTAGTATTTGCCCACAGTCTAACCATAAAATAAATAATAAAGAAGCTAAGTTAAATTCAATTAGAGCTATCAAAAATTTAAGATAAGTTTAGCAACTGGAAGAATATATATAAAAAAATCACTTTAAGATAAAACACTGAGTTTCATGAAAGCCATAATTAAGGTGGATTTCCTTATCAAGGTCAGAGATGGTGACCTGGCTTCACATACTGTCTCTTCTCTGTAGCCGTCTTGGATTTAAGGAGCTGGAAGAAGTAAATGGACAGAGGGTCATACTGGGAAAGAATGAGTAATATTTTAGTAGTGACTCAAAGAATGGTGACATCAGATGAAGCAGGAGTTCAAGGGTACTGAGTTATGGTGGCCACTTTCAATTTTTTTTTCTAATTTTAACTTAATATTCAGTAAAAAACACAGACTGCAATTGCTTAGTCTGTCTTTTTAAAATCAAACTATCACAGCAGGTTGGGGAACTAGTTTGAAAATTTAAATATTTGAATCATTGCTCAGACACCAAAGGAATTCTGAATTTATTGTTAATACTTAGTTAAAAATAATTAAATGAAAATTATATTTTGGTTAATTGTGAAGAAAAATTATTAAGGGATTTGGTAAGATAAATTGAAATAATTTGAAATAAAAAAGGTAGTTGGCTAAGGAACACACTGAAGAACACTAGAAACCACTTCTACATTCCAGACCTGATTCTTGCTACACAACGATGGTTCCCCAATACCCCAGGCATAACCTGGGAGCTTGTAAGAAAAGGAGGTCTCAGTTCCCAGACCTACTGAAACAGAATCTGTATTGTTAGTAAGAACTCCAGGTGATTTTTTTCTTTTTTTACACATTACACTTTGAGAAACACTTTAGACAAATCCTTCCTGATGCAGTTGTATCTAAAAATATTCTGTGCCATTATAAACTTTTTTTTTTCATTACAAAGCTGAGTTAGCAGGCAAATAAAGAATCCCTGGGAGAGTTATTTTTAGGGGTTTTCCCTGAAGTCCATCTGTGAACCCTGCTTTCATTTCCGTTGTAGTGTTATCTCTGCATTGCAAGTAACAGATGCCACCGGACAATCAGTAGTGTCTGATTAGGGCAGCAACAGCACAGAGGTAAGAATTCAGGTATGAACAACAATGAGAAGCCAGATATTTACTGCTTAAACAACAGTAAACTCATGAATATTTTTGTTAGAGCAAGAGATGAAAAATAACACTTTGCATATATTATATACACTTTAATGTATACCATATCTATTAAACAAATATTCACTCCTCCATTTTAACTATTTCCATGTATTCAATTCCATCTCTTCTAGTTTAAACTCCACTTGAGTTTACAATCAAAAAAATCATAGCTACCTTTTTCTGAGTGCCCTCCATGTGCCTAACAATGGGCTAATACAATCTCTCATTTAATTTTAAAAAACAAACCTCATTCTGCATATTTTACTGAGACTTAAAAAGAATAAGAAATTCACCCAAGGTCACACAACTTCTAAATGATGGGCCAGATCCTTACTGACCAAGCAGTTTACTTTAGTAATAATTCATATTCTTCTGGTCTAGATTATCCAATTAACACATTGATCTTTGTCTCCTGTTGACTTTAAGAAGTTTTAAAATGTATTAAAATCTGTATTTCCACTTGGAATGTGAATCTCCCTCCCCATTCAGTGCCTATCTTGGTCTCTTATAGGTAGTGGTGCTGTGTAATAAATGCTTTGCTTGGCCTTTGCCCCTGGCTCCTAGGAGACTCTGAATCCTTGAGTCACACCCAGGGTGGGCTGCTGACTGTCAGAAGGAATCACAGTGGGATCAGAGAGTTGGAGCTTTGAGCTCTCCTGACTTCTGGGGTGGGGTAGGAAAAGGGACTAGAGATGGAGCTCAATCACTTGGCCAATGAACCAATTATACCTAGATAATGAAACCCTCAATAAAAACTCAACGCCCAAGCTCAGTGGAGATTTCAGGTTGGTGAACACGCCGATGTGCGAGGTGGGGAGAGGGCACGGAAGGCATGTGTTTCGGATCCTCCTATACCTGTCCGAGGAGTCTCTTCATATGGCTAGTCCTGACTTGTGGCACTTAGAATAAACTGTTAATAAATATGGAATGCTTGTCAGTTTTGTGTCAGTCTAGAAAATTACTGAACTTGAGGAGAATTACAGGAACCTCTTGGATTTGTAGCCAGTTGGTCAGAAGTGTGGGTGGCCTCGGGACACTTGAACTTGCATGTGGCATCTGAAATGAGAGCAGTCTTGTTGGGGACTGTGTCCTTAAATCTATGGAGTCTGAAACTAACTTTGGATGGGTAGCATCAGAATTATATTGCAGGGGCGCCTGTGTGGTTCAGTCAGTAAAGGGTCCAACTCTTGATCTTGGCTCACGTTGATACCTATAGCTCTAATGTATTTATTCACCAGAGTTGTGTATTATACATTGAATTTGTCCTTGATATGCCTCGGTGACCATTCTTTTATTCATTTCTCAACTAACTTTTATATTGTTTTTTTTGTGTGTTTTGGCTGTTACAACTGATGCTGCAGAAAGAAGAAAACAGAAAACATGTACAGGACTGCTGGTGTAACTATTTCTCTAGTATACATCTCTAGAAGTAGAGCTTTTGATTATATATTTTCAACTTTATTAGATATTGACAAATTTCTCTCAAAAGTGAATATACAAATTTGCATTCTACCTTGGTTCTTTCTTCTTCTTGTCGGTGCTAATTACTGGTATTGTGAGATTTCTGGCAGCTGATAATCTGACGGGTGTGAAATAGCAACATATTATTGGCTTAATTTGCATATCCCTGATTAGTAGTGAGGCTGAGCTCCTTTACATATATTATTGGCCATTCTGTGTTTACTCATTTTTTTCTTATTGAGCTGGCTATCTTTCTTCTATTGATTTACAGGAGTTCTAGATGAGTACAAGACACTCAATGTTTTCTGTTAATACACTGTAAGCATATTCTCCCATCTATCATACATCTTTTAGCATTGTTAATGCTCTTTTGGTATGCCAAAGCTTTTCATATTTAATTTAATAAAATTTGCCCAAATATCCTTTGAGCTTTGCTTTGTGTCTTATCTAAAGAATCCTCTTGTATCCCTTATTTTACTTCTAATATTTCAGAATTTTTGTTTGTCAAAAATAAGAACTTAATCCATCTGAAATTTGCTTTTGTATATGGTGATCAGTTTAGTATTTAATTTGTTTGCCTCCATGTTGGAAAGACTATTGTTTCAGTATCTAAAGGTCAATTCATTCTCTAATGATTTACAGATCTTTCCATATATGCATGGGTCTGTTTATGAACTCTACATTCTATTATTTTCATCTAATTAAAAAACTCTTGCAATAATACAATACTATTTTAATTATAACTCTATTATTAATCTTAATATGACACAGGCCCAATTATTCTCATCCTGATGTTTTCCCCTCCTTCCTTTTCAGAATTGTTCTGAAAATTCTGGATCCTTACTCTTCCAAATGAATCATCCATGAACATGATCTATTTCTCGGTTTATTCATGTCTTTTAAAAAATATAACAATGTCTTGCACATCTTCTGTTAGGTACACAAAGTAATAGTTTTTGTTGCTATTGTGAAAAGTATCTTATTTGACAGTGCAGCTTCTAATTGCTATCGCTGGTGCAGAAACATTGTATTAACTTTGGTTAATCTTATACTCAGCAGCAACCTTGCTAAACTTTTACTAAATTTGAATACATTTGAAAATCTATGTATTTTTACATTTTTATCTAAATCATATGGCTTCCTACTGTGCTAATCCTTAGAACCTCTTTCTTTCTTCTTGTCATACTACAAGTGATAGCCTGGATTATGTCCACCTCAAATTTACATTTGAAGTCATAATTCTCAGTATACCAGAATGTGACTGTATTGAGAAAGGGCCTTTAAAAAGGTAATTAAGATTGTTAAGTGAGGTCATTATGGTGGGTCCTAATCCAATATGACTGGTGTCCTTATAAAAAGACATCAGGACACAGACATGCACAGAACAACAACATGTGAGGATAACAGAGGGAGAAGATGGCCACCTACAGGCCAAGGAGAGAGGCCTCAGAAGAAACCCATGCTGCCAACACCTTGATCTTGAACTTCCAGCTTTCAGAAACGTGAGAAAATAAATTTCTGTCATTTAAGCCACCCAAACTTTGGTATTTGCTACAGCAGCCCTAGCAAATTAATAGACAGCATTAGCTTCGATCTGTAGTAAAACAGGGAGTTAGCAATTGTGATAGGAGACATATTTATATCATATCTAATTTTATTTATATTATTATTACTATAATGTTAATTTAATTTTGAGAGAGAAGGAGAGCACAAGTGGATTAGAGGCAGAGAGAGAGAGTGAAGGAGAAAGAATCTGAAGCAGGCTTCAGGCTCTGAGCTTTCGGCCCAGAGCCTGATGCAGGGCTTGAACTCATGGACCATGAGATCATGACCTGAGCCGAAGTCGGATGCTTAACCGACTGAGCCACTCAGGCACCCCTATATCATACATAATTTTAAAGAGAATGTCTAAAGTTTCACATGTAAACATTGCATTTGCTACAGGCTTTGGGAGGGTTCTCTTTAACTGTTTAAAGAAGTTCCCTAGAATGCTATACTAATACTGATTTTTTTAATATTGAAGTTTATCATACATTTAAAAGTACAAAAAGAATATATTAAAATTTAAAGTAGAAACTGTTGGGGCACCTGGGTGGCTCAGTCGGTTAAGCGTCCGACTTTTGGCTCAGGTCATGATCTCACAGTTCGTGGCTTTGAGCCCTGCGTCAGGCTCTGTGCTGACAGCTCAGAGCCTGGAGCCTGTTTCAGATTCTGTGTCTCCCTCTCTCTCTGCCCCTCCCCTGTTCATGCTCTGTCTCTGTCTCAAGAGTAAATAAACATTAAAAAAATTTTTTTAAAAATAAAGTAGAAACTGTTAAGAAACAGAAAACTACCAGTGCTTTATAAGCCTCTTTGTAGCTCTTACTTATGATATTTCCCTCCATCTTTCCCAGAGGTAAATAATGTCTTAAATTTATCATTCCTTGGTTTTCCCACCAATGACTGCATTCTTAAACACTATGATTTTTCCCCCTAGTTTTGTAATTTATATATTTGTCAATTGCTTACTTTGTCATTACATTTCCAAGATTCATCGAGTTTAAGCACTGGTATAATTCATTTGTTTTCACTTGGTATAGCAACTGCTGTATGAATATGTAAAAGCCTATTCATCACTTCTACTATTGATATATTGTAGTCTTTCTGGTCAATTATGACTAATCTAATAGTATTCCTGTGAATCTCTCCTGAAAGCATAAGCTTCTCTATGTACACACATTAGTGTAAAATTACTAGAACACAGAGTATATTCAAGCTTAACATTACTAGTACACATATGTATGTTGTTGTAGAACTGCTAGGTATAGTGTATGTGTATCTTTAGTGTTAGAAGATAACGCCAAACAATTTTCCAAAGTGGGTATGCATATACATAGTGTGCATGTATATGACACCAAGAGCTTTAACCTACCTGTTTGGTAAGTGACTTCCACGTCTTAGCAACTGTAATAAATATAAAAGAATTAGATAATAAATATTTCATGCAATGTATATCCAAATTCAGTAACCAATCTACAGCCATAACTCATAACACCAGACTTTATATCTAACAGGCAATGTTTTTTTAACTTCAAGATGTAGATCCAAGATATGGTTTATTTATGTTACGTATCTGTTTCATGTACTATAAACTAGGTATAATAAATAATGTCAGTGGGGTAGTAAACATTTTCCATAATCATTATCTTACTTTGGGGGTTTCTGGATTTATAAAGTTAACTTAATCCATGTTAAAAAATCTTTTAGGCTTACAACACAAATACTGATATTTGTTAAATATTCATACTAGAATAAAAATATTAACACAGAGAATTTATAATTTCACTACCCATGATCTCGGCTGTGCTAGTATCTCTGGGTATGATTCAAATGCCTGGTCTCTCTAGGGTGGAGTGGAAGAATGGGGGCAATGAGAAAAAGAGAGGAAGGAGAGAGCAGGTAATGTGAGAGGGAGACCCTCATCCTGTTTTCCATTTTTTCCCTATATTTAAGATTCATTTCTGGAACAAGAGTGTTACAGTCGAATAAAATACCTAGAATCACTACTGATTCCTACTAAAGTAGGAAATAAAGTAGGTACTACTACCTACTGATTCCTCCTCACACCCTTGAAGATATAAAACACTATAAGTCTTATAATATTGGAATAAATGGACAGTCAACATTATTATTTCCTATACTCAGATTTGAAAACTGTGAATGCCTGCCTAAGAATTATCTCCAGGTTTCTATGTGATTAAGTCCTATAACACAGCTGCATTAGGAACTGGTAAATATTAATTATTTCAGCTACATTACAATAATGACAACCAATAATTATTCTACATGGCAATGTGGCTATTTCTTTATAATTAACCACAATTATTATAAACAGTATATCAAAGTGAAGATTATGAGATAGGCAGTTTTTGCCATGTACCTTTCTCTTCTTTTAAGTCATTTTAAGATTGGAAGGATAGAAATATATTCTAAAATTTAGCAAGCTGATTTTTATGGAGATAGATTTCTTCTCTATGTAGCAACAACATCCTTTCTTTACCTAAGATAGTTTTTACAAACATGTAACCAAAAGATTAAAATCACAAATTTACAAAGAAGAATTCAGCATTTAACCTTAACTATAATACACCTATTTCATAAAGATATCTTCCTTTCCAAAATGAACAGAACATTGTAAATAATATTTATTATTCTGTTGCTATTGAAATATGGCAATGAGAACAGAAGAAAAATAAATGGTACAAAAGTACATGCACACGCTCTTATGCAATGTTCAGAAGCTATTTATCAGAAGAGGAAGTGACACACTCGAGCTCTGTAGGGTTTATGAGATTTCCAGGGTACATTATTCACAAAAGACATATTCATTCTGCCGGATGTGTTACCATGCTCAGTATTATTAGCTTTTTTTTTTTTTTATAAAGACTAAAGAGCCATTAAGATTGTTCTTCAAAGGATTTTCTGATTTTCGGAATTCCTTATTTCGTATTAAGTTACTACATATATAAATATAACTTGGGTGAAGAGCGACTTCAACTCTAATAGATGTATGTTATTTCTTCAGCTATAGGTTGATGTTCATTATATTTTTAATACTTTTATGTATATTTGAAATTTTTTAACAATATATTTTCTAAAACTAAAATTAAAATAATACTATGTGAAAGTAATCAATTACCTACTTTAGTTCCAGAAGGGAAATTTACCTTTTAGGTTCTATTTAGGTAGGTAAAATAAGAAATTTTCTAGATTTCAAACACAAAGCTATGATCAGCAACCAAATGTATATCTCAATTAACATTTATTTAAACTATAACTATTAAGCAAATGTTCACACAGCATACCCCTTTTATTCGTGTTGGTGTCACCATAAAATTGTATCAAAGATTTGTTTTTAATTATGATTATAGATTCAAACAATGACAATGATGGTGACAATGACAATAACAGCTACCAACATTTATTAAGTGCTTACTGTGTCTGGTACTATACTGAACACAACCAATATCACTCAATCCTCAAAAACCTTGTGAAGTTGCTATTATTTTTATTTTTATAAATGATGAGACTAAAGATTGAATAACAAAGTTTTCAAAGCTAGAAACTGAATGCTAAGGTTTAAACACAAGTCTGTCCAGGGGCGCCTGGGTGGCTCAGTCAGTTAAGCATCTGACTTCAGCTCAGGTCATGATCTCTGGTTCTTGAGTTGGAGCCCCACTTCAGGCTCTGTGCTGACAGCTCAGAGCCTGGAGCCTGCTTCGGATTCTGTGTCTCCCTCTCTCTCTACCCTTCGCCCGCTCACACACTCTCTCTCAAAAATAAATAAACATTTAAAAAAATTTTAATACAAGTCTGTCTAATAAATAAATAAACATTTAAATACAAGTCTGTCTCATCTCAATATGCCAATATACATATATATATATAAATCGTATATGTATGATTTAATAATATTCAGTCTGTGAAACCTATCTTCTCTTCTGAGGCAAATATTTCTTTTTATAACCCTACACTTTAAAAAAAGTTTTTACAAATATCTTGATCTTTAGTGATTGCTCTTAACTATATTTTAAAAGTTCCAGTTTGAGGGGCACCTGGGTGGCTCAGTTGGTTAAGTGTCTGACTTTGGCTCAGGTCATGATCTTGTAGTTGGTGGGTTGGAGCCCCGTGTTGGGCTCTGTGCTGACAGCTCAGAGCCTGGAGCCTGTTTCAGATTCTGTGTCTCCCCCTCTCTCTCTGTTCCTCCTCAACTTGTGCTCTCAATCTCTCTGTCTCTCTCTCTCAAAATAAATAAGTAAACTTAAAGAAATATGTGTTTGACAAAAATTATAGAATTTGATGCAAAAATGCCATTTGATATTTAAAAAATACATTAATAGCTTTATCAAATATATGCTAACTTAAAAAAATCCACATTGTATGACATCAATTAAACAAAAAAGTACAGAACACATATATATTTTTGTATAAGGGTCTTTTCTATGTACAGTCTCTACATTTATGAAGCTTGAAATATTTTAAGAGGACAAAAGTATCAACCAATTCCAAGGCAAAATATGGTATCTGGCATATGGTAAGTTCTCAATAAATATTTCCAGAAGGGAGGGAAGAAAGAGTGGCTAAAGGAACACAGAGAGTTCCAATCCCTACCACAGCCTTCAAATTCCTCAAAAAGAGTCCTACTTAATTTATAGCCTTCTCTCTGGCTACTACCTTACATATTCCCAAAGTGGACTACCGCTGACTCTCTTCATCTCAGATGTTTGTTCCTCTCCTGTAGTGCTATCCTCAGCATCTCCTGGCAAAATATTGCAGGATAAAAGTCTCTACTTCAACTATGATCTTTCCTTTCCCTTCTACTTCACAGCCAAACATCTTGAAAGAGTCCTTTATACTGCCTGTCTTCATCTCTTCATCTTCTACTCTTGCTATCTGGTCTTTGCCCTAATCATTACACTGAAACATCATTTTAAAAATCATCAATCACCTTCAAATTACTAAATCTGATGGACATTTTTCTGCCCTCATCTAACTTGACGTCTCATTTGACCATTCTGTTCGTGTTTCTGGGCCTTTATGCCTCCATACTCCTGACTTTCTTCCCATGTCTCTGGATACTCCTAGGTGTCCTTTTGAGACTCATCTTCCAAGCCTTTGTACCTTCACCATTTAAAGTCTAGGAATTCCTCAAGAATTAGTCCTTGGTCCTCTGTATTCTCCTACTACACTGCCTCTTAGGCAATCTCATCCATACATACTGCATTAATAACCACGTACAGATGAACCCTAAATATATACTCTACCCAGCCCTCTCCCCTCATCTCCAATGGAAATAATATAAAGTATCAAAAATTAATTGATTAAAAGCTAATTTGCAAAGTAGCCAATTTGCCAAATTATTTAGGATTTAATTTTTTTGAACTTTTACAATTTTTTTTTCACCTCATAGAGTTACTTTTTTGGTTACTGCTGAGAATGCTTAAGATTTACTTTCTTAGAAATTTTTATGATTACACAATATGGTATTAATCAATTATGTTTACCATGCTGTATATTAGAACTTGAGGATTTCATGTTAAGGTTTTGTCACATCCCTGTCTCTGAAGAAAAAACAAATGGCTATAATTTGTTCTAATATAACTTCAGGTATTTGTTTGGCAGTTTCAAGTAGATTATCAAACAACTGATTCTTTAGTACACTGCTTTTCAAAGAATTGAAATGAATGATCAAAAGCCAGACACAACTGTGTCTTCAATATCTCTTCTTTAGATGTCTAAGGCATCTTAAATCCATCATGTCCACAGTTGAAGTTTAATTTTTCCCTTCAAACCTGGTCCCTACTGTCATCCATACAGTTAAACCAGCCAGAAATTTTTAGTACTCATTAGTCCATCATCACCATTGCTACCATCATTAGAAGCTTTTCAAGCCTGGACAAGAGTCTCCTCTCTGATCTGCTCACGCTCACCCTGGCCCTCTCCAATCTATCTCCACTCTGAAAAATCTTTTCAAAACACAATCTAATTATGGTATGTACCTGTTAAAAACAAGGCAATAGGTCCAACAGAGTTGCTTATGCTAAGACCCATGTCACCAAGCCAAAACTTAACTTAATTACAGTTTCTGCTCTGCCAGAAATGGAATCTTAAATCAGTCAATCAGCACTAGTTAGGTAATCTGCTTGACAGACCCCTGCCATCCTCTAAAGGGGAGTAACCTTACGATAATCAACCCACATTTTTGCCTGGTATGACATCCCTATTCCTGTTCCTTTCTGCCTATATGTCTTTTGTACAGCTCCTTGGAGCTCTGTTCTGTCTGCTAGATGGGATGCTGCCTGACTCATGATCACTGAATAAAGACAAAAAGGTCTTTAAAATGTAGTCAGTTGAATTCTTTTTTAACATACCAAATTCTTCTGCAGCTTAAACTACTGCCATGATTTTCCATCACTTTTGGGATAAAAACAGAAATTTAATATAAGTTTCCAGGCTCAAAGCTTTGGCACCACCCCACACCCCCAGCCGCACCTCGTACCATATCCTTCCCTGCTCCTTGCCCTACAGCCGCCCAGATCGGTTTCCCCTCCCGTGTATCACATTCCCTCTTGTCATGGCGTCTTGATCCATGCTGTTTCTTCGGCTGAAACTGTCTACTCTCAGCATCCTACTTGCCTAGTTAACTCTTACTCACAAGTCGTATTTCACGTTGATATTTATTTGCCTAGGGAAGATTTCCCTGAGCTACTCGACTACATTACTTCTCAAAAATATGCTCTCACAGCCTCGAGTATCTTTCTTTCGTGGCACTGAACACGGATACAATTTGCTGTTGATTTGTCTATTTCACTGATTAGCATTGATTCCTTCTACCAGACTGTAAGCATCATGAGGGTGGAGGGCATTTATTTACTTTTTTGTTCCCCTCACCATTTTATCTCCAGTACCTAGTGCAATACCTGGCACTTGATAGGTGTCTTTGCATACATGCGATAACATGCTGTGAGATGAAATGGGAGGTGTGCATAAAGCACTTCTGTTGTATTCCAAAGTACTGTGGTTGTCTTGAGAACAAGCACTGTGACTCTGTGAGTTGCGAACTGAACCTTTTTTCATGGAACACATTTTTACTTGAAAGAACAAATGACAGATAAATTATGGTTATTTGGACTTCGGTATTTGGCAGGCTTTCTCTTACAAATGAACAGTCAGCTATCACTTCAGGATAACCACCAACAATATTTGTTGCCAGTCAAAACATTTGAGCTTTCAAGTGAAAATCAGAATTTGGGAAAACGTGTATATACCACCATGAGCTTTCCAATATGTAAAGATTTTTATGATAATATCCATGAATGTGATTTTTTCAAAAATTGTATAATAAATATGTCAACATTTAGAAGATCTGCATAACTTAGTGAACCAGTATCTTCCATTTGATGTTACAAGATTATAAGGGTAAAAGATCCATTCAAAGCACAATATAAACCACTGGATTTTAACATAACAGATGTCAAAAGTTTCAAATTCCACATTGCAACAAAACTTTAAGAAACTACCACGAGCCGAGTGTTGATAGAATAACCAAGAAGAATATTTACAAATACCTGAAAAAGCTATTAAAATGCTCTTCCCTTTGCCTACTTATCTGTGAGGCAGATTTTCTTAATATACTTCATGAAAAACAACACACTGCAATGTACCAAATAAAAAAAGGAGGTGGGAATACAGCTGTCTTCTATTAATCAGACACTGATCAGATTTGCAAGAATGTACATAATGCCAAAGAGGTTGAGAACCATTGCTCTTAACATATGGAAAGATGAGTAACAATTAGTCTATATTTACAGTGTAGGAGCCGTGACAAATACAGAAGAGGTACAGGTAGAATTCTTGGCCTAGGTCTAGCTTCAAATCCAGTCCTCTGAATTACTCTGTTCATGCTAGATATAAGAACTGAATAGGGAGAATATAAACCTATTATATGCGGCTCCTGGGTGGCTCAGTCAGTGAAGTGTCCAACTCTCTGGCTCAGGTCATGATCTCACGGTTCCTGAGTTTGGGCCCCAAGTCAGGCTCTGCGCTGACAGTACAGAGCCTGCTTGGGATTCTCTTTCTCCCCCTCTCTCTGCCTCTGTACCGCTGGAACTCACTCTCTCTCTCTCTCTCTCTCTCTCTCTCTCTCTCTCTCTCAAAATAAATAAATAAATAAACTTAAAAAAATATGAAGAGTAAGGTGTTTTTAAGTTTGATGAACTAAGAAAAAGAAAATAAAAGTTTGTGAAAAGGAAAGAGATGCCAGTAGGAGTTTATAAGAAATATTAGTCTAGTAAGATTGCACAGCATCACGTCTTTTGAAATACCACATTACTTGGGTTAGTTGTTCTGAAAACTTATACTGTTCTACCCTTTTACAAACTAGAGATAAGAAAAAAATCTTATAAAATGATTAAGAGAATTCAGAAAATATACTTACATTTGGGCTCATCTGTTGTAACAGCCAAAATAAAGTCATATGGAGTCATGAATAACTGCCCTTCACATTCTATAGAAGCAAACAAACGAAATCTTCTTTCCCGAGATGTAGCATAGAGGTCTAAGTCTTCAATGTCTGTTCTGCTGATAGCAACCTAAAGAAAGCAGATAAATTTGGACTGTGGGAAATAACATTTTTTAGAAGCTAAATGCTTTTAATTATGTTGAAAGTGAATCAACAGAGTAAATGAAAAAGTGTGAAAATACTGTCTTCTGGAGAACTAAATCATTTTATAAATAAGTTACCCATACGAATAAAATGAATTAATGTGTGAAAGATCCTACAATAAATATCATTAAGGCCCTGAAAATTCTGAACTGACACTTTGAAGGACCTGTGATTTACTTAAGTTTTACTTTCAGAGAACATTAGATCTCTGAGCTAGTAGTTTCTTTAGAAGAACACTAACTCTTGCTGAACGCCTGCTATGTGTTCTCTATGTAGCATTATTTATCTAATTAGAAGTCTATTTGCTAGTCTATTGATTTTCTAAAAAAAAAAAAAGGGGCACCTAGGTGCCTCAATAGGTTGAACATCCGCTCTTGATTTGGGCTCAGGTCATGATCTCAGAGTTTGTGAGACTGACCCCACGTGGTGTTCTGGGCTGACAGCATGGAGCCTGCTTGGGATTCTCTCTCTCCCTCTCTCGGCCCCTTCCCTGCTCTCGTGCACATACTTTCTCTTTCTCTCAAAATGAATTAACGTTAAAAAATATTTTAAAAAATAAAATAAAATGAGAAAGTGAAACCCGGAACACTATTCAGGGCTAGCCCTAAGGAAACTACTTAGTGGCAGTGCTTAGATTAGATCTGAAGTTGGTAACTCTAGATCACTACAGTACAATTACCACCAATAATCATTCTGATTTCAACCTAAGGTTAAGATTTTACAGAATTAGAAGGGGGCAGGGGAAGGAAGTCTCTTTTGGTTTCCTTAATTGCAAGACCAGTCCTCATAGATAAATAATTTTATCTTTATCACTGTTATTTATTTTCTCTCTGAATTACAGCAAATCTATTTTTAATAGGTTTTTTTCCTAATTACAAAAGTGATGCATAGTTATTGTATACAATTTAGAAGACAGAATTTTAAACATTTACAGATACATAGATTTTTTTCCTTTTTGGCAAAAAATGGGGTTACACTATACTGTTCAGTTATCTGTTCTTTTTAACTTACTAATATATCAAGACTGTTTTCCCATGTCACTACTCTACTAGACTATTTTTTAGTAGTTGTATAATATTTCATAGTGAATGTAGCATAGCACGATTAATGCATTGCACATGGTTGAATATTTAAGTGATTCACAGTATTTTACTATTATAAAATAATGTTATAATGACCAGCCTAGAATATATATATTTAAATACATCTACAAAGAGTTGAGGTAAATTCCTATGAGTGGATTTGGTTGGTCAAACAAAACCTTTTCATACATATTTTCACTCTGCCTCTATGGAGTTAACAGCAATTTACATGATTATCAAAAATACAAAAATAACATTTTTACACATTTCATAAGAAATTCTTATTTAAGAGGGCAAGCTTATTCTCTTTATTGTCTCTTCTATGTCTACTAAGTCATAATGCTGATTGTGTATAGACTATTAAAGTTATTTAAGTATCTAATATCTTGAGAAGTCGCATCAAAACAATTCATAAAAACTTTCAACAAGGAGACTACATTTTATATTTCTAAGTCATGCTTTATTAAATGAAAAGCCAGGCAAATGACTAATCTTTTCCCACTATTCTGAACACTAAGATTTTTAAAAACATTGTACAAGTAGTCAAATAAAAACTAAAAGAAAGGTTCACTCCCTACTTTTTAATGGTATGTATAAAAGATAAGACTATATAGTCTCTGCCTTTAAGAAATACATGACCTATACGGAGGGGAAAAATACTAGTTGGAGAGACAAAAGGTACAAACATGGAAGCAAGGAGTGAATCCAGTTAGAGTAAACAGAAATAAAGCATTGTAAAGGTTGAGGTTAATAAGAGGGCTTCAGGAAGAAAAAAATATGAATTTTAATGTCAGGAAGAGATATGAACACTCTAGGTCTACACAGCATATTTGAAAATGGTAATAACCTCCTTGGAGCAGAGGATTTGCATTCATGGAAAAATGATTTCTGAATGCCAGACTAAAGCACTGGAATTTAAAATGATAGACAACATGGCTTTAGAAGATTCTTACATAGAATCTTCTTACATAGAGCAATGACATAAAAATAATGCTTTAGAAGAAAAAAGCAACTCAGTACCAGAGACAAGTTGGCTCAGCGATGTATTAATAACACTCAGGTGATCCACAGGTATTGTGAAATTGTTTCGGCACTGCCATGGGTGAGAAGTGAGACACTGAACAACTTAATGTCAAAAATGGGCAATAATCTCCTTCAATACTCCTCAGCGATCAGTTTAACATCTTAGGTCCTTTTCTACACATATATCCCAGGGGGTTCTTCTTCCTCTTAGCACAGGGAAATCAATCTTGTCTGTGACCACAGTTTACTCTCCTGCTTTCTTCTTGATAGGCTATTTCTTGGACCTAATTGGCCATAATCAACCAAGACCCATTTCCAATGAACTTCCTGAAGGTCCCCTCTGTGTGGAGCTCTCATGGTTTCCGCACCACAATCTGAAGTCATGCCTCAGTCTAACACTCTGAACCACAATTTTTGCCTCTAGCATCTTTATTCGTTATGACCTAATATGGACTTGATCTGTGACTTCTGCCCTTACCTGCTGTTGCCATTACTGCTCATGATGTACCTGTGTTTTCTCATCAAACTTTCCTCCCTAAGCGGCTGTGACTGGTCCCAGGACACTAAACTTGCTGGACCATTGCAGCCGGGAATGGGATCCACCTTCCATGCCCTAATGCTAAGAACTTCTCCCTCTCCTCAATTTCTACTAACAATCAATCAACAAAACCTATTGTTCTCCCTCTAATTTCTCACATCCACCCCTGCCACCATTTTTGTCTAAGCACTCACTACTTCTCTAAAATTTTACAGTAATGCCCTACCTGTGATTTTTGCCTCTAATCCATTCTTTACTGATAGAAAGAGAAAACACAGTTTGAATCCTTTAACCACCTGAGTAATGGTATCAAAAGAAATCTGACCAAGAAGAGTTTAAGGTTTTCATTCAAACTCCACTGTATGAAACAAATTGAAGATGACACAAACAAAAGGAAAAACATTGCATGCTCATGAATTGGAAGAACAAGTATTATTAAAATGTCTATGCTTTCCAAAGCAATTTACATACTTAATGAAATTCCTATCAAAATACCAGCAACATTTCTCACAGAGCTAGAACAAACAATCCTAAAATTTGTACAGAACCACAAAAGACTCTGAATAGTCAAAGCAATCTTGAAAAAGAAAAGCAAAGCTGGAGGTATCACAATTCCAGACTTCAAGTTATATTACAAAGCTGTAGTAATCAAAACAGTATGGTACTGGCACAAAAACAGACACATAGATCAATGAAATAGAACAGAAAACCCAGAAATGGACCCAAAACTATATGGTCATCTAATCTACAACAAAGCAGGAAAGAATATCCAATGGGAAAGACAGTCTCTTTAACAAATGGTGTTGGGAAAACTGGACTGCAACATGCAAAAAAGAATTAAACTGGACCACCTTCTTACACCATACACAAAAATCAATTCAAAATGGATGAAAGACCTAAATGTGACATCAGCTGGAGCAATTTCTTACTAGATCCAGAGGCAAGGGAAACAAAAGCAAAAATGAACTACTCGGATTTTATCAGGATAAAAAGCTTCTGAACAGCAAAGGAAACAAAACTAAAAGGCAACCTTTGGAATGGAAGAAGATATTTGCAAATGACATATCTGTTAAAGGGTTAGTATCCAAGTTCTATAAAGAACTTAGCAAACTCAATACTCAATAAACAAATAATCCAGTTAAGAAATGGACAGAAGACACGAATAGACATTTTTCTAAAGAAGACATCCAGGTGACATACAGACACATGAAAAGATACTCAACATCACTCATAATCAGAGAAATACAAATCAAAACCACAATGAGATACCACCTCACACCTGTCAAAATGACTAAATTAACAACACAGGAAACAACAGATGTTGGTGAGGATGCAGAGAAAGGGGAACCCTCTTACAATGTTGGTGAGAATGCAAACTGGTTGCTTCCACTCTGGAAAACAGTATGGCAGTTCCTCAAAAAATTAAAAAAAAAAAACGGTACTACCTTATGATTCAGCAATTGCACTACTAGGTTTTTGCCTGAAGGATACAAAAATACTGGTTCAAAAGGATACCTGTCCCCTGATATTTACAACAGCATTATCAACAATAGCCAAATTATGGAAAGAGTTCAAATGTCCATTGACTAATGAATGGATAAAGAAGTTGTGGTGTGTACACACACACACACACACACACACACACACACACACACACACACACACTGGAATCTTACTCAGCCATCAAGAAGAATAAAATCTTGCCATTTGCAATGACATGGATGGAGCTGGAGTGTATTATGCTAAGCAAAATAAGTCAGCCAAAGAAAAACAAATGTCATGATTTCACTCATATATGGAAATAAAACAGATGAACAGGGGGAAAAAAGAGAGGCAGACCATAAGACAGACTTTATCTTTTTTTCTTTTTTTGTTTTGAGACAGTGAGCGAGAGAGTGAGAATGCACAAATGGGAGGGGAAGGGGCAGAGAGAGAGGGAGGGGGAGAATCTTAAGCAGGCTCCATGCCTAGGGCAGAGCCCAACACAGGGCTCGATCCCACAACCCTGGGATCATGACCTGAGCTGAAATCAAGAGTTGGGCACTCAACCCACTGAGCCACCCAAGTGCCCTCTAACACTCTAAACTATAGAGAATAAATTGAGGTGTAGGGGAGATGGGTGGGAGGATGGGTTTAAGGGGTGATGGGCATTAAGGAGGACACTTGTTGTGATGAGCACTGGGTGTTATATGCAAGTTATGAGTCACTAAATTCTACTCCTGAAACTAATATCACACTATGTTAACCAGAATTTAAATAAATTTTTGAAACAACAAAAACTCCACTGTATGAATTCTACCCACTGTTGCCTTAGCAATAATAGTACCCATCGTTTTGATAATGGCATAAGGTGGTGACTTCAGGTTTATTTACCACCACCTTAAAAGAAGAACTGGGAAGGCGTTTGGAATGGTTTGTGTCCCAAACAAAAAAAAATATACCCTAAAAGGGAAGAATATGATTTATGTATAAGAGATAACTGGAGGGGCGCCTAGGTGGCTCAGTTGGTTAAGTGACCCACTTCGGCTCAGGTCATGATCTCATGGTTTGTGGGTTGGAACCCCGCATCGGGCTCTGTGCTGACAACTCAGTGCCCGGAGCCTACTTCTGGTTCTGTGTCTTCCTCTCTCTCTCTGCCCCTCCCTCTGCTTGCAGTCTGCCTCTCTCTCTCTCTCAAAAATAAACATTAAAAATAATAATAATAAAATTAAAAAAAAGAGATAACTGGAGCCTGGGTGCTTAAAATGGCTTCCTACTACTGTAGACTTGTTACTTCCTCCATTGCCTCTTCTCAATTTAGTGTGATAAATGATATAGTGTAGTAATATATACTGGCACTACTCAAATGTAACATAAACTGGTAAAAAGTAAAAACCAATTTTCCCATGTTAACCCAGTATACTAGAATGATCCTAGAACAGTTTGGTTACCATCAACTGTAAGGAATGGGTTCATCTGGCTGAAGAACGCGATGAGATGAAGAACAAAACAGGAAATCAATGCTTTCATTGGCTTTTTAAAAAGCGTGTTATTATTTATTTATTTTGAAAGAGAGAGAGAAAGTGGAGGAGGGGCAGAGAGAGAGGGAGACTGAAACCCAAGCAGGTTTCATGTTATTAGCCCAGAGCCCAAGGCGGGACTTGAACCCACAAACTGTGAGATCATGACCTGAGCTGAGATCAAGAGTTGGACGCTTAACCAACTGAGCCACCCAGGCACCCCCTTTCCTTGGCTTTATATTCTCTATTCATTTCCACTGACTTACTTGTCTCTTCATACTCAGATGCCACACTGTTTTAATTAGCATGTAGTTTTAATAGCATGTTTTAATAGCATGTAGTTATGCTTTGATATTAGGTAAAGTGAGATTTCATCTTATTATCAATATTTTAAAAATATTCATGGTGATTGATACTCAATTTTCTCCTCTAACTGAACTTTGAAATCATTGTGTCAAGTTCTATTTAAATAATACCTCCAGCATTTTGTTGGGGATGACATTCAATTTTGGTATAACTTAGGAGACTTGATTTTTCCCATCTGGGAAGACGGAGATCTATTTATTCAGGTCTTCAACTATGTCTCTCAGTAAAGTTTTGCAGTTTTCTTCATATAAGTTTTAAATACCTTTGGTGGATTTTTGGTACATTTTATAGTTTCTATGTAATTGTGAATTGTGAATGGAACATTTTATTCCTGTTACATTTTCAACTGGCTATTTCTAATGAATGGGAAAGCTACTGACTTTGGTATATTTTCCCTGTATCCAATTACCTTTTTAAATTCCTTCATTTTAATAATTTTTTCCTTGGATTTTCTAAGTAAAGAATCATAAATTCTTTCATAATAATGACAGTTGGTAGTTTTTCCTTTTTAATATTTATAGTCATTTTCATTGCCTTAATTATGAGAGGTCCACATTTCTAAATAAGATGTGGAACAGTTATCAGTAATAGTAAGCACTCTTATCTTGTGCCATGTTTTGAAGAGAATGCTTCTAATGAATTGCCACTAAATGCAATGTCTGCTGTTGATGTTGATCATTATCGTCTACCTGAAATCAGCAATGGGTGTTTACCTGTTTTCCTATGCTCCCTAGAAATAAATGTATTTGGATTAGAATCGTCATCATGACCAGAGATCATCTGGTCTTCTTGCTTCTTTACCTTTTTTCTTAAACCAAAACAGAAGCATAAATATGAGTCCCCAAACAAAAATTTTAAATGTGCTAGACAAGTACAAGCATGAACAGAAACCCTCAAACAAAAACTCAAAAGTTATTGGACAAAACTCTATTTATTATCTATATAATCTTTTAACAATTTTGTTTCCAAGATGAGTATTTTTTTTTAAATTTTTTTTTTCAACGTTTATTTATTTTTGGGAGAGAGACAGAGCATGAACGGGGGAGGGGCAGAGAGAGAGGGAGACACAGAATCGGAAACAGGCTCCAGGCTCCGAGCCATCAGCCCAGAGCCCGACGCGGGGCTCGAACTCACGGACCGTGAGATCGTCACCTGGCTGAAGTCGGACGCTTAACCGACTGCGCCACCCAGGCGCCCCTCCAAGATGAGTATTTAAAATCAACTAATGAGCTAATGTAAATTCATTCATTCAATAGATACTTCTTGTGTGCCTCCTATATGCAAATGAGTTCATTATAAAATAATCAGCTGGAAGATCACTTAATCTAAAACTTTTTTAGAGTCAAATATGAATAATCTTAGTTTCATCATGTTTTACATACTTATATGCCTAATCACTTTCAAACCTTCCAACTGTCCATGTGCTTCTTTCTCCAGTTTATGAACAGACTATTTTCTTAATGAATGACCTAACGGCACAGACGAAGAATTTAGTAAATTTTTTCTTTTTTTTTAATGTGGTACAGTTCTAACCACACTAAATTTTATAGTGTTTAGGAGGTTGATAAGGAGCAGCGGTCCATGAATTACTAGAATCTCAGAGGAAAGGGACAGATTCAGATTAGTAGATTCCCAAAATATGAGATAGAACTCTCAGACCTTTAAAAGATACAGCTTTGCTTTTGAATTTTCTAAAGTTTAGAAAATCTAAACCTTTTTAAGTTCTAACATCACTATTATAAACATTCAAAAATAAGAACCAATAAATAAAGGGAAAAATGATATTCAAACCAGTTTACTAATCCTCTTGGAAGCCTTACTAGCTTACAAATGATGATGATCTTGTATCATGTTAATGTTCTGAGCATTTAAAAAAACAAATACAGCCATTTCCCTGTAGCAATTGGTGTGAATCTATGGATAATCCTGATATTACAAGGAACAGGCTAAGTACATGTGTATTCACTGGCTGATCTACTTTAATACCTTTTTTTGCTTATCTCAATCCAATATATCTTTTTTTAAAAAAAATTTTTTTCAACGTTTATTTATTTATTTTTTGGGGGACAGAGAGAGACAGAGCATGAACGGGGGAGGGGCAGAGAGAGAGGGAGACACAGAATCGGAAACAGGCTCCAGGCTCTGAGCCATCAGCCCAGAGCCCGACGCGGGGCTCGAACTCCCGGACCGCGAGACCGTGACCTGGCTGAAGTCGGACGCTTAACCGACTGCGCCACCCAGGCGCCCCCCAATATATCTTTTTAAAGTTAATTCCTGGGGCGCCTTTTAAAGTTAATTCCTGGGGCGCCTTTTAAAGTTAATTCCTGGGGCGCCTTTTAAAGTTAATTCCTGGGGCGCCTTTTAAAGTTAATTCCTGGGGCGCCTTTTAAAGTTAATTCCTGGGGCGCCTTTTAAAGTTAATTCCTGGGGCGCCTTTTAAAGTTAATTCCTGGGGCGCCTGGGTGGCGCAGTCGGTTAAGCGTCCGACTTCAGCCAGGTCACGGTCTCGCGGTCCGGGAGTTCGAGCCCCGCGTCGGGCTCTGGGCTGATGGCTCAGAGCCTGGAGCCTGTTTCCGATTCTGTGTCTCCCTCTCTCTCTGCCCCTCCCCCGTTCATGCTCTGTCTCTCTCTGTCCCCCAAAAAATAAATAAATAAACGTTGAAAAAAAAAATTAAAGTTAATTCCTAAAGCTTAAAATTAACCTAAACATTTTTCATTAACATGTACTGTTTCAGTAAATAATACTTTTGCATCACAAATTCCCAGTACAGAAAAACTCATTCATAAATATAATGTACCTAAGGCGATTGGAAAAACTAACCTGAAAACCAAAAAACCTGAATTATATAACATTAGGTGTAAAAACATTACCAAAATGAAAATCTTTATTATCAATCCAATATTATGTACTTAAAAAATAAGCTTTCAAAAGTGGTAAAGTATAACTAGACCATCTGTGAACTGCAGGGAAAACACTGACAGGAGTTATAGAAGTCATGGTCATTTAAGAAAAATTCTTCATTTCCATAGGTTGATGGTCAAACTAAAAAACACACATTTGGGAAATTGAGGAAGTGATAGCCTTTACATTGCTAAGGAGTATTGTAGAGAAAACCCTCAAGTTTATAATGGCTATAAGGGAAATGGCCTCTCCAAGAAGCTGGAGGGTAGCAGAAGCACAGAGCTGAAGACTGGTATGCTTCTATGAAATAATTTCTTCAAAGTAGACACAATATGAAGTTTAACACAAAGTTTCCATGTTCCATCTTTCCTGGAGATGCCTCTTTTAAATGGCTTATTATAAGGTGGAATACATCAGGTGAAAGATAGCTGCTGTTATCAGCAGACCCAATGAAGAAGCTCTTAAATCCAGGGAGATGGAAACATAATTTTTGTTAGGCAGTAAGGAGCACATCAACCTGTGAAGTATATAGCTCATTAATTATCGATTTCAAAAATTTGTTCTAATAAAAAATTCTTGGAGATTAAATATAATTAATATTATTTGTACCTTGAAGATTTGGATGGTGGTGTCTCTTCTGTTCTGGAACCAAGAACTGAGCTTCCGATTTCCTTCCTATTATCAGAACGCATCCCTTATTTCCCACTTGCAGTACTTGCGTTCCTGCCAACCTGTGCCTGAGACCTTTTCCTGAATACTTCAGTAGTTCCCCTGGGATTACAATGCATGCTTATCCCCACCTCAGTACTTGGTGTTAAACTGCTACTTTATCAGGTCTCCTTGATGCTTCATTTTCGTGTCTGCTATAGAGATCTGCTAGTTAGCAACATGGCTGTCTACTGCCACTACCTCATGGAACCAACTAAGCTAATAAGTAACCAACATCTGGTCCTAACCTGTTCATAGAAACAAGAATGAGTCTAATTTCACTCTGTACCTGGGAACTATAATAGTCTCTGAGCTCTAGTCAGCTCCTATAGTATTTTCAATTAGCTTCAGCTTCCTGTTCAGCTTTTCAATTTCTCTGGAAGTGAGTCCTGATACTTTTGCAGCTATTACCAAGAAGATGAATCTTTACTCCATATCAAATGGTCTACGTGATTCTTCAGCTCAGACTCTCAGAAAGGATACCTGCCAGAAAACTTCTGCTGCCATGCCCTCTCTCCTAAGATACTGCACCAAATCAGTCCTAATTAATCACATCCCTTGTAATAACATGTCTGAAATTCTGACAACAGTGAGAGTGTTGAGAGTTCCCTGAGAGTCAATACTATACTTTCAAGAAATCCTAGTTATTTTCTTTATACATCCCTGGTCTGGTACTTGCACTCCTTTCCCCCATTCCTACTGAGTTGCAATGATCTGTTTACATATCTGTCTCTGCCATTTAACCATGAATTCCTTGAGAGGAAGAGCAGTTCTTATGTTTATAAGGACTTAACCAGTGTTTAACATAACGCCTGGCACATCTAAGAGGCTTGGTAAATGATGATTGTGGAAATAAACAAATATACGCTTGTGGATGAAAACGTGATTCTTTAGCAAAGGAATACTGACGGAGTCTGGCTCAGGTGGTAAACAAGGACACAATCAAAAGAGAAGCTTCTGATTCCAAACTAGGAATCCAGACAGAGATGATACAAGATACTCTAGGGGCGCCTGGGTGGCTCAATCAGATGAACGTTCCACCTCGGCTCAGGTCATGATCTCGCGGTTTGTGGGTTTGAGCCCCACGTCGCGCCCTGTGCTGACAGCTCAGAGCCTGGAGCCTGCTTGGGATTCTGTGTCTCTCTCTCTGCCCCTCCCCTGCTCATGCTGTCTCTCTCTGTCTAAAAAATAAACATTAAAAAAAAAAGACACTCTAAAGTTTTAGTGAGAAAGGTATGGCATAACTTATGGGTATCTGGTTTGTTTGTTTTTTATGTTGTTTTTTTTTTATTTTTGAGAGAGAGAGAGAGAGAGAGCACAAGCAGGGGAGGGGCAGAGAGAGAGGGAGACATGGAATCTGAAAAAGAGTGCAGGCTCCAAGCTATTAGCATACAGCTGGACGTGTGGCTCAAACTCAGGACCCATGAGATCATGACCTGAGCCAAGCCGGATGCTAAACCGAATGAGCCACCTAGGTGCCCATATGGGTGTCTGTTTTTTAAAAGTTGTTCAAACATATCTTTAAAACTAATGCTGGTAAATGCTTAAGTTTAGCTGTTGTAATAAGAAGACATATGAGATTTTTCATTTTATTATTTTAATAGAGTAAAAATTCTGGTTAAATGAATATCTTCTTAAGTAGGGATGCAGGCAAAAATAATTCATGGCTTGAGTCTTAAAATGTAGAACACTCAATTTTCAGGCACCCCTCCCAAGTGACTACAACATATAAAAAACTGCATATTTGGATTTTAAAATGGTTCCACATACTTAAAATTTTAAAGTACACTTGACTCTTGAACAATACAGGTTTGAACCGCACACATCCACTTACACAATTTTTAAAAATAAATACAGTACAGCTCTGTAAGTGTACATTCTCTTCTTTATGATTTTAACATTTTCTCTAGCTCACTTTATTGCAAGAATACAGTATGTAATACATATAATACACAAAATGTGCATTAATCCCCTGCTTATGTTATTGGCAAGGTCTTCCAATCAACAGTAGGTTATTAGTAGTTAAGTTTTTGGAGGAGTCAAAAGTTACATAGGGACTTTCAGCTGAGGGTGGCAGTGGTGCCCCTAACCTCTGTGTTATTTAAGGGTCAACTCTAATTGCAATGTTACCAGCTGCCTATTACTTCACTTAGCGTTTTTCAGTACATATTACCAATTCTTTTCTACAATAAAGAATAATTTTTGCTTCTATAATATCTTTCCAAAAAGGGTTAATGAAACTCACAAATTATTCTAACTTTTGATTATAGGAATAAAAACAAATGGACAGTACATCTGGTGAAATTTTTAACAGTATATGGATTAGGGAAGGCCAGAGAGATGAGAATATAGCTTTTCCAGTTTGAATGAATACTGGTAGTTATAACATAGAAGTATGTGGCAATTGTTGGAGAAAAACACAAATACAAATATGATTTAGAAGATGCTCAAATTTGGTAGGTTACCCTTTTTGCTACATGAAGGACTAAAAAGGAGGGTACAGCAGTGGAGGGAAGAGAAGCCAGAACAGAAAAGGTAAGGGAAATAGAGCATATGATTTATTTGGCATAATCCTGAACCAAGTACAAGACCCAGACTGTGGTATCAGCCAGGAATACAGGTGACACAGGCAGATTCAAGCAGCAGGCAAATTGGCCTAAGGCCATTATTTAAAGAAGAGATGAGTAGACCAAGTTAAGAGAAACCTGGATTCAGAAAGAAGAAATTTAGTCCCCAGAAAATTGGCATAAGGCCACTGGGGTATAAGATAGGAATCCATAAGACTAGAATTAAATCATAGAGATCACTTCCATTAATAAAGTCAAAAGTGGCCAATTAGCCATTAAGCTCCTTTGTCTTAGCGTCTGTGGTCAGGGTAAACCTAATAGGTGTCTAGTTAGGTGAGCTTTCATATGAGAAGAATATAGGAGACCAGTCCAGCTGACAAAATTAATTCACTTTCATCAAAAAATAATCATTTCCTCCCTTCTCAGTGATCAAAGCCTTCACCAATCAATCCTTTCTCTTCTGTGTAAGATAGGATAGGCTACATTCCTCAAATGTAATGGCTCAAACACAACAGAAGTGTGTTCATTACTCTCATAAGAGCTCAGGACCAGGGTTGGGGATGGGATCAGGGAACTCTGATTCAGAGACTAAAGATGACGTCATTATCACCTGAGGTGCGGGAGGGGGTGGGGGGTGGTATGCAAGAAGTTCATGTGAGAAACTTTTCTTGGCCAAGCCTAGAAGTGGTATAAATCACTTGTGCTCACATTCAGTTGAAGAGAACTTAGTCACATGGCCACACTAAGTGTTAAGAGATGAAGGAAAATGAAGAAGAAACAAAACAAAACAAAACAAAAGAACTGGGCATCCACAACCCTAACTATTTTGGGGGAAGAAAAGAGATTATGGTCAACAGCTTGCAGTCTGTCATACCAACTTGGAGTAACAACAACAACAACTCATGGGATATAAAGGACAAGGGAGAAAAATGTTAGAATTATATGTACGTTTAACAAAGACTTGGAGAGATTCACTTCTAGAACAAGCCACTTCTGTAGGACTGGAAGCCTCAGGGGAGGGAACACTTCCAAATCACCTTTATCAATTTTGCAGGACACTAAACTGCTGTGATTGACTTAGGTTGACGGTTCCACACATTTCATCTTCTGCATTCTGTATCTCTTCCCAAAGTCTTAGACACAGCCACTACTGGCTTGAAGTTTAATGTTTACATGTGCACTCTCCCTAGCTCTGTATTTCCAAATTTAGCAAAATTTTTATGTATCTCTGACCTTTTCACAAAACACTGCAGTGAGGTTAAGAAAACACTGGGTCCAATCCTCCATTCTCAATGGTGGGAGCTGCTGAATGTAAACAGATGCTTTGTGCTCCCCTTCCACAGATCTCCCCACATCATCTATGGGAGGCCAAAAAGTAATTACTGTCCTACAGTTTACAAAATCTGAACTGAATGATCTACAGGGAAAAATATAATGGTCTTCAAATTTTTGCTCTGCAGTTCTAAAACTGAGTTATTCCTAAACTAAATTTGGTAACAGATCGCTATACTCAAAATAAAAAACCTAAAAATAAAATATACTCAAAATATCAAAATATCAAAATAAAAAACTCTAAATCGAAAGTCTAAGCAACAGAAAAAAAATGCCTGAAACCCCCCCCACACATACACGTTTTAAATTCTAACAACTTCCTTTCATTAATATAGTAAAATTCACTCTGAAAATAAAGTATCATCAAACTTCAAAATAATGAAACTACAGCATATGTGACTTTGACAAATATTAACTGTATTAAACCTAATACAATTACGATTTCTTGGCTTCATGCGGGCCAAGGAAAATATAGACATTTTAAGTTTAAGGGAAGGCATCACTGCACAAGTTTTAGATATGGCAAATTTTGTGAAGATAATTGAATTTTTCGTGTCAAAAAGATCTTGTAAAACTGCTACTGAAAACTACCCAAGCACGGACCTCAGGGTTGGCCACACAAGCTACCTTATTTGTAAGTGCAAAGCCACAGAGCAGAAAAATGAAATCAGAGATACCTGAAGGTAAAAGAATTTAAATTTGCCTTTTTATTTTATTCCTCCTAGGAAATTATATTTTATACCTCCTAGAAAATTATTTTATGGGAATTGCTAAATATTCTTTTCAAGTTTGCTAAAAACATTCAGGGAATTATTTTTCTAGCTCTAGAAAGCTTTGTCTTTTTGGTCTTACTGAAAAATTGTGAGCTACATTTTAATCTCAGTTTTCCTACTTATAAAAATGGGAGAGTCTACATGGAAATAAAAATTTCAAACACACCTATAAAATGAAATACATAATGTATTCATAAAAACAAATAATGATCACTTTTAGGTAACTTTGTGGAATGTCTGAGTCATGTTGACATGGGCCAGATGAGTGGTTTAAGAAGTGGTAGAAATGATAAAAGTTACATTTTTTAATTACCTCATCTTTCCAAAAGAAATAAAAATATTGTGTCAATGCAATTATCTTCTTTGGAATTTCCAAACTCAGACCTCTGCAACTAGTACTTAGATGTTACTTCTTAAGGTAGTGAAACAAGGGCCTGCAGGCAACAGAGTACATCATTATCCTTCCAATGAATAACAGAAAGGGAAGGTTCACTGCCAAGGCACAGTCTCATGTTACTTCAGGTCAGCAATTTGAAAATTTACCCTGTGGTAAAGTCTGATTTTCCCAGGGAGGCAAGATTAAATGCCAGATAAAGGATTCACTACTTGACAATTAGAGAAACTGATGCCTACAAGCTGATAATACCCTAAAGAGGTAACTTGAAACAATTATATCAATTATCTAAACACTGTATAATGTATTACCTTTTAGCAGTGAGAAACAGAGCCATGAGAATGAAAAATGGAAGGAAAAATAAAAACCATTTGTATTAACCAAAATTATTTTGATTACTCATCCTTATTAGTTTCTTTAAAAAAACTGTTTGACATTAAATCAAATCAATACTAATTTTTAAAAATAAAGAATGATTAAGCATTTATTTGATTTCATGTAGAAGGCTGAGTATTTGTTATTAGGTCACACCTGATACTGGCAACTGTACTAACATTTTCATAAAACACCAAACAGCAAAGCTCTTTTAAATTTAGACTTTTATTTTATATTTTTTTAGGATAAGAATCATGAAATTTTATTCACATCTATTTTTATTCTGGCTAAAAAGATGTTCATGGAAGTACTACACTTGGCTTTCTCAAATGGCTTGAGGCTCATTTAAAAGCTTCTAAGAAGATAAAAGGGGTAATATTTTCTTTGCTTGTTGGGTGGTCGAAAGGTTAAGTATCAAATTCCCAGTGTGGGAAAATCCCAAAGTACTCTAGGTGAAATGTTTTGATGCTAGGTACGTGTGTCCAATGTGTAAGTACACACAGCTGAAGACCAGCCAACAGTATTTCCTGGGCCGAGATCAAACAAAGTTATAAAATTAAAAACAAAAAAAAGCAACTGACCACTTACTCTAAAGTCTCTACGTGTAGTTATAGTAGCGTACATTTTAAGGTTCTTTACAAGTTTACAAAGCACTTTCACAAATATTGTCTCAGTATTTTGAGGACGATTGATAGGAGGATGATGTAAGTAAGGCATGTCTCTAACGAGGCCATATGCGTCGTGGTTTACTGCGTACATCGCGTCTCTTTTGGTCTATTCCAGGCCTTTGCTCCAGCAGTACCTCCCTTGCCCTGCCTACCTAACTCACTATTTTTCTACTACACATGTTGGTATTCCTCCGTCTTAGCAGGCTTCCTGTCCCACTTCTCCATTTAGCTACCCTTCCCTTCTTCCCCACCTTCTCTCCTGCATTCATTTCCTGTCTCTGACTTCCTCTCCTTCAGCAGGTTCTCCCCTCTACCACTCCACTAAAACTGTTTACCAAGGGCATCAATGACCTCTTTGTTGCTAAATCCAAAGGCCAATTCTCAGTTCTCATCTTACAGCATCTGACACAGTTGATATCTCTTTTTTCCTTGAAATAATTGTCTCAGTTTCCAAGATACCACTCTCCTGATTTTCCTTTTACTCCTCTGGCAGTTCCTTCTTGGAGCTTCTCTGCAAAGTCCTTGGACCTCATCTCTTTTTAAAATCTGTGATTACCCCCTTGATGATCTCATCTAGTTTTTACATATTATAAATACACTAACAAATCCAAGATTTTTACATGTACCCTTCTGAATTAATATAAATTCCACAAAGGCAGGAATTTGTTTACAGTGGTAAACTTCTGCCTCTCCAAAGCCTACAAGAGTCTCTGGCTTGTAGCAGGTTCTCCAATATTTGCTAAATAAATGAATGGATGAATGTGGTTATAAAACTTATTATAATTGTTAAATAATGATTCCTTTAAAAATTAAAACATAATATTAAAAACTCAATAATCGGCTGGTATTAACAATGTAATTGACTTCAAAACTGTGCTGCTGGGAAGGCAATACAGTAAAATATGTTCAATAATTTGTCTTTTGTGGAATGGGAAATTTTTTGATATGGATTTATCCTCAAATTTCAGATATATAAATTAAAAATTTCTGTTAAATGTATCTGTAACCGGGGCACCTGGATGGCTTAGTCAGTTAAGCATCTGATTCTTGATTTCGACTCCTGTCATGATCTCAGTTTGTGAGTTCGAGCCCCACATCGGGCTCTGTGCTGAAAATGTGAAGCCTGTTTGGTATTCTCTTTCTCTCCCTCTCTCTCTGCCCCTTCCCTGTTACCTCTCTCTCTCTCTCTCTCTCAAAAATGAATAAACAAAACAAAAAGCATGTGTAACCACTTGAAGACTAGAATTAGGATGTATAATTTTCAAGTCACTAGAATGAGAGAAAAGAATTAAAAAAAAAAGGACTAATATAATGTCAGGGCATAAGAGAAAAAAATTATACAAGCTCATGTAATACAGCAAAAACAGATGCAAATATGTCAATGAATATAGGTGAGTTAAACTCTCATTAAAAAAGAGCAACTCTTGGGGCACCTGGGTGGCTTAGTCAGTTAAGCATCCAACATCAGCTCAGGTCACCACCTCATGGTTCATGAGTTCGAGGCTCACGTCGGGTTCTGTGTTGACAGCTCAGAGCCTGGAGCCTGCTTCAGATTCTGTGTTTCCCTCTCTCTCCGTCCCACCCCTGCTCACACTCTGTCTCTGTCTCTCTCAAAAATAAATAAACAGTAAAAAAAAAAAAAAAAAAAAGCAACTCTCACATTGTATTTTTAAGAAGTCATATAAATGTTCCTTACAAGAGCCAGAATTAAACATTGCCAAGAATTCTTGAAAATGCACAAAATTAAGGGCCAAAAGCATTAAATGGGGCAAAGAAAAATTCACCAAGAAGCTATTACACACATAAGGCAAAATAGTTTAAAATTCTATAATGGAAAACCGGTTAGAAAAATGCAATTTGACCAATTCACAATCATGGCTGAGATGTCAACAAATCTCTACTAGAAATGGATAGGTCAAATGACAAAATCATGTAAGAAAAAAATTTGTGTAACAAAACAAATAAGATGTTTATTTGTTTTTAATAAACAAAATATATGAACTGATCATATATTATTCTTCATAAAAATATCAATAAGATAAAAATGTGGAAGTTATATAGGCTCAATGAAATATTCATAGACTATTAGAGAATAGGAAAAATAAATTTACCAGGAGTACCTGTATCAATACAGATAAGGTTTTTAAAGATAATATTAAGTAAAAATACAAACTAGAAAAAGATACTATAAAATCAGTATATATTATTCAAGGGTACATTCACTTATAATAATATTATGAAAACTTGCACAAGAATGATAAAAATCAAGTTTAGAACAGTGGTTATCTCTTTGGGGAAGAGTGAATTATGACAGAGGTATATACGCTAACAGTTTATTTTTTAAGCTGTCAGTGCATCTATAGCTATGCATTATATTATCTATGTACTATATTTTTGAAAGTTGTATATGTGTCATTTTAAAAAATCATTCAAGTTTTATTCCTTTCCTCATATGGAAAAATGCTAAAAGTTATTAGCAAAAAACCCAACATAAAAAAGACCACTTTGGGAAATTTAAGATGTACTATTACACAATTGGGCAATTCTTGGGTTAAAAAAGAAATTAAAACTGAGATTACAAGCTTTTTGAAAATAAATGACACTTAGGGATTTACAATTAACAATCTGTGTAATTTGGTCAAAGCCATTACTGACAGGGGAAAATTAATAACCTTAAATGTATTTAAAGTCAGAATTTAAAATAAGAATTTAAAGTAAATAAACTATGTATTCAATACAATAATCCAAAAAATAAATTAAGATAAATTTGAAGAAAATAGAAGGGAATAATTACTAAAGATAAAAGCAGAAGTAAAACAATAAAACAGTAAATAAATTTAATTTTAAAAAGTATTATTTGAAAAGACCAATAAAATAAACCCCTATCAAATCTGATTTTTAAAAAGCACTGAAAATGAAATAAACAATATTAAACATAAATTACATTATATCCATAGTTTGGAATAGCACCTAAACATAAGATAAGAATCAGAGATCTATGATTTATCGATATAATAACGTCTTAATATAATATCGGTCTAAAAGGCAAGAACAATAGGGACAGTATGGTCACATATGTGTTACGAAGAAAATGATATATGTGTTTAAGTTTATAGGTCTGTAAATATATTTTAAAGGCCTGAGATGAGAGAAAACATTTATGACCTATAAAGTAGGAACAGGATTTAAATTTTGCCATGTCCTAGAAGTCAATAAAAAACAAAAATTGGTGAAGACATTAGAAGGCAATTTCCAGGAAACTATAAACAAAAAAATTCTCTACGTCACCAGTAATCACAGAAATGGAACTTTTTTTTTAGAAATGTAATTTGTAACAATCATGACAAATCATTTTTTCACACTCGAATTGGAAACAATCAAATTTGATAATATTAAGTAAAGGGGACACTAGAAGTTCATGACGATCGGGATGAAGTATATTTGGATGCAACCATTTTGAAGAACAATTCAATAGTTGCTATTAAAATTTAGTAGCGATGGACCTAGCAATTTAACATGTGTGTCTACATAGAAACCTGATATTCACTGTAGCAATGTTTCTGATATTGAAAAAATAGAAACAATCAAAATTTCCATGAGTGAGATAATAGTTAAATAATGGAGTAGTGTATAGCTATTAAAAAAGGATATGGTAGATTAAGAGGTGATACTACACTGGGGTGCCTGGATGGCTCAGTCAGCTGAGTGACCAACTTTTGATTTCGGCTCAGGTCATGATTCCTGGGTTGTGGGGACAGAGCCCCACGTTAGGGTCCGCAATGAGCATGGAGCCTGCTTAAGATTCTCTCCCTCTCAGGGCACCTGGCTGGCTCAGTCAGTTAAACATCCCACTTCAGCTCAGGTCATGTTCTTGCGGTTCGTGAGTTCAAGCCCTGTACTGGGCTCTGTGCTGATAGCTCAGAGCCTGGATCCTTCTTCAGATTCTGTGTCTGTCTTTCTGTCTCTCTCTCTCTCCCCCTCCCCTGCTCATGCTCCCTCTCTCTCTCAAAATTAAACACTTAAAAAAGTTAAAAAAAAAAAAAAAGATTCTCTCACTTCCCCTCTGCCCTTCTCCCCTGTTTCTGCTCTCCCTCCTTCCCTCCCTCCCTCTCTCTCTCAAAAAAGGGGGAAAAAAGAGGTGGCACTTTAGTAAGATTCAGAGGATACATAAGTGGGTGAAATAAACCAAGTTAAGAAAGAATGGGTAAAAAAGAGAAACAAAATTCACGCTTTAAAGAAATACACATACACACAGACTTTAGAAAAAGTTGTGGAATGGAGTATTGTTTTTTAAAAAGCAAACAGCACATATATTATTAGCCCAATTTTAGACAAGAGTTACTAGCTTTGTTTAGAGAAACCTTCCTCAAGCATAGAGATAGCAACCGAGTCTAGGACCAAATCCAGTGTTCTTCTTTCGACTCTAGACAGCTTGGCACACTGGAATAAAAGTGCATTGTTTTGTACTCCTTCAGGCATATGTTCACCACTTCCCAGTTAGGTAACCTTGGGAAAAATAAGCTCTCTGAACCTTAGCATTTTCAACTGACAAATGGACAAATAAACTCTAGCTCCACAAATTACAAAGACAAATGAAAACTACATGAGAACAATTCCTTCTCCCCTGGCCAACAGAAACAGTTCATCGAGAATCCTCTGTTAATCAGCAGGGTCCAGAAATAGTCTCAGGGCAGCTCAGCCCCATGAGTAAAGTTTGCCGTGTCAAGTGCCTCTGTGGCACTGTAAGTTGGAAGTTTCTAAATATGTTCAAGATGATAAAACTATTCCGATGGCCTGGTATTTCCTTGAGGCTCCCATCTGCCTCATACTCTAGCACCTTTCTCTCAGTTTTTCTGGCTCAGTTCCAAACATCTAGATTATATGGTATGTGGTAGGTATTTCATTTATTTCCTAAGAGCGATGGCTGACCCTTAATGACAAAATCTCTAGCTGTGCACTAAGCCACTGTCTTCTAGGCCTGGCTACATGACTCTAAGATAGTTTTTCTAGGTTGCAAGTCAAAGAAATGAACATAACACACCATTGATAGTCTACTATTTTACCCTAAATGAATCACCTTGAACTTACCCAGTTGTATTAGTTAGCTCAGGCTGCCATAACAAAATACCACAGACTGGACGGCTTAAACAGAAATTCATTTTCTCGTAGTTTTGGAAGCTAGAAGTCCAAGATGGAGGTGCCAGCACAGAAAGTTTCTGGTGAGAAGTCTTTCTGGATGGCAGATGGTCACCTTCTTCCGGAATCCTCACATGGTCTGTCCTCGGTGTGTGGGCACACTCAGAAAGTGTGAGTGAGCTCCCTCTCTTTGTGTCTCTTCTTATAAGGACACTTATCCTATCAGACCAGGAGCCTACCCTTATGACGTCATTTAACCTTATGACTTTCTTAGAGATGCTGTTTCCAAATACAGCCACACGAGGGGCTAGAGTTTTAACATATAAATTTCGGGGGGACACAAACATTCAGTCCAGAACACCAACCACAGAGTGACTCATCGGCCCTTTTTCTCTACTCACTTATACAGGTCTTAAAAATGTTCTGGCAGGTCATTTCCCTCAAGCTGGCATTTTATTCTGGAGGAACTCGAATACTGGCAGATCTGAGTTGGGAGGAACCCTCTCTGTCGGATCCTTTATAAACAAACAAACAAGCGAACATTAAGTAAGATCAGTCCTAGAGTCTTTGGCCTACCTAGATCCCTGTGGAGGGGTAGGCCCGCTTACCAGTCACAATTTCAAGTTCCCTGCCCACCAACCAGCCTTGGCCTACTTGCATCCCAGTGGGAGATCTCCTGCAAGCACATTCCATCACATGGTTCCCTGTCTGCCAACACTGGCCCAAGGGCACACCAGCAGGTGACTTCCAGGTTGCCAGTTCTAGCTGGTATTTCCCTGTCTGCCAGCCTCAGCCCAGCCACTGCGGAAAAGCTCTTGCTGTGAACACGCTTTTTCTCACGAGGCCTAAATCCCAACCTGGGGAGGCAGCTGCCCTTCCAAGTTTGTTTTTTCCTTAGGTTCTCTCTCTTGGCCCTAGAATATTCTTTTGAATTTTGATTCCTTCTCAGTAGCTTTCCTATCATAAATAGTTAATAATTCTTCATATTGAACATTATGCATTCAAATTACCATGTGGTTTCCATCTTCTGACTGGCCCCTGGCACAGAACAGCTTGAAGATGAGTGTCACTGGGTGTTTCACGGTGCTGCCCCAGGAACAAGAAGGGAGGTACGCCAGTGTCCGAGAAAGAAACCACTTCTCCTACAGTTCCCTGCTGCAAGCTCTACTGGCAAAAGAGAAATGTTGGCAAGTTCCAACACCAGCATTACAAGCAGGACAATGAAGGGTAGATCTGAAGGTTACCTGACATAGTAACTGTGCTGCTATCCACACACAAAGTCGCTATCTAATTACATTAAAAAAAAAAAAAAAAAGAAAAAGTTAACACATAGCAAGACCTTCCTATGTGCCTGACCATTTTAAGCTCTCTTAATAATTCTGTAATGTAGGTACTATTACTATCCCTACTTTACAGATGAGGAAAGTGAGGCATAGGCATGTAAACTTAATTAGCTTTGGCAAGGTTCTGCAGTGAAAGACTTGAGATTCAAATCTAGGTATTCTGACTCCAAAGACTACATCTCAACCATCATGTCGTATTGACCTTTGTTTCTATTGCTAAGACAAAAACAAGCTTTAAAAAGTGAAGAGGTTTGTTTCTTTTCTGGAGGCCACTTTCCCCACTGGCCTGACACACCACCAGTGTGGCAAAGTTTCCTCTCATGCTCTTGGGCACAGCTCTGAGCAGCATCACCCTTTAGACCAGAAAGCTGGCGGGCACTGTGGGGAAGAAACCAATTAAGAAGAAAGTGGAGGAGGTGCTAGAAGAGGGGGAAGAATTCATGGGTGTAAAAGGTTCCCAAACATGGAGTGGAAAAGGCAAAGGGGATACTCCTGAAGTGCAAGGGGTCGTGAGAGGAGGACAACACATGGGAGTCAGAAGACAACCCGGACTGCCCTGACCTCAATGCCCAGTTTCTACAGTCACAGAAAACAGTACATGGGACAGATAAATCAGAGGAAGGCAAGCACAAAATTGACTCTGGCTCTGAAAATAAGGGAGAGAACAAACCAAAGAAGAAGAAAGAAGAGTCAGAAAAGCCATGGGACTTTGCCAGTGGTTTGGAGCTGGATGGAGCAGATTACTGGAGCTACAGACTCCAGCGGAGAACTCATGTTCCTGATGAAATGGAAAAAATCTGACGAGGACGACCTGGTCCCCACCAAGGAAGCCAATATCAAGTGCCCACAGCAGGGGGGAGGGGGTCATACCCTTCTCTGAGGAAAGGCTGATGTGGCATTCCTGCCTTTCAGAGGATGGTGGCAAAGAGATGACAAGAATGCACTCTCCCGAGTACCGGCCCCTGTCATACCTGACTGCAGGCTTCAAGTGGGGAGGAGGGAGTTCTACTTGCCTTGACACCACAGGAGTGGCTTGAGAGGATGTCCTTTGAAGAGTCAGCACAGTGTGCTGTGCTCTACAGCAGCCCAAGTAAAGCCCGTCCACGCCATGTAGTTTGCACACCCATCCCAGTGGAGGGGAAGGGGGAGAAGCGGTGCAAGGCAGCTCATTCTGGGTTTTGCTGAGAAAAGCAGAAGGCCTTCCAGGAAGGACAAAACCTGCAGAATGGGTGTGTGGGACAGCAGAAGATACTGTAGATCTTCAAAGACCATCTCCACACCCCACAGCCTGCTTCCCCAAAGTGCTAACGCTGCATTTTTACAGTGTAGCGTGTGTGTAGTGTAGTTTTTGGTAATCACTGGTATGTAATTTGTGGGTACAAGGGATGGGAGTACGAAGGGAGATAGGTAGGATCATTTTTATTAAAATTTGGGGCCTGACTGGGAAAATGGTGTCACAACGGAAAGAACAACTTAATGATGATTTTGTTCTACGTCCAGAATATTTTATCTTAAAAGAAAAATGTCACCAGTGACCTAAATGAGGACTGTAAGAAACTATTTAAAATGCCTGAAACTTATCACCCAAGGTGTTCCTTGCCTGAGCTTAATGCTATTCCCAGGAAAGAACTAAGTGAGTTAATAAATCACCAGCTGCCACTTGTGGGATGGAAACTGGTTGAGGAGGGAAAGTCTTCTATCGGAGCACATACAGGCCCACTGTTCTGTCTTAGCAGTGTTAACTCTTGACGTTAACACGCTTCTTTTTCAATTATAAAGTTATAAATAGCAGCTTGCTCATCCGAGCCATTGGCCAAGGCACTTGGGGAGGGAAAGAAGTGGTACAGAAAGTGGGAAAGTAGGGAAAGAAAGGCCCATGCTCTCAGAATGGAAGAGTCTTGGAGCCTCTCTGTTACTTGAATTTTGAACCCTAAAGCCACTGGTCGCAGCACTGACAGCACAAGTTCACAGAAGCACTTTAAAAGTTGAATGATTTCAAAAGCCCTGGTCTCAGGACATTAAACATTCACACTGGCACAGTGGTTCACTTTAGAACACAAAACAAGACTTTTTCTAATCCTAAGAATTACCTGATACCTGAAAAGCTGTCTTCAGTCACGAGATCCATTAGTTCTTGACACAGTCTAGACCTGCATCTAAAAATCCATTATAAAACCTTTCTAGGCATGTGTTAGTCTTCCTTGAAAACTTTGTTTAAATGTAAACTTCCTACCACATTGTCAGTTTTTGTCTGAAAACTATAGGTTTATTAAAAAAAAGTGAAGAGAAACTCTACTAGAGGCCAATGTTCCTCAATATTGCTATTAAAAAAGATAGCACACATAGATGGTAGTTATCTCTGAAAGAAAACTAGAAAAAATATCAAAATGTTAACAATTATTAATTCTGAGTGGCGGGATATACAGTTCACACCTGAACACAGGTTCACCAATACACAGATTTTTTTTTTCTGAAGTAGCACTGTAAATGTATTTTCTCTGCCTTATGATCTTTTTTTTTTTATTATGAAGTTTATTGTCAAATTGGTCTCCATCCAACACCCACTGCTCATCCCAACAGGTGCCTTCCTCAATGCCCATCACCCACCTTCCCTTCCCTCCCACCCCCCATCAACCCTCAGTTTGTTCTCAGTTTTTAAGAGTCTCTTATGGTTTGCCTCCCTCCCTAACTTTTTTTCTTCCCTTCCCCTCCCCCATGGTCTTCTGTTAAGTTTCTCAGGATCCAGATAAGAGTGAAAGCATATGGTATCTGTCTTTCTCTGTATGACTTATTTCACTTAGTGTAACAATCTCTAGTTCCATCCATGTTGCTACAAAAGGCCATATTTCATTCTTTCTCATTGCCAAGTAGTATTCCATTGTGTACATAAACCACAATTTCTCTATCCATTCATCAGTTGATGGACATTTAGGCTCTTTTCATAATCTGGCTATTGTTGAAAGTGCTGCTATAAACATTTGGGTACAAGTGCCCCTATGCATCAGCACTCCTGTACCCCTTGGGTAAATTCCTAGCAGTGCAATTGCTGGGTCATAGGGTAGATCTATTTTTAATTTTTTCAGGAACCTCCACACTGTTTTGCAGACTGGCTGCAGCAGTTTGCATTCCCACCAGCAGTGCAAGAGGGTTCCCGTTTCTCCAAATCCTCTCCAGCATCTATAGTCTCCTGATTTGTTCATTTTAGCCACTCTGACCTGCATGAGGTGGTATCTCAGTGTGGTTTTGATTTGTATTTCCCTAATGAGGGGTGACGTTGAGCACCTTTTCATGTACCTGTTGGCCATCTGGATGTCTATTCATGTTTTCTGCCCATTTCTTCACTGGATTATTTGTTTTTCGGGTGTGGAGTTTTTGGTGAGTTCTTTATAGATTTTGGATACTAGCCCTTTGTCTGATATGTCATTTGCAAATATCTTTTCCCATTCCATTGGGTGCCTTTTAGTTTTGTTGTTTCCTTTGTAGTGCAGAGGCTTTTTATCTTGATGAGGTCCCAATAGTTCATTTTTGCTTTTAATTCCCTTGCCTTTGGAGATGTGTCAAGTAAGAAATTGCTGTGGCTGAGGTCAGAGAGGTTTTTTCCTGCTTCTCCTCTAGGGTTTTGATGGTTTCCTGTCTCATATTCAGGTTCTTTATCCATTTTGAGTTTATTTTTGTGAATGGTGTAAGAAAGTGGTCTAGTTTCAAATTCTTCTGCATGTTGCTGTCTAGTTCTCCCAGTACCACTTGTTAAAGAGGCTTTTTTCCATTGGATATTCTTTCCTGCTTTGTCAAAGATTAGTTGGCCATACTTTTGTGGGTCCAATTCTGGAGTCTCTATTCTATTCCATTGGTCTAGGTGTCTGTTTTTGTGCCAATACCATGCTGTCTTGATGATGACAGCTTTGTAGTAGAGGCTAAAGACTGGGATTGTGATGCCTCCCGCTTTGGTCTTCTTCTTCAAAATTACTTTGGCTATTCGGGGTCTTTTGTGGTTCCATACAAATTTTAGGATTACTTACTCTAGCTTCAAGAACAATGCTGGTGCAATTTTGTTTGGGATTGATTGAATGTGTAGATTGCTTTGGGTAGTATTGACATTTTGACAATATTTATTCTTCCAATCCATGAGCAGGGAATGTCTTTCCATTTCTTTATATCTTCTTCAATTACCTTCATAAGCTTTCTATAGTTTTCAGCACACCGATCTTTTACGTCTTTGGTTAGATTTATTCCTAGGTATTTTATGCTTCTTGGTGCAGTTGTGAATGGGATCAGTTTCTTTATTTGTCTTTCTGTTGCTTCATTGTTAGTGTATAAGAATGCAACTGATTTCCGTACATTGATTTTCTATCCTGCAACTTTGCTGGATTCATGTATCAGTTCTAGCAGACTTTTGGTGGAGTCTATTGGATTTTCCATGTATAATATCATGTCATCTGCAAAAAGTGAAAGCTTGACTTCATCTTTGCCAATTTGGATGCCTTTGATTTCCTTTTGTTGTCTGATTGCTGATGCTAGAACTTCCAACACTATGTTAAACCACAGCAGTGAGAGTGGACATCCTGTCGTGTCCTTGATCTCAGGGGGAAAGCTCTCAGTTTTTCCCACCTGAGGATGATATTAGCTGTTGGCTTTTCATAAATGGCTTTTATGATCTTTAAGTATATTCCTTTTATCCTGACTTCCTCAAGGGTTTTTATTAAGAAAGTATGCTGAATTTTGTCAAATGCTTTTTCTGCATCGATTGACAGGATCATACGGTTCTTTTCTTTTATTAATGTGATGTATCACATTGATTGATTTGCGAATGTTGAACCAGCCCTGCAGCCCAGGAATGAATTCCACTTCATCATGGTGAATAATTCATTTTATATGCTGTTGAATTCGATTTGCTAGTGTCTTACTGAGAATTTTTGCATCCATATTCATCAGGGATATTGGCCTGTAGTTCTTTTTTTTTTGCTGGGTCTCTGTCTGGTTTGGGAATCAAAGTAATGCTGGCTTCACAGAATGAGTCTGGAAGTTTTCCTTCCCTTTCTGTTTTTTGGAATAGCTTGAGAAGGATAGGTATTATCTCTGCTTCAAATGTTGGTAGAATTCACCTGGGAAGCCATCTGGTCCTGGACTCTTATTTGTTGAGAGATTTTTGATAACTTATTCAATTTCTTTGCCGGTTATGGGTCTGTTCAAGTTTTCTATTTCTTCCTGTTTGAGTTTTGGAAGTGTGTGGGTGCTTGGAATTTGTCCGTTTCTTCCAGGTTGTCCAGTTTGTTGGCATATAGTTTTTCATAGTATTCCCTGATTACTGCTTGTATTTCTGAGGGATTGGTTGTAATAATTCCATTTTCATTCATGATTTTATCTATGTGGGTCATCTCCCTTTTCTTTTTGAGAAGCCTGGCTAGAGGTTTATCAATTATGTTCATTTTTTCAAAAAACCAACTCTTGGTTTCATTGATCTGCTCTACAGTTTTTTTAGATTCTATATTGTTTATTTCTGCTCTGATATTTATTATTTCTTTTCTTCTGCTGGGTTTGGGGTATCTGCTGTTCTCCTTCTATTTCCTTAGGTGTTAGATTTTTGATTTGGGATTTTTCTTGTTTCTTAAGATAGGCCTGGATTGCAATGTATTTTCCTCTCAGGTCTGCCTTTGCTGCATCCCAAAGCGTTTGGATTGTTGGATTTACATTTTCATTTGTTTTCATATATTTTTACATTTCTTCTCTAATTGCCTGGCTGACCCATTCATTCTTTAGTAGGGTGTTCTTTAATCTCCATGCTTTTGGAGGTTTTCCAGACTTTTTCCTGTGGTTGATTTCAAGTTTCATAACATTGTGGTCTGAAAGCGTGCATGGTATGATCTCTTTTATACTTATTAAGGGCTGTTGTGTGACCCAGTATGTGATCTATCTTGGAGAATACTGAACGTGCACTCGAGAAGGAAGTATATTCTGTTGCTATGGGATGCAGAGTTCTATATATATATGTCAAATCCATCTGATCCAATGTTATCATTCAGGGCCCTTGTTTCTTTATTGATCCTGTGTCTAGATGATCTACCCATTGTTGTAAGAGGGGTATTAAAGTCCCCTGCAATTACCAGATTCTTATCAATAAGGTTGCCTACGTTTGTGATTGTTTTATATATTTGGGGACTCCTGTATTCGGTGCATAGACATTTATAATTGTTAGCTCTTCCAGATGGATAGACCCTTAATTATTATATAATGCCCCTTCTTCATCTCGTTACAACCTTTAATGTAAAGTCTAGTTTGTCTGATACAAGTATGGCTACTCCAGCTTTCTTTTGACTTCCAGTAGCATGATAGATAGTTCTCCATCCCCTCACTTTCAATCTGAAGGTGTCCTCAGGTCTAAAATGACTCTCTTGTAGACAGCAAATAGATGGGTCTTGTTTTTTTATCCATTCTGATACCATATGTCTTTTGGTTGGAACATTTAGTCCATTTACATTCATTGCTATTATTGGAAGATAAGGGTTTAGAGTCATTGTGATGTCTGTAGGTTTCATGCTTGCAGTGATGTCTCTGGTACTTTGTGGTCCTTGCAACATTTCACTCACAGAATCCCCTTTAGGATCTCTTGCAGAGTTGGTTTAGTGGTGATGAATTCCTTCTGTTTTTGTCTGGGAAAACCTTTATCTCTCCTATTCTGAATGACAGACTTGCTGGATAAAGGATTCTCAGCTGTATATTTTTTTCTGTTCATCACATTGAAGATTTCCTGCAGTTCCTTTCTGGCTTGCCAAGTTTCAGTAGATAGGTCTGCCACTACTCTTATGTGTCTCCCTTTGTAAGTCAGAGCCTGTTTATCCCTAGCTACTTTCAGAATTCTCTCTTTATCCTTGTATTTTGCCAGTTTCAGTATGATATGTCATGCAGAAGATCGATTCAAGTTACCTCTGAAGGGAGTTCTGTGTGCCTCCTGGATTTCAATGCCTGTTTCCTTCTCCAGATCAGGGAACTTCTCAGCTATGATTTGTTCAAGTACACCTTCAGCCCCTTTCTCTCACTTCTTCTTCCTCTGTAATTCCTATGATACGGATATTGTTCCATTTGATTGCATCACTTAGTTCTCTAATTCTCCCCTAATACTCCTGGATTTTTTTATCTTTTTGTCACTTTCCTCTTTTTCCATAATTTTATCTTCTAATTCATCTATTCTCTCCTCTGTTTCTTCAACCTGTGCTATGGCCACCTCCATTTTATTTTGCACCTCATTTACAGCATTTTTTAGCTCCTCATGACTATTTCTTAGTCCCTTGATCTCTGTAGCAATAGATTCTCTGCTGTCCTCTATGCTTTTTTCAAGCCCAGCGATTAACTTTATGACTATTATTCTAAATTCTTGTTCCATTATATTGCTTAAATCGTTTTTGATCAATTCATTAGTTGTTGCTACTTCCTGGAGTTTCTTTTGAGGAGAGTTCTTCCGTTTCCTCATTATGGGTAGTCCCTGGGGTGGCTCCAAAGTGCAGAGCACTTCCCCTGTGCTGTCTGGAGTAACTTGTGTTGGTGGGCAGGGCTGCAGTCAGACTGGATGTCTGCCCCCAGCCCACTGCTGGGCCACAGTCAGACTGGTGAGTACCTTATCTTCCCTTTACCCAGGGGCAGGACTCACTGTGGAGTGGTGTGGCCCATGCCTGGGCTACTTGTACACTGCCAGACTTGTGGTGTTGCTTCGATGGGATTTGGCATATTAGCCAGGGTAGATTCGCAAGGTACACAGGGGAAGGAGGGGCAGGCTTAGCTCGCTTTGCCCCTGGTGGTCCCCTGTGGGAGGGGCCCTGCAGCACCGGGAAAGAGGTAGGCCCATCGGAGGGATGGATCCACAGAAGCACAGCATTGGGCGTTTGCACGGTGCAAGCAAGTTTGGTGATGGGAACTGGTTCCCTTTGGGATTTCGGCTGGGGTATGGGAGAGGGAAATGGTGCTTACCAGCCCCTTTATTCCCCTGCCAAGCTGAGCTCTGTCTTCCAGGGCTCAACAACTCTCCCTCCCGGTGTCCTCTCGCCCTCCCCACTACCTGAGAGCAGAGCTGTTGACTTTTAACATTCCAGATGTTAAGTCCCGCTGGCTGTCAGAACTCATAGAGTCCAGCCCCTCTGTTTTTGCAAGCCAGACTTCAGGGGTCTGTCTTGCCGGGTAGGCTGCCCCTCCACCGCCCCGGCTCCCTCCTGCCAGTCCTTGTAGCATGCACTATCTCTCTGCCCTTCCTACTGTCTTCCATGGGCCTCTTGTCTACGCTTTCTCCAGTGAGTCCATTCTGCTAGTCTTCTGGTAGTTTTCTGGGTTATTTAGGCTGATGTGGGTGGAATCTAAGCAATCAGCAGGACACAGAGAGCCCAGGGTCCTCCTATGCCACCATCTTCCCCAGGTCCTTATGATCTTGTTAGTAACATTTTTCTCTAGCGTACCTTGTTGTCAGAATAAAGTGTATGCATATTATAATATTTGCACATAATACATATCACATACAAAATATGTGTTAATCAACTATTTATATTATCAGTAAGGCTTCTGGTAAACAGTAGGGTATTAAGTTTGGAAGGAGTCAAAAGTCATATGTAGAATTTTGACTGCACAGGAGGTTGGTACCCATACCCCTGAATTGTTCAGGGGTCAACTGTACAATATTTACATACCTTTTCAATTTAGCAAAAGCAACTTCAAAAAGAGAATAAGAAAAAAGCACTAAATGTATAAAATCTTAAAAACAATTCAATTTTTCAATTGTAGAAATTATTATTGAAAAGGATTAACAAGTTTGTATAATATTACTTAGTTTTGGCAGTTTATTCCCAACACACTGGCATTTTATTTTCTGAGAGAACTTAAATGTCCCTTGAATAAATAAGAATAAAAGCTTAAAAAGCATTATCTGGGACAAAGTTTATAAACTAATGTTTTAATTTATAAAACGGATTTAAAACATATATACAATGGAATATTGTTCAGCCAAATGAAATCTTGCCATTTGCAATGATATGGACAGAGCTAGAGGGTATAATGCTAAGCGAAATAAGTCAGAGAAAGACAAATACCAGATGATTTCACTTATATGTGTTATTTAATAAACAAAACAAACAAGCAAAGGGAAAAAATAGAAAGAGAGAGATAAATCAAGAAACAGACTCTTAATTTTGGAGAACAAACTGTTGGTTCCCAGAGGGGAGGTAGGCAGGGGTGCGGGTGAAATTGGTGATAGGGATTAAGGAGTGCATTTGCTGTGATGAGCACCAGGTAATGTATGGAATGTTGAATTGCTATGTACACCTGAAACATTAATATAGCATGTTAATTAATGGAATAAAAATAAAAACTTCAAAAAATGAAGTTTAGAGAGGATTAAAAGATGGGAACAAGATTAAAGCAACTACTAGTAATAATCAAAATATTAAGAAGAATAGAGTGATGTTAAGATTAAAGAACTATATAGCTGAAATGGGCCTTACAAATTCAAATCAATCATGCTATCTATGACATTTCATAGAAGTCATAGATTCCTATGACATTCAAGAAGAGTGATAACCCTGAAAGGTTAAATGACTCAGTTACTGTTACAAAGACAGACTGTGGCAGAACATTAAAACTGAACCCAATTTTTAAAAATGTTTATTTATTTTTGAGTGTGAGCAGTAGAGAGGCAGAGACAGGGGAGACAAAGAATCTGAAGCACGCTCCAGGCTCTGAGCTGTCAGCACAGAGCCTGATATGGGGCTTGAACTCACGAACCATGAGATCATGACCTGAGCTGAAGTCGGATGCTTAACCAACAGCAACCCAGGTGCCCGGAGATATAAACATTTTTAAAGGCATAATTAATACATAGTTTCTAACTTCATTCTCAAGGTTTTATACTTAGAGAGTATTATATGAGATTCAGTTTCATAATCTAGGAGAAAGTTTAAATATTCCCATCTAGAAAGTTGCCTATGAAGAAAGAGTAAAAGGCTGATGCTCAAGGAAACAGAGTAAGTTCTTCGCTATCCCCAAATTCAGAACTATGCAGTGTTTCTTTGCAGGAACCATAGCAGGCTCATAAATTTCTAGCACATTATGAAGTATACACCTGGAAAGTGGCTCCAGATCAGGTTCAAAGAGGTGGTGGTTGTAGAGATTAAGCCAACTAATTTCTCCTACCACAAGGAAACTTGTAAGGCTTGAGGTAGGGAGGCAGATTCTCCTTTACTCTTTAGGTTTCATCAATGCAGTGACATTTATTTTTGCAGACTGCAATTTACTCAGATTACCTGAGGACAACATAAAGTCTACACCTAACATTGTGATATTTAATACACATACTTCCAATTAAAATTCCATTTAAACTTGAGGAGCTATCAGTTCCTATAATGAGAATTAAAAAGTTTGAAGTAATTGGTGGTACAAATATATATTAATTATATTAATGAAGTCATTAATCCTTCTTCCTAGGCATACAGCTAGAGTACATTTCCCAGGATCTCTGGCACTTAGATATGACCCATCTGACTCAGTTTAGAAGTGACACGTGCCACTTCCAAGCCTGGCCCGTGAAACTGTCCCTGTGTATTCCTCTATGCTCCACCACCACCACCAACAACCACTATCACCACCTTTTTGGTTAACTCATTTGTTGACACTCTGGGGAACCTTAGAAGCCACTTATTGAAGACGGTAGAGTCACTATCAATCTACATCTCGGAATGACTGCGTGAAGGTGAGCCACATACAGGAGACTTCTATCAACCTACACACAACCCTAGAAATATTACATAAACAATAAATAAGCTTTTATTTGGGTTAATCCACTGAAACCTGAAAGTCTACTTGTTAGTATAAACTAGCTTACCCTAATAAGATCATATTTGAATACAATTCTGTATATTAAATTGATCCTAAATCTTGGAGACGATGTGAATGTCCTGACAAGAAACAGAAAATGAAAGTTTATAATTAGATATTCTGGTATTTCTTTTTGGAGAAGGGTACATTACAAATGTGATATATTCTACAAATTAAGGAGAAGCTATCCAAGGATTTTATGTGGCCAAGGGTGGAATATTTTCATTTTCAAGAATCTTCCTTAATCAGTAAAACTTTGCCTTAAACATACTCCCACGAGTTTAACATTCTTATGGAACTAAATGAATCTGGTCGCCTGTCTTCTATCAATTTTGTTTTTTTGTTTGTTCATGTATTTTGTCATTGAGAGGACAAAGGCCCTCTGCTCTTCTCTGCCACCAACGTCACTTAGGCACTAATATCTGGCAAGTAAGTTCTGAGTCACTAATACTGATGGAGGCAGATATGCCCTGGTTCTGTCATTTACCACCTTGTCAATGGCAGCCTGTAGGCATTCCTACTCACTTATCAAAGAGGACTCTAAAACCTAACTCATGATTTTCCCCATCGCTCCAAATCATGTCAGAGAGAACTTCAACATTCAAGGAGATGGCCCCCTCTAATAACTTAGCCTCAAAGCTGTCTGACTCCCAACTTCAAAACTCAAGGACAGAATTATACATTATCATTCCACCTCTTGGGCTACTGGGTACGGCTGGAGAAAAATCATGGACTGTAAACTCCTTTCTTTAGTTTCTCAGGAAGTTTCCTTCATTCCTGTTGAACTAAAAGTGAGAGACAGATAAAGGCATATTTAGTTGTGAAGTAGTGATAAATGAGCAAATTTACTTCTGATAGATCATTTCCTCTGTGAAAAATGGAAGTCATTCACTTGAGACAGGGCAAAGTGAGGTGTGCTGCAGGTAGAGAGAAACACATTTTCAAGTAGCTGTTGTGGCATTAAAAACTGAGGTGTTGGGGACATGTAAAAAACTGTTAAACATGTCTCCTTGTGCACAGGTTTCCGTTTCTCAAGAGTTTATACCTAAAGAGAATTTCTGAGTTATTAGACATGTGAATCTCCAATTTACTATATAATGTTAACCTATTTTTCAAAGATTTGTATTCCTACCAAGAGTATGAGAATTTTTGTTGCCAAAAGTTATTGTCAGTGTTTTTAATTTTATCAGTCTAATTAATAAGAAATGGTACTTCAGGGGCACCTGGGTGGCTCAGTCGGTTAAGCATCCAACTTTTGATTTCGGCTCAGGTCATGATCTCACAGTTGGTGAATTCGAGCCCCTCTTTGGGCTCTGTACTAACAGTATGGAGCCTGCTTGGGATTTGCTCTCTCCCTCTCTCTCTGCTCTCCCCTGCTCACGTGCTCGCTTTCTCTCTCAAGAATAAATACATTTGTAAAAACTTTAAATACTTCATAATGGTTATAATTGTATTTCCCTATTATTAGTGATGTTGAACATTTTCTCATGTGTTTGGTCTTCTGAGTATTTTTCTCTTGAATGGCCTGTTCAGACTCCCTGTTCATTTTTCTATTGTGTTGTCTTTTTTCAAATTTGCTTTGCAGATCATTGCTATTTATTCTGGATACTTATTCTTTGAAAGTCCTATGTATTATAAATATCTTCTGCCATTCCAAGACTTCTTTCTATTTTATTAGGTATTTTTGTTTTAATGAAGTGAAATGTAGCAGTATTTTCCATTCTAGATTGTGCTGTTTGTCTTGTTTTGAAAATCCTCCCCCACCTAGGGTCAAAATTTTATCTTCATATATATTCCTCTCAGTATCTTGGAAGTTTTTTTTTTTTTTTAATCACATTTAGGACTCTGGATTTAAATCACATTTAGGACACCTGGATTATTATGACATGAAGTAGACATCTAAGTTTATTTTTGTTTCCCACATAGAACACTTTACCTTTAATCAAGTCTTATCTTCACTGTTCAATATTTGAGAGCTACCTTGTTTTAACTACTTTCAATATAATATTATTATTTTTGATGTAGTATGCAATGTTTAAGAATTACCTCATTTTTTTACCAATTTTTTTTTGGTCACATCTTTACTTAAATTCTAGTTAACATACAGTGCAATACTGGTTTCAGAATTCAGTGATTCTTGACCTACATACAACACCCATTGCTCATCAAAACAAGTGTCCTCTTCAGTACCCATCACCCAACTAGCCCGTCTCCCCACCCACCTCCCTCCATCAACCCTCAGTTTGTTCTCTACCATTAAGAGTCTCTTGTGGTTTCCCTCTCTTCTCTCTGCCCCCCTTCTCATATGCTCTGTTTTGTTTCTTAAATTCCACATGAGTGAAATCATATGGTATTTGTCTTTCTGTGACTTATTTCGCTTAGCAAAATACACTCTAGTTCCATCCATGTCATGGCAAAACTCAAGATTTCATTCTTTTTAAAAATTTTTTTTAATGTTTATTTATTTTTGAGACAGAGAGATATGGTATAGGTAGGGGTGGGACAGAGACAGAGGTAACAGAATCCGAAGCAGGCTCCAGGCTCCATGCTGTCAGCAAAGGGCCTGACACTGGCCTCAAACTCACAGACTGTAAGATCATGACCTGAGCTGAAGTCAGACGCTTAATCGACTGAGCCACCCAGGCACCCCTTTAATGTTTATTTTTGAGAGAGAGAGAGAGAGAGAGAGAGAGAGAGAGAGAGAGAGCGCGCGCGCAAGTGGGGGAATGGCAGAGAGAGAAGGAGACACAGAAACCAAAGTAGGCTCCAGGCTCCAAGCTGTGAGTTCGAGCTGCACATTGGGCTCTGTGCTAAGTCCAAGATCATGATCTGACCCTGAAGTTGGGCACTTAGCTGACTGAGCCACCCAGGCAACCCAGGATTTCATTCTTTTTAATGGCTGAATAATATTCATTGTATATATACACCACATCTCGTTTATCCATTCATCACTAGTCGACAGACATTTGGTATTTGGGTCTCTCCATAGTCTGGGTATTGTTGATAATGCTGCTACAAACACCAGGGTGTGTGTATCCCTTCGAATCTGATTTTTATCCTTTGGGTACATACCTAATAATGCAATTGCTGGATTATAGAGTAGTTCTATTTATTTATTTATTCACTATTCCTTCTTGAATTTCACCCTTTATTTTATGTTAATTTCTTCCTCATATCCACTCTTTAATAGGTCTTTCAAAGATGATCTGAAACTAGTAAACTGTTTCAATCCTTAAAAATTAATCTATTTTATACTCATTCCTAAATGACAATTTAGTTAGGTATAGAAACCTAAGATGGCAGTTACTGTCTCTCAGCATTTAGAAGACATATTATACTGTCTTCGGGCTTCTATCCATTGCCACAAATTAGCCTTCCTTCAATCAGGACAACTACTATCCCTAGTATAAACCTGTCCTGCTTCTCTTTATCTTTGATTTTACAGTTTTCCTACATTCTGACTAAATACAGATGTATCTTTGTTTATGCTTTCTAAATCTGGGAATTAACATCTTTGTTCTTTTCTGAGAACTGTTTATTTCTCTTAGGATATTGCTTCTCTCTCTGTCTGTAACCCCTTAAGAGACAAATTTTAGACCCAGTTTATTTTTCATGTCTCTCAAATTTTCCTTACTATTTACCAATTCTTTAAAAGTGTTATATTCTGTGTAGTTTCTTCAAAATTATCTTCCAGATTACTAATTGCCTCTTCAATTATGTCCTATATGCTGCTTTACCTACCTAACCTTCAATGTCTATATTTCACATTTCTAGAAATTCTATTTGATTCTTTATTGTAATCTACCTATTCTTTTTCATACTGAGTTTTCACTATCTTTAATCATTCTCAAATACTTAAATTACAGATTCAACCAAATTATCCTATTCTTTGTTAGGAATCCATTCAGTTTAACTTTTTTTTTTAATAAAACTTCATATATTTTGTACCTTTGGACTATGACTTTATCCTCTTCCAGACCTTCTCTGTAGGAATTACATATAGTTAATGTTCAAAGTATTTCCCTTCAAAAAAGTTTTGTATTTCTTTCTATCAGCGACATCAGCTTTTTTTCTGTTTGGGTAACATAAGTTCTAACTCTGAACCCATATGAGGTAGTAAGGGACCATGTTTATACATTCTCAGATTTTTTTTTTCCATGTGGAGTTCAGGCAGACATCTACAGGTCTCCTTGTCATCAAAATGAGAGGAATGATATTTTTCTAGTCCATTCTTCTGATGAGGGCTCTAGGTGTCTCAGCTTCAACTTTTCAAGGTCTTGTTTCTGTCCTTAAGTCGGCATTAAAATCCAAGTCCCTATAATTCTATGAATAATAACCCATCGCTCGCCCACGTAAGCCACAGCTCATGCTGTTCTTTAGTTTCCTCCTTATTTCTGCCCCTGGCAATTTCCCTTAATTTCCTTAGTACAGTAAGGTATTTAAAAGAATGCCTGAAATATTTTTATGACAGATTTATAGTATGCTGTATTACAAGAACCAGAAGTCTAAACCGTTTATTTTATTAAATGGGCATTTCATTATTTATGAGCATTTTCATTTCATTTAGAAGTCAGTTTCAAAAAAAAAGTCATTTTCCTAATACAATATACTTCACACCTAAGAAAGACTGATAGATACCTATTACTCATTCTCTTTTTTCCCTAAGAAGAGAACTCTGATTTTTAGCTAGGCACAATAGCACATAAAATAAAGGTAACATCCATCAGGCTTTGTTGCAGTTACATAAGCTAAAAAAAATGACTACTTTGAGTATATTCTGGCCAATAAAATGTAAATAAAAGTGCTTTTCTGAGACTTGTGAAAGGCAATTAAAAGGTGCTGACCCTGCTATACAGGGGGTCAAGGTAAGTAAAGGCAAAGTCATTATCTTGACTCATTTCTCTTGATCCCAAGCCATCTGCTCTTTACTGTACCTTGTTTTCTCTTATTTCAGCCTATGTTATTTCCATATCTCTTTAATCCCTGAGTTTAAAGCTGTTGGAAAGGGCACTCAGAAGTAGAAATGAGTAAGCAGATCATTGTGGAGGGAGGAAATGAGGGAAAAGAAAAGGAGGAAGCTTTATATCGTCCCAAGCTAGACAATTACATGAGGATCACAATCGCTTTTGGATTAGGATGTGGTGCTATGAGTGAATCAGCAGGATACCACAGTGCCCTCCTTCACCAATTTTTCTAGGTTAGGTACCTCTGACCCCTCTGTCTCACCATACCTTGAGTCCTAGTACTAGTACCACAGGAATTAAACTAACTCCCTAGGGAGCCACTCTGCGCTCCTATAATTAAGAAGGCACAGCTGCAGATACTTGAATTTTACAGTACATTTAAGAATGCCGCTTTCTAAAAAAAAAAAAAAAAAAGAAGCCACTATCTTTGTAGATTCTAAGAGAACTTCCTTAATAAAACACACCACCAAAAATACGAAAGAGACACATTTTGAGAACTTCTCTATCAGCCTAAAATCAAATAATACACTCCTGGGTACCTGAGTAACTTCTGCTCTTATTTATCTGACATTCAGATAATCCCTCTCTGGTTCACTTCTTCATAACCTTCCAATTTTCAATTTTCACCATTCTACTTAAGATCAGTGTGCAACCCAATCTCTGGCTTAAGCCATGTTCTGAATTCTGCTGGGCGAGGGATGCGGGTAAAACACCAAAGACACAGAGTGCTACTCTCCTAGAATTTGCCAGCAAATGGCAGGAACCTTGATAAGTTTGCCCGCTTGCCTGCAGTTTTATAAAAATTTGACAGTAACTACTATAATAATTCAGGATAAATTCTACGTTTTAAATATTTGGTGATATATATGTATTATTTTTTGATAATTAAATATTTAGTTCATAATAACATCCAGTATTTGTATTTCTAATAAAACTTAGAATATCAGATCAAAGTACGAGTTAGAGATTTTAATCTTACTCCCCAAATAGGATGTATTCACTTTGATTAAGTCTGTGTTATAAAATACTTGAATCAAAACTCTTATCTGGCTTTCATGAGGATCAAGTAATCACCAGGGCTGGCAGATGAGAGGAGAACGTATGTGACAGTACATGTGCACAGCACTGAACCGGTACAGTCACTAGGACTGTATTCTTTACGAGGAGGACATAAAATCCTAATGTGACCCATTTATTTGGATATTTGGATAGGAATCAGTATGGAGAAAGCCATGTGATAAAGAAAGTTTGAGTCACACTGATCTCCTTTCACCACAAACCCTGGTCCAAAAGCCGCCTACCACTGCCCTTAGGGCTCCATCATTAAGGTTGACATAGTAATAGCTTCAAAACCTTTCTTAATCTCTTGGGGACAAAAAATGAATGTTGTTTGTATACAGAGAGAGAATCATAAGTCTCATCCCATCTTTAGAGTAGTAAAGTTTTAGAATAAAATTACAGTTGACCCTTGAACAACGCAGGACTTAGGGGCGCCAAACCCTGTGCAGTTGAAAACCCATGTATAACCTTTGATTCCCCCCAAACTTAACTACCAATAGCCTCCTGTTAACAGGAAGCCCTACCTATAACATGAAAAGTCGACTAACAAATATTTTGTGTTATATTATATGCTGTATTCTTATGATAAAATAAAGTAAGCTAGAGAAAAGATAATGTTTTAAGAAAATCATAAGGAAAATACATTTATGGTACCATATTTACGGGGGGAAAAACCTGCATATAAGTGGACCTGCACAATACAAACCCCTGTTGTTCAAGGGTCAGCTGTAGTTGGAAGAAGTTTAGATGATCCTATTTGAATATAACTCATTTTAACAGGCTGGAGCTAGCTTAAACTGGACCTTAAACCCATGGGAACTTTTCTGACCTGATGTGAAGCTGGTTAGGAAAATTCATTTTGAATTGTTCCAAGCCGTTTGAATAATCCCTTATATCCCTTCCAGAGAAAGGGATAATCTAAATATCTCAACTACGGAATATTTATATTATCAATTTGATAGATATCATCCTTATCAAAGAGCAGAAAAAATGGAATTATTTGAAATTCTTTTATACACACTTGCTATATTCTAAATTCTGGAGATGGAGTTGAGTATTAAAATGAGTAAAATGTAATTTAGTGAATGGGGAATAAAGCAGAAAACATGAATTCTACTTTCCCAATTTGGAAAAGTAATTCTTCAATGAACACTTACTATGGTAATCAAGTAATGATACAGCACTGAATTTCCACATTTTACTTAGCTTACATAATCTATCAATATGTCAGAGAATAAAGAGGTAAAGGGTTACTCAAAGAGGAAGATAAAAAGCATATCTAGAAAATCCTGTTTAGTACACAAATGACTAAGTGTTTTTTTTAACGCTAGGTAATATCACAAATAAAACTTGTTCGATTTTTCTAAACACATTTTTCTTCAACACAAGAGTGTTTACACCAAACAAAGCAAAGTTACTCAAATTCTCAGTGTTTGCTACAACAATTACAGGAGATCAGTGAGAATTAATAATCTCCGGTTTAAACTTGCCCATCAAGTTTAAACAGAAGAATAAAATCTCTACTGTATTATAAGTTTGCTGCATTTCCTATGTGAGTTAAATATTACATCATGAGTAAAAAAAGTACTAATTAGATCATACCACTAAGGTTTATATATCTTAAAAAGTGGAATAACATAAAGAAGAATTAAAACAGCAAAAGCTGTGATCATGTAAAAATATTCATTGAAAAACTACATTTCATGAGCAAGTTAAAAACTCATTTTGTCATTTAAAAACTCGTATTTAACCTTGCAAATAGAAAACATGAGGAAACTAAAAGATTTCATGGCTTTCTAGTTGGTTTCTTGTTTGTTGGTTTGTTTTTTTAATGGCCATTTCAATATGCCACTCTCCCCCAAATCTCTATCATGGTTTCTCTACAAATTTCTATTATCTTGCTCTCAGAAGATGACATCATCTTCTATTTCAGAGCAAACAGAAGCCATCAGGCAAGAACTCCTTCAGGTAGTTGCCAGTGAACATGTATAATCTCTGTGTCTTCCCATCCCTTCCTCCTACACACTGGAAATGGCATTGTTCCTATTATCTAAGATTGCATTTTTTCTTTTGGGCTTTAACTTTCATTTCTCATCTGTACCTTGGTCCCTGGCAAATCAATTATCCCCTCTTCTTCCTTGGGTTTTAGTGTTCCTCTTCTTTCCTTCAGCTTTTAAACATATTTAAGGATCTTTCATCCAAAAGCAAAAAAATCAATTCCACGTTTCTTAATCTACTACTGTCTCTCCTTCCTCCCCTTCAAGGCCAAATTTATAAAAGGATTGCCAACACATCCTTATCTTGCCCACATCCTCTTTTCTTTAACTTTATCTCAACTTCTCCAACTATCATCTGATTTTCACCTCTAAGACCTCACCAAGATCACCCATGATCGCATTGCTGAATCCAGTGAACACTTTCACTTTCTCGTCTAAGAGGACCTCCTCTGGCTGAGCTCACCGAAACTGACTGGAGCACTTATCTGAAGTACTATCTTTTGTTGGCTTCCACGACTCTCCTGGCTTTACCTGTCTAGACCTTACTTCTCAGCTTTTTGCATAGTTCTATTTTCTGACAGTCTTTTAAATCACTGATGCTCAGTAAGGACTCTTTCCTTACGTGCTTTTCTCTTCATGTTCTACATATTCTGAACAATGTCATCCATTCTTAGGACTTTCAACACTTGATGATTTCCAAATTTACTGCTATAGTACAGATTTCTCTCCTGAGCTTCTGACCTATGTGTATCCAACTGGAGATTTCTCTTCCGCTGTCCAAAAGACAACTTGATCCACTGTACAAATTAAAAACATAATCCTTGCACACTCCCCCCAACTTTTTCCTCCTGAGGACCCGGTCTCTGTGAACTTGCTGCACAGTCCACCTAGAGCCCAAGACAAACACGTGAGGATCACCCCAGACTCTTCCAACTCTCTCATCCCTAAAATCCAATCCTGTTGATCCTACCTCCTTAATCTCTCTCCAATGTGGCAAATTCTCATTGCTTCATTGCTATTCTTCTAGTAAAGTCATAACCATTTATTGTCTAAAGAAATATTATGGATAAAAACTGTCCAACACGTATTTTTTTTAATTAAAGAATATAGAGAATCATACCCTCTGACGTTCTCATCAGAGAAGCAACAGCATCTTACCTGGCCTCCTCCTTTTTAGCATTCCATCCCTCCCTCTAATTCCCCATCCAGTCAAGTAATAGTCCAAAAAAGCAAATTTGATTATATCATCCTCATGCCTCATGCTAAAAATCCATCAGTGTATCCTTATGACTCTTTCTTTTTTAATGTTTATTTATTTATTTTTGAGAGAGGGTGAGCGCAGGGGATAGGCAGAGAGAGAGGGAAACAGAATCCCAAGAAGGCTCCGTGCTGGCCAGCACAGAGCCCCATGTGGGGCTCGAACTCACGACCTTGGAGATCATGACCTGAGCCAAAATCAAGAGTATAAGCAACCATCTCAACATAAGATAAACAAAGTATTTAATACTGAAAGACTAAGAACTCGAAAGAGAATAAATCTTCTGGCTTTTCATATGCTTAGAGCGAGAGAAGGAAACAAAAATGTATGTACTCTGCATTTACTACTTCATGAAACTGAAATTAGTTATTAATTCACATCTACTACAAATGCTATGACTCCGTGTCCAATCATTAATCCTCACAGATAACACAATGAGGTAATACATCCATTATTTTATCTTGCACTAATTTTCTAATCTCTAAAGTCAAATGCAAATTTGCGTGGATGAGATGATTTTGTAAAAGCAAGCTTTCTAAAGAACTGTAATCATAAGATATTATAACTTATTTCGGGATTTAGAATTCAGTCATTCAATTATTAAATAAGAATTTATTAAAACCTTATGACCTACAAAGCTTATGTACTGTATGGAGAATGGATGAAACCTCCCTCAATGGCACTTCAAAAATTTAGGACTAATATAATTGTTCTAATAATCTCAAGTGTCTTTAATAATTAGGTAGAAAATGGCATCCATTTTTCAAAAATTATTAAAGATAAATTATTTATTCAATCAATGAGAGGGAAGCTACATTTTACTTAGTACTCATAAACAGTCCAGCCTCAAATTACATAAACAGAATTACATGTGGGAATGTTAGAATCAATTAGGAAGTCACATTAAGCCCAAATACTATTTACCTGAATTCCAATTCAAAATAGAATTAAATGTTTTTCTTTTTATTTTAAGGGAGATTATATAGATCAAAGGAAAATACCTGTATACACCTTCATTCAAACTGACCGCTGTGCATTATTTGACAATTTCCAAGTCTTAGAAGAGAATTAGAGATGAGATTTTTTTTTTAATTTAAGTGGAAAGTCATGATAGTTTCAATTCCTAATTCCCAGCGTGAATCTGAATAAAAAGATACCTATAAAATGTTGTAACTATCTTTCATTGCAACCCAGACAAAAGAGGCACATCGTTTTATAACTCTTAGTTTGATGTAACCAGAAAGAGGATATATTTTTTTTCAAATTCATCCAAATCTTATTCTGTGATTTACTTAGAAAAAAGATATATACATACACCTAAATCATAGCATGTGAATCTGTAACACAGGCCACTAGAAGGAAAGAGGGTAGAATTTGGTGGATTTGTCACAGAGTGACCAAAGAGGGGATCAGGCACTTAATTTAGCCTTCTCTACAATGTTCTTCTACACAGAATTAGCCTATCTTCAGTTTTACATCTTTGTGGCTTCTCTCAGTCTATAAAAAGTTGGGAATCTTCTACATTTATACATCTAGCAAATTCTTCAATATTCTGGGAAAGAATAAGCATAACCTCATGTCTCAAAATGTGCTACCTTAAAAAGAAGTTGGGAAAGATATACAGTGAAAGAAATTAAAAATGCATGATTATTGGCAATTATTATAGAACTCTACCAAAGAGATACAAATATTGTTGTCTTCTCCATTTGAGAGTAAAACTAAATTAAGTTGCTTAAAACTTTTTAAGAGATGCAAGTCAAAAGTAGATGTGTTCTGTACAATAAGTAAAATATGGATGAAAGTGTATTAAGCAATCTAAATTTTTTTACTCTGGACCTTAAACAAAAAGGCAGTTCTAGAACAAAATTTTTTCCCCTAATAAAAATAAAGCTTTTGTAAGGTTCTAAGCAGAATCTTGTCAACATCTTTTTATAATATTTATAAAGGCCATGTCTACTGAGAAATTTTGGCAAGCCAAACTTGCACAATTAAAATAAATAGTGTCACGTGATTGGTCTCCCAAAGCCTGGAATTTTGACCTTGACTAAAGTCTTCCCAATTCTAATGCTATAAATAACCAGCATTTAGTGGGACAAAATACTAAAACTATTAGTTCTCACAGAATGTGGTTGTGCTTTTCAGTGTGTATGTCCCATGTAAATGTTTAGCATGGGCTTATTCACTTGACAAATATTTATTGTGTGTCTACCAGGGTTAGGCCCCGTACCAAGCAATGAAGATATAAAGGTAACCAAGACCAACACAATGCCTCTTAAAGGGCTAAAAAAAGCAGAGAAGACAATTAACATAGAATTGCAAAAGTCATCATCTGCGGGTATAGGATAAGCCAGGGTATTTTAATAGAGTCAGGGAAAGCCTTCTGCAGGAAGTTGAGAGGCAATGTTTTAAAAACAAAAATCTTCAAGGTTACAGTAATAGAACTGTGGATATGTAAGTTACTGCTGTTCATGCCTATCAGTTAAATTATACACTCTCATCACATGTACAGGTTAATTTATTGCTAGGCTTATATTTAGTGTAACATGATGAGTAAAAAAGGCTTTAAGCATCAACTTTCTTAGTACAGTTTTAAACCTCAAAAGGAATCATTTCTACTACCTCAAGAAATTCGTAATAAAAGCATAATAAAAAAAAAAGGGGGGGGAGAAAAGCATAATAAATGAAGTGGCAACACAGGTTTAAAATATTTCTGACAAAATGGCAGACAGACTTCATGAGTTTCTTTCAACCCCTTCCTTTCTTAAACACATTAATATCACAGTAAAGGAATTTTTTTTTAAATTTTTTTTAACGTTTATTTATTTTTGAGACAGAGAGAGACAGAGCATGAATGGGGAGGGTCAGAGAGAGAGGGAGACACAGAATCTGAAACAGGCTCCAGGCTCTGAGCAGTCAGCACAGAGCCCGACGCTGGGCCTGAACTCACGGACCATGAGATCGTGACCCGAGCCGAAGTCAGCCGCCTAACCGACTGAGCCACCCAGGCGCCCCGGAATTTTTTTTTTTTAAGGTAGAAGCAGGGGCGCTCGGGTGGCTCATTCGGTGAAGCGTCCAACTTCAGCTCAAGTCATCATCTCGTGATTCATGAGTTCAAGCCCCATGTCAGGCCCTCTGCTGTCAGGATGGAGCTCGCTTTGGATCCTCTGTCCCCCTCTCTCCCCGCCCCTCCCCCACCGTCTCTCTCGAAAATAAATAAACATTAAAAAAAATTAAAAAAATAAAGGTAGAAGCATACATGAACTAAGCCAGAGAAAAGGAGAGGAGACCAAAACGATTAAGAGAATTTATGAAAGTTTTATAAAATGGAGGAGATGCAGCAGTGATAAGTGAGTTAGAGGAACAAAGGCAATACAGGAGTATCGTGGAGGAAGAGACCAAATGGAAGTAAGCTGATTCGAGTTACAGACCCCAGAAAGGGAAGGTCTTGGGAATCCAAAGAGCTGTGAAAGTAGAGGAAGTGATGGGGCTGCAAACAGAGCATTAGATAACGATAGGTAAGAACATCATTGGAGACTTCTCCAACACACGGGCTCTCACATACAGGTGCGCGTGCACCTGCATCTAGACTACAGCTCCTCCAACCTTTCCTATTCTTTGGAGTAACTCAATGACACCAGAGAAAAGGACTTACAAAACACTGACATTTGGATACCACTCTATTAAAAAGTCTAGGTCACCAAATTAAAAGCCATCCTTAAGTACAATAGCTTCTGAGTACCAGTAACTCCACTACTAGGCATTTACCCAAAGAAAAAAGGTATAAGACTAAAGGTATATGCTAACTCAAAAAGATACATGACTCGTATGTTTATCACAGTGTTATTTACAATAGCCAAGATATGGAAACAACCTAGTGTCTACTAATAAATAAATACATAAAGAAGATGGGGCATGCACATATACATAATGGAATATTATTCAGTCATAAAAAGGAACGAGATCCTTACCATTTGTGACAACATGGTTGGACCTAGATGGTATTATGCTAAGTGAAATAAGTCCAACAGGTAAAGACAAATTGATATGATTTCATGATTATGTGGGATCTAAAAAACAAAACAAACAAATGAATAAACAGACTTTAAATACAAAGAAAAAACTGGTGGCTTCCAGAAGGGAGGTGGGTGGGAGGATAAGCAAAATAGTTAAGAGGATTAAGAGGTATAAACTTCTAGTTATAAAATACATAAGTCATGGAGATATAAAGTACAGCATAGGGACTACAGTCAGTAAGATTGTAATAATGTATGGTGACAGATGGTGATTACATACACACATACACCCAAAAAACATAACTCAATATACCTGGCTTTAAAAACAAATCATAACAATCTAGAAGGGTTCTGAGATTACATTAGTTTACAAATGTACTTTGTATAAATCAATCTGGAAATTACAGGTGATAAATTATAGAAGCAACTTATGCAAAGATAAGGAGAACACCAATCATTTGACTCCTCCTCAAAGAAAATAACCTGATTTCACATCCAAATTAACAGAGGCATTTACACTTAAATGTTTTAAATTGATAAAATAAAGTCTATATTATATATGTACTATTTCATAGCTCCCTGCTTTCACCAAAATTTTAAGTGGACCAATTAATTGAACATCTATAGTCCAAATGTGGTAAAGATGGCTGCAGTTGATGCTATACAAATTTATCTTGTGAGTATATGTCTTTTTCTAGAAGAAGTTGTCCTTTTTTGCCATTCCAAGAGAAAAATCAACAGTGTGGAGTTCAAACAGAAGTGGGGTTTGGAAGATTGATTTTGTTCAATATAAAGGCATCAGGCCTAGAAGTCCAGCCTCAGCATTTTTGGGCCCCAGGAGAATCTCATGACCTTGTGAAGCAAGGAACACTTTCTTCTGTATGAAGAACATACAAGTATTAAAAACTATTTGCAGGGGTGCCTGGGTGGCTCAGTCGGTTAAGCGGCCGACTTTGGCTCAGGTCATGATCTCGCGGTCCGTGAGTTCAAGCCCCGCGTGGGGCTCTGTGCTGACAGCTCAGAACCCGGAGCCTGTTTCAGATTCTGTGTCTCCCTCTCCCTCTGACCCTCCCCCCATTCATGCTCTGTCTCTCTCTGTCTCAAAAATAAACGTAAAAAAAAAAAAAAACTATCTGCAGGATAAGGCAAAATTTAAATTCTGCACATTACTTAGTTTTGCATGTAAATGCATGTTAATTGTGCTTGCTGCATACTCTATTCCTACCCAAACTCTCTTGAAATGATCAGCCAATGCTGCTGAATCCATTCTGAATAGTTCAGAGAAGAAAATATACTGACAGAAAGGAAGGTAAATTGTAAGTATATATATCAGCAAATAGACATCGTGAAACAGCCTTATAGACAAGCATATTAAGTTTTATATTCAATAATTTCTATGATTAGCCCAATTTTACTTTAGACCACAGGTTGACAGCATAAACATTTTAATACACACACACACACACACACACACACACACACACACACAAAACAAATAGTTCTGAGTAGCTCTCATATATAGATAGGCAACAACCCCAGATATGTGAGGAAAACCTCCAAATTGAAAGTGAGGGCTTAAAAAATCAAACAAGAATAAAATCGAACCTAGAAGAAACAATACAATGCATAAAGGGTAAGAGAATTTAAAAACAAAACTATAATTAATATCCTTAATATAGATTATTAGCAGCCATAAATTTAGCAGCCAAAAAATAAAACAAAATGCTATACCACAAGAACATTAGAGAACAACAAATAGTTTTGAATTTAAAACCAGCCTAGCTGAAATAAAACTCTCAACAGGACAGATGGGAGATAAAGTCAAAGATATTTCCCATACAAACAAGCAAGCAAACAAAAAGATTAAAAAGTCAGAATAGAAGATTAGATTAGGATCTGTTGGGAGGTGTAACTTCAAGCTAACAGAGGTTCCAGAAAAAGAAAACAGAGAAAATGGATAAGGCGAAATTGTCAAAGAAATAATACAAGAAAAGTATACAGAACTTTTAACATGAATTTCCATATTCTATTCCTCAAGTTCCAATACAATAAATGGAAAAAAAAATGCCCACACAAAGCTCATTATTGTGAAAGTTTCAAATACCAGGGGTAAAAAGAAATTATAAAAGTTTTTCAGAGCGGGGAAAAAAGTTGATTACAAAAGGAGTAACAATCAAATTGTATGATTGGAGACTCGGGAAGAGTAAGACAAAAGTGCTTTGGTATTATTTTTACAGGAATTTTTACAAACACTAATTATGTCATAATAAATATACGTAAGTAAATACATGAATAAAATTACAAAAACAAATTTACTGAACCCTCACTACATGCTAGTGTAATGCTCACTACAATTTTAACTATTTAAAATGTATTAACTCATTTAACTCCCCTAATTCTATGAGAAAGACACCATTAAGCGTGGTCTTTTAAAAACTACATGATACTGTCTCTTAACTTTAAAAGGCATATTAATTTTTAAAAAGAAGAAAATACTGTTGTAATGCTCCCTACCTGCCCAATCTGTTCCCAGATCAACCATGGTTGATTAAAAATTCTGTCTTGGTCAATCAGGAGGAAGGGAGAAGAGGAGTAGGAGATGACAGTTGAGGGTATCTGCTGCTAGTATTTTAAATATTCATCGTATCAAAGTACTTTATGCTGTGTATTTGTGATTTGCAATTAGAAGGTCCATACAGTAGATTCCTGGGTTTAAATGCATTAACAACTTCCACCAAAAGAACTAATGCACTTACATCATATAACCAACATATATTTGGGCAAAGAATAAAGCGTCTATACCTTTCATTAAAGTTAAAAACAGAATATCTGTCTCATTTCTAAATTACTGTCATCTAAGCCCTTCACACTCTTAAGTCTTAAAAAGGAAATTTTCCTAGATAACTCCTAGTCATTTACATGACTATTAAACATACTGATAGGACAAAAAAACCCACATCGTACCCCTTTACTAACTTGTCTTACTCTCACCTTTACCTTATATTATTAATGACATAATGATACTTGAACATTTCCATTTGAAGATCTTCTGTAGGAGTTAGCTTCATTCAGTTTCCTATTTGCGCTGTCCTATACTTAAAAGAATTTCTGTGTTGAGGACGGAATTGGGGGGCCGGAAGTAGAATACCCTTGGGACTACTAAACTGCTATACAATAATGTAGCCGCTCCTAAGACCTCAGACCACTGCTTCAAAGCTCCTCCTACGGCACTGGACCTCCTGGATCATTTGCTGTTGTCCGGCCCAGCCTGACAGTTCCTATCTCTCAAATACCCAGCTCCCCACTTTCTGCCTGTTGACTTCTTGGCGGCCGTTTTCTCGTTTTATTTTGTCTTGGTTTGAGGTTTTGGTTGGCAGGTGGTACCTGCAGCCACCTTTAAGGTCCTGGCCTCAATGGCAGCATCATCTGTATCTTCCCAACAGCTGGGTGACCAACCCCTGGGCTGCCCGCCTGGCCTAGGTCTCAGTCTCACTCACAGGAGGTCCCCGTCTGCGGCCGCAGAGCTCACGCTGCCACAACCTCCGATGTCCGGTGTCACAGGGGCCCACAGTCCCCAGCGCACCGAGCATGACTGTCACACTTCCCCTCCCCGAGCTCAGGTGGAACACCTGGGGGCCCTACCCTCCAGCGTCACCTTCGGGGCAGCCCCAGAGCGCGCACGCGCTCACGCACTTACCGTTTCCTTGGCAGCCGCCACGGGGATGGGAATCAGCCCCCGGCCGCGGGGCGGGTCCTCCGGCTCTGAGGCCGAGCTCTCCGAGGGGCGCTCGAGGGCGGGTGTCCAGGCGGTGTCGGCCCTAGGGTCCCCGTACAGCTGGTAGCACACGAGGCCGACCAGACCCCCGCCGGCTGCCGCCGCGATGCTCAGCTCCCCCCAGCGCCTCCGCCGCCTCCAAGCCGCCTCAGCCACAGCCCCCTCTTCCTCCTCCCGGCAGGAGAAGGGCCGGCCAGGCGGGCCCGGGGCTATCCCCGCCGGCCGCCCCCACGCCCCGGGGAAGGGATGGTGAGGCGGCGGCGGGAGCCGAGGCGGTGGCCACAGGAGCCTCCGCAGTGCAGCCATTGCGGGAGCTGCCCGCACCAGAACTAGGAGCGGGCGGGAGAGGGGGGGGGGGGGCGCCGAAACCTCGCGAGAAGTCGGTGTCCGGAGGCTCGATGCTGCCCGAGAGCGACCCCTGCAAACGTGCGGCCTGGGGTACCCTGGAGGGGGCCTTCAGCGGGGGCGACCGGGGGTCTCCGGCCGCGAGATGCCGGCGAAGGGGGCGGATCCCGCCTACTCCTCCGCCCGGCACGCCGGTCTCCACCCCGCAGTCTCAAATAACTGCGCCTGCCCCCCGGCAGCACCTGACTGCGCGAGAACCCAACACCGCAGGCTACGGCCAAGTCAGCAGAACTTAAAAGAGCCCTCGTGGGCGAGGGTGTCCAGGCGTCCTTCCGCTACCTTGGCCCTTTGCCTTGGCACGCCGGGGTGGGTCTTGGATCGTCGGTAGCACCCCTCGGAGAAAGTCAAGGCCCCTGACAGGTCACGAAGAATTTGCAGTTGCACCTTCAGGTGTAAAATAAAAAAGAAGCGTGGCTCAAGTCGTCAAGATGGCAGATTAAGTCAAAGGCTGTTTTGACTACACGATGACAGATTCTGGACTTTTAATGGGGGGAATGCTAACGATTTTTAGTTAGGGTTAATAGGTGTTGTTGTTGTTTTTTAAACATTACCATACCTTAATCCAACAAATCAGAAGTGTCTTGAAAAATACCCTTTTGTGAGGAGGCTGTTGGTATAAATATAAAAGAGTAAGTGTGATTGTGTCATCTATTTTTGTTAATTGCTATACAAGTTGGTTTGCTACACTGGCAGTGTCACTATTGTGAGAAAGTGTATGTGACATTCTCATCACTTCCCCGCCCCTGAGCCCAATTTTGGCAGGCTGAGTAATGCTAGCTGTGGTCTCTAGACTCTGGAATGGTGCCAGGATCCCTTAAAATATTCTGGGTCTAAGGGTGTAAATGACAAAATCCAGTTGTCTCAATTGAACTGCAGTCCAAAGGGAATTAGATCAGTTGATTCAGGCAATTCTTATAAAGACTAAGGGCAAACAAAATGAGATTTTCTGACACAAAACCTGCTATTTCCATTTCCCATGAACCCCTTGCCTGTAAGGAATCCATAAGATACACCTCAGTTATATCTTCTTTTAATGAAGGCTAATGGAATTTTCTTAAAGTCACTAAACAGAAAAATCCTCTGTAGCAGATGAACAAAAACGTGCTTATGTTAGGATGCTATCACGTTATGTTTCTTTTACTTCTATCCTGTAGTTCTTAAATAATGCTGTGAGGAAGGCTCAGTGCCTCCTTGTATTATCACCAAGATTCCTTCAATTCCTGCCTTCTCTGAATTTTGGGAAATTTTAGTATTCCTAAAGAAACATTTACTCTGTGGATATATAACACAGTTCTTTTTCTGGCATTGTTTACTTTGAACTGAACACAATTTCCGGATTTCCTCATAAATTTCCAACAGGGCCTAATGGCAGAATTCTTGGACAGACTGATGAATTTTTATTGCCTGCATATTAAAAGCTGAAGAGCTCTAAGGGGAATTAAGGTGGTAACACAGTAGCATCATATTACAGATCAGGAAAATGACAGAAAGTCTCCATCTACACACTTCAAGTACGCATATATGTTCTTTCTAGCTCAAATAAATTTAATATAGCCCCTGCAAGTCATTTCTCTGGCTAGAAACCAAGTTCTGCTGTGAGAGGTGCTGGATTTAGGTTTGTCAAGTATCTGCAGGGCTTTGGATAGAGCTCTCTCTGTATGCAAAAATTATTCTGTTTACAACTGTCCACAATACTTTCCCTCGAAAAGCAAAATTTCTTTTTTTTAAGTTTATATATGTATTTTGAGAGAGAGAGAGCACGAATGGAGTGGGGGCAGAGAGAGAAGGAGAGAGAATTCCAAACGGGCTCTGAACTGTCAGTGCAGAGCCTGACACGGGATTCACACTTATGAACTGAGAGGTCATGACCTGAACCAAAATCCAGAGTCAGACGATGAACCAACTAAGCCACCCAGGTGCCCCTCTTCAAATTTTGTCAATTCTCCTGCACGTTAATGATATCCAAAAATGCCCCTACTCCACAGTGAGAGTCTACACATTCAAAAAAACATTCATTTATGTTCACTATGGTCTAAACAAAAAGAAATGTTCTGAAGCATTTTTAAATGTTTACAACAGCAAGGATCAAGCCAAAAGAAGGTTTTTCAAGGAAGCATATTATCAATATAGAGTGATAAACTAGCCAGCAAAAGATTTGGACTCTTGACTTTGCTGTCTCAGTAACATAACTTTATAATGCTTTGGAAGACACAGTTTCCTATACAATAATAGAATTGAATAGGTGATCACCTTCCAAGCCCATGGTCCTAATTAACCAAAATGCTCCAAGCATACCAGTAAAGCATATATAAATACTTCAGAGCATTTTTCACATGTCATTTCTCTTTTCAAAACCTACAACTGCCCTACAATTGCTTTAATACTTCCCAATTAAAATTCCATACTATCACCTAGTTATTTTAACTTTTCACTACTTTTTAAATTGCAAAAAAATGAGTGACTTTTACATTTTGGAAATGTGAACTTTAAGTGTAATATGTGTCATGCCTAGGCAGAAATGTCTTGCTTAACAAAACTCCTATTAAAATATTCCTCTCACCTTATGTTACTCACTCTGAACTCTGAAATCTTGACTAGTTAAAAAAAAGGAGCAGTTTTATCTAAGGTTCTACATCAGGGCATAGGAGCCCCCTACCAGCAGGTGCACTCAATTCCGACAGAGGGAAGCTACCAGCCAAAGAGCAAAGCTTCAGGAAGTCCCTTGTCACTTGGGAAAGTTGTCATACATATTGTCCCCATCTTCAGGTACAATTAAGAAATTTAAAGGAGAAAGTGGTGGGGGAGATGTGTTTTCTGGGGTCACAGTGTTTTCTTGGTCTTTGGTCTTCATGGGGCTAGCCACTAGGAGTCTGGAACTCCATTCTTCAGCATCCAGTGTTATGAAAACAAATGACCCAAGTCACTAAGGGTCTGTTTTTTCTTTTGACTATCTTCTGCCCCCAAAGACAAACTGACAACATTTTGTCCCCTGTTTCCCCCTAGTCTAAACTAAGCTGTGTCTAAGTTCTATTAGGCCAGAGCATGTATTTAGTCCAGCTGCTGGCACAGAGTAGGGCCTCAATAAATGTTTATTAAATGAAGAAGGGAATTTTTTATCGTTGTAGGGGGAAGAGGCCAAGATGGAAAGGCAATTCAGGAGACAAGGAAATAAAGTACTTCATCAGAGGCTAAAGGAGCTGATAAACCAAGTTGCATATCTGGAAATACAATTAATGCAAACAGAAGACCGAAAGGAGGAAGCAAGGGATTGGCAAGGAAGGATCAGAGATAGAGTGTGGTTGTGGAGAAGGGTTGATTTGGGAATAATAAATTTTGTGATTTGAAGTCCTCCTTGTACAGATCATATTTTGGCATAATCCTGCTGGACTTCAAGCCTTAAAGCAACAGGGTTCCATCAGATTCTTTTGGTCTTCTGAGGAATCCCAGCACGATCCATGGCTGAAGGTCAGTGAATTGACCTTGATACTTCCTTCCCTTTTTGTTATTACAGATCTCACTGGTGACAACAACCAAGCTGTCAGTTGTACACATTTAAGTTCTTAACTTTAAGACAAGAAATAAACCCACTTTGACTATTATATCTGTCCAGTCTTATTTATATAGTTTCTGACTTTATATGATTTCCAGGGTCTTTGCCAAGTGTCTCACTGTTCAATTCTTGCTGTTTTTGTCCTCCATTGGGTGGCAAGAACTTGTTTTCTTATATATTTGGGAAACAAGGAACAGCCGCTCAGACCTGCTATTAGCAAAGCCTTCTTGTGCCTGAAAATAAGTGAGGCCTTTCTCAGTTGCCCCATAGTCATTTCCATGCCTTATAGTGACCGAAACTTCTCTGCCCATTAAAAGCTGTCTTCTGAAAGAGAATACCCTCAGAGCAATATAATGACCATCCATTATGCAAGCATGACTAATAATACAATCTTTCTAAAACTGTTGGCAATAACTACAAGAGTTGAACACATGTATACCCTATCACCCATTAATTTCACTCATAGGTGAAACACTCAACAGAAATAAATATTTATTTGTACCCAAAGACACATAGAGAGATAGTAGTAAGGGGCCAAAGACTAAAACGTCTCCACATGTTTATCAACAGTGGCCTAGATATGATTTCTATCTTTATTTTTTATTTATATTATTTTTTGGATTTGGTTTTTAAAAGTGTGGTGTTTTCAAACACAACTGAATGCTATATAGCAGTGGAAATTACTGAGCGGCCACTATATGCATTCACGTCGATGAGTTTCACAAACAGACAGTTGAGTCAAAGAAGGTGAGCACAGAAGATTCAAGTATATTATTCCATTTATAATGTTCAAAAACAATACCAATATATACATATACATACATACACACACGTGGTATAGGAAATCATGATAGTGGTTTCCTCTGATGCAGAGTAGTAACTAGAAAATGGCTAAGTGGGATTCTGGAGTTCTGTTCATATTTTATTTCTTGATCTTCATGCGGAGTAGACAGTGTTTTCACCCTGAAAATTCATAAATCTGTCCACTTAAAATTTGTATATACTTTTAATGTGTCTTATACTTCAATAAAAAGTTCATATGAAATAAAAAGTAGATTTTCTTCCTAATGCTCTCACATGAATGTGTTATATACTAGAGGACTGGCTCAATTATGAAGAGTTGATTGAAGAGTTGGAAATTAATGGAAAAGGTAGATAATTTTGATATAGTCTGAAGAGATTTAACCAAGGAGTATCTTACTAAAAGGCTTTTAGTGCCTGAAAACCTTTGAGAAGATGCTCAGTAGATATTTTCCTTATTTGCTAAGAAAATACCAAAACAAGAACTTTAAGCCACAACTCAGTGTTTTACCTTCTTTAACTTATAACACTTTCTCCTGTACAATGTCCATCTGGACAGACCCAGTAGGTATCTGGTGGTACAACCACTATATACACTTGTCTCTGGCTCTGATCCCAAACTGTCAGGTGTTGGATGGGAAATCGCTGAAAGGGCAGATAACCAAACAGAAGGGTAGCCTTCAGAACAGATGGGAAGATCAACACCAAGAGGGGACCATCAGAGAAATCAAATATAGCATAAAGTAAGTCCATATACATACATACAGAAGCTTAGTGAGATGGCAAACAAGTTTCATTTCTTGCCAAAGCCAATCGATTGGTATTGCTTATGCAGAACACTGTGCTGATCAGTGTTTTCAGATCAGGGCCAGAATTCACAGGAAGAAGTACGTTGGTAAATGAATATGTCTGTGAAAAGCAGGCTATCAGATTGGGCTGAGCTGTGTTATGGGACCACCTTGGTTTCCTTGCAACTCTCTAATCAGAGAAGACAGTGTAAATAATAGAACAGAAAAAGTGGAAAATGTTTAAACGTTTCTGTAATATGCATGTGAACATTTTCTATTTGCCCTTGAAAGATTTAGCAGACTGAAAAGAATGTAGAGATAGATTGATCTGGAAAGTTTGTAAACTTATAAAGTTCTTAGGGGTAGGCTGGGGAGTACCGACTGGAAACTGTCAAAAGAAATCTGATCTAGAAACCCCCCAATACAAAGTAAATAACAGCAGAATGTTTCTAGCTGAACATAGGAGGGTGTTCAGATGTTGTGAACTTAAAGCCTCCTTCTAAACTCCCATAGCCAGGCCTGAAACATTTCTGTAAAATCTTAAACCTTAAAAACCACTAAAATGTCTGCAGTTTTAACTTTTTTCTGATGAAGAAATTGAGAGGCTGTCAGTTAAAGAATCTTCTCTGGGTCACACAATCAGGACTTGCACCTTGATATTCTGCCCTACATCTATATAGTTTCTATACTGGAATCAGAAACAGAATTTGAAACAGTTTATTTTTTTTTAAGGCACATTAACTTGCAAGAAATACAAAGAAATGTCACTAGCTCAAATAAAGACATATTTTTAGGATAAAATCATATTGCCCCAGGGAAAAGTGGTACTGAGTCTCAGGAAGTATGGTAACTAGATCAGCTCTAGAGACCTATGTAGTGAGACCTATGTGGTCCACTGCTATGAACATGAGTAGTACATTGTCATAAAGAATTTCCATTATACACATAGAAAGATATAATAGCTATAGAAAAATAATTGGGGAGTGATAAGTGTTTAGTACTTGTTACCTTTGATTTAATACAATGTATCTAATTGTAAGTTTATATATTTTAATTTTTAATAATGTCTCAACCTCTAACAACTGGCTCACTAAATTCCCGAAAATTTAATAATCAGTTCTATCGAACTGGATAGTTCTATCAAGCTGGATTCGGCACACTAGTAGTGGGCACCTGATGATGACCACATCCGTTAGAGTGTTTGGGAGTTTTGAAGACCGATGTTTCACACACAAAGGAAACACCATGAATAGGACATAAGACTAAGCCAAAGATAGAAAAAAAAAAAGGTTAGAATTAAAAATTTACCTTTAGCCACAAACAGCAAATTAATTGACCCATGTTTTAGCCAGTAGGGGTTAACAAATTTCCTTCCCTTCTTGGGGTTATTAATTGGTTTCAGTCAACCTATATAAAGATATTACTATGGAATTATTTTTACCCTTTCCAATTAATTATATTTGCTGTTCCAAAGACTTGAAGTTGAAGAATCATCCCGGGTCTGGATGGCAACAACTGACTACCCAGAACCAGCTGGAGACTACTTTTCTTTTTTAAATTGAATATAATTGACACACAACGTTCCATTAGTTTCAGTATACAACATAGTGATTGGACAAGTCTGTACGCTATGCTGCGCCCATCACAAGTGTAGCAACCATCTGTCACATCCAATGCTATGCCATTGACTGTATTTTCTATGCTGTACCTCTTAGCTCCATGACTTATTTATTCCATAACTAAAAACCTGTCTCTCTACCCCCATTTGCCAATTTTGCCCAACCCCCTCCCTGCCCCTCTGGCAACTGTCAGATTATTTGGGTGGAGGTTACTCTTTGTTCTTTTTTGGAAGGGAGGAGGTGGAGACCACTCTTGAGCCCGAGTCTGCAACTCTCCAGTTAAAAAGCTGTGCATTTAACAGCTGATACCCAATAAGAATCAGCTCTGATCTTACCAGCTAATTAGATTTTGCTTTATGTTAATGTTAATCTTCAGGTTTGATCAAAATATATTATTTCAAATTTACAATACAGTAATATAATGCATCTAAAGAATACCTAATATTTATTGCACTTAAAATTTATATTTTGTCCACAGGAAAGTAGTGATACTTAAGTAAAGTAATCAAGTGATTTAGGTCACCATGCAATATCTTTTTCTGTTAAAATAAATCAGTGTGCCTCAAACACTGGAGACTGATCTAAAAACTAAAAGTCTGAAAATATGGGTGTTCATAAGTTCCTTGGCAACTGAAGCATATCAAAACTCTTGCCCTTTGGAAAGGATTGCAGTTTTTTCAAGATTGTTGCAGACATTCTGTTCAGGAATCTGTAAACCTCAGACCACCACATCAAGGGAAATGAAATGAACTTTTCACTCGATGATAAGACTTTGTGGAAAACCACTCAATGAGCTGCTCTAACATCATCGTGCAGGTGCATGGGTCTCCTTCAACAAATTATTCCAGATTAAGTAGGTCTGTTCCTCCATCCTTCCAGTGTCATGTAAGGAAACCATATTTGATTAGAATTTTATTGTGTGTGGTATTTGTTTCAGGGCATATGCTTTGATCAAAACCTATGTAATGGAGACCTGTGTTCTATGATATCTAGAATTAATCATTGACCTCTTGGCTATGGCTAACTATAATAATTACACGGACTTATTAAACATCTATGTGCCTGTGAAGAGTGTGTCCCTAGGGTGAATTTTAAATAAAGAGAAACATCAAATGATGATGACAACGGTGTGTGAAACTCAAGGTCATTATCCAACCCATGCACTTTTTCAAACTGAAAATGAACCATATGAAGAAGAAGGATGAACTAAAAGTCAGGGTAATAGAGCAACTCGTCATTAAGTCTTTTAAAAGTGAAAACAAGTGAGAAATGAATTTCAGAACATTTTGTGAATGCTCCTTTCTTCTTATTTCCAAGTCTGCAGATGAAAATTAATTTTCTTCTAACCTTTCTCTGATAACTATGAAGGACTCCTATGACATCCAGCTAGAAGAGGCCATGTTGAAACATGAAACTAAAGCTTTGGAAGAGAGGTCTTAAAGGCGGTAACTGACCATGACACAGCTTTGCATTGAAATTTAGTTGAGCTTTAAATGTGATATTAATTTTAAAAAATCATACTTTGAAAGACAGTTTACATATGCTGTAAGTGGATTATGTTAGAGACAAAAATAGTAAGTCACATATAATGGGAACTTGCAGATACATCTACAGAAATTATGTTTAAGGGAATTTCAGAAGTTGGAATCTCACGTATACAGAAAAGTATCATTATCTACGTATTTCTTTTGATAAAATGTCAGTGTTTGAGTTTCATCATTAGAACCTTTCTTATCTTCTTTGAAGTTCTGGTTTCAAGAAAAGGAGAATTAAAAAAAATTTTTTTAATGTTTATTTATTTTTGACAGAGAGAGAGAGAGAGACAGAGCATGAGCAGGGAAGGGGCAGAGAGAGAGGGAGACACAGAATCTGAAGCAGGCTCCAGACTCTGAGCTGTCAGCACAGAGCCCAACGCAGGGATCCAACCCACAGACCATGAGATCATGACCTGAGCTGGAGTGAGACGCTCAACTGACTGAGCCACCCAAGAGCCCCAAAAAGAGAATTTAAATGATTTAAAGAGAGGGGCATCTGGATGACTCAGTCAGTTAAGCATCTGACTTTGGCTCGGGTCATGATCTCACGGTTTGGGTCATGAGTTTGAGCCCTTGTTGGGCTCTGAGCCTGGATCTTGCTTCAGATTCTGTGTCTTCTCTCTCTTCTCATGCTCTGTCTCTATCTCTCAAAAATAAGTAAACGTTAAAATTTTTTTTTAATGATTTGAAGACAGAGGTTTGTGAAAATTAATCTTTACAGCAAAGCTACTGAATTTTCTTTTTCAATTAAATTTTACCTTGAAATTTGGATAACAATCATAAAATGTTAGATTGAATGGGACCGTAGAGATAATTTAGTCTAAGGCCTGAGTGTTAGAGAGGAGGAAATTGTTTGGGTCGTGCCTTACTGGGACATATTTCCGGACCTGGCTTCTGTCCGCTTCTCCTCCTTTCTTTGGCATTTCCTAACAGGACTCTGCTTAGGTGTAACTTCTTCTAAATGCTTCCCAGTTCCAAGGCCAGTTTAGCCTAACCTGCTATGTGCTTTCAACGAAGTACTCTGAACTTCCTCCTCATAGTATCACTGTTATACTGTTCTCCTTTACTTGTTTACATCAGCCAGCTAGACCCTAAGCAGCAGGAAGATAGAGATTGGGTTTTGCCTTTTACCAAACACAGACAGTACCTGTTGTGTAGTAAGAACTTGTATATTTTTTGGGTGCCTAGGTGGCTCAGTTGGTTAAGCGTCCAACTCTTGACTTTGGCTCAGCTCATGATTCCGGGGTCGTGGGATCAAGCCTCAGGCTGCTTGGGATTCCCTCTCTCCCTTTCCCTCTGCCCCTTTCATGCTCATGCTCTATCTTAAAATAAACACACTTAGAAAAAGAACATATATTTTTTAATGAAAGACAAATACTTGTTTTTATAAAATTACAAAAAAATCCATGCAAATTTAACATGAATAGAGGTGCTTTCTTTAGGATAATAAAGAATAAAGGTATGAATTAAATTATTGGTGCAGGCGCCTGGGTGGTTCAGTTGGTTAAGCGTCTGACTCTTGATTATGGTTCAGGTCATGATCCCAGGGTCATGGGATCCCTCAGTGTGGAGGCTTCTCGGGATCCTCTCTCTTTCTCCTTCTGCCCTCTCCTCTGCTTGCATTCTCTCTCTCTCTCTCTCTCTCTCTCTCTCTCTCTCTCTCTCTCTCTCAAATTAAAAAAAAAAGTAAAAAAAAAATTATTGGTCACATTCAGAAAAACAGGCCAATAAACTAGGTTCAATGATTGTCCTGAAAAAAACATTCCAATTGTTACAGCTCATTAGTATTTACACTGATAACTTTGAGGAAATAGTCGTGGATCTGAGTTTACTGAAGTCAATCATAAAAGGCTGCGGTCTGAACTTTTCATCTCTTATGTCCAAAACCCAGAGGGAGGCTATTTGCTGCTGTGATCATGTGTTTTGGGTGTAGATTCTGACACACGCAGGTTTAAGGGTGTTAAAATTCTCAAAGAACTGCTGTTCTTACTTGTCTGGTATGACAGCAACCTACTCACAACGTAGTCGTTCCTTGCCATTTACTCGACTCTGCTCCCTGTCCTTGAACTCCTTCTCAATTTCATCGCCGGCTAGAAACTTACAGCCTTGTTCGCAAGAATAGCCGGAGTCAAATAGTTTCAGCGTCAACACTTCACGGGTTCCTGACAGCTGTACAGTATGTGCTGAGCTGCATTTTATTCCTGCTAAGATTATTGACACCTTCACAGTTTTTCTGTGGTTCTTTTTTTTTTTTTTTTATCTTCGCCAATGACACGCTCGTTATAATTGTGCCGTTTTCTGTTTTCATTTTTTGGAAGGGAGACTTGCAGGAGGAAGTTACCAACAGTATGACTAGAGGCTGAAGTGAAACTTGGCAGCATTCATTCTTGTCTATCAAGGTCCCTGTTGGCCTTACCAAGGGTCTCGCAGCGTGTGTACCCACACCGTCCTCTAGTGGCTGACCCCATGGGAGACCAGCTGCCTCTCTGCCACTGTGGTGAGAACGGTCCTTTCCCTCAGGGCATGGGTTATGAGCAGAGATTATTATTTCTTAGGATAAAGAATATTTCTCCTAGCGTGCTCATGTTTTCTAACAGCCAAATTAAATTTTACACCATTGAATATACATTCTATGACTTAGAAACTCCCAGGGGAAAATATAAAAATCAATTAAAACATCTAAGCAAGTCCTTCATGTTTTATGGAGAAATCTTCAGGTGTATATATCCATCAACCAATAGATATTTATCAAGTCTAAAAAAATATGCCAGGTGCTTTTGTAGGGGCTTGATATACGTTAATGAACAAAAGAGACAAAGATCCCTGCCTGCAGGGACCATACATTCTAGGATGAGGACCACGGTTAGGAATGTGTTTCCCTTTGGATTGACATTCAAACCAGATTGCATGTAAATGTGACGTATTTCAATAGCTGTACTACTGGGACCTGTATTCTTGGCATTCAGTAATGTAATTGAGGTTTGCCTTGTCTTCTCTAACACGCCTTCAGGGCAGGGTGGAGGTAGCTGGCAACATGTCACCTGCACAGCTGTCACCAGAAGCATCGCTAGCCTCCCATGTGCTAACTAACGCTATGCAGGGTGACCGTTCTAGAAAGCTATTTACGTCTTCCTAAATTGTTTGCCAAAATGTCAGAAGTGCCTTTGAGCCCTCACTCCTCTCCCCTTCTCCCCATTCTCCTCTCTACTCCAGCACTTACTTAGCTCCAGTCCTCTGAGCAGTTTTTGCTTGCGGCAAGGCTCCAGTTCTGCAAAAACAGGTCTGGTTATCGGAGGCCTCTAATTAGAGGAGAAAAATGGGTAAATAAAGCTTCGGTTACTCTTATCATATTACTTTGCTGGAAAGATATGAAATTTCAAGTTAGTTTAATTAATCACTTTTCCATTTTCTGTTGTTTCAAAAAGAATGTAATTCATCCGTATTATTGATGTTACAATAAATTAAACTCTTGTATCTCCATGCTTATAATGGTGTGTTTTATTTCTAACTCATTCTAAGGAGAGACAATGAACAAACTCATTAATTATTTAAATCTATCGACTTCCTGAATTTTATGAATAGATTCTTTATTTGGAAGAGTGTCATTTTAAAAAAAAATCAGATTTTTGATGGTAACTTTATGCCCTCAAAAAATGCAATTCATTTGAATACTGATGATTTGATTTTTACTTATTATAATAATAATATTCTTTTGGTGTTCATGTGCATTATGTTTCAGTAGGACAAAACATATTGTATTTAAAATATTGTTTCTTTACTTTGAAAATGGAGAAATGAAAAACAAAGAGGCTTAGTGGCATCTGTGGATACATTCATAGTTAGGAGGTAATAAGCAATGAAAAAAAAAAGCAACTATCATCATTTTTCTTAATCCACTCTGTAATTGCTGATTCTGGGAGGAACCAAATAAAGTAACGTGTACAAGTGATGATGTCAACTTGTATCACATTTTTTTTTTTAAATCAGGTATATTTCAGTTGCTCCAGAGAATCGACTTCTTTTACATACTTGGGTATTTGCAGCAGGTTGGGTCGGAACAGCGTTGGAAATAGATGTGAACCATTTTAATTTTAATTAGGGTTTCTCCATTAACGAGGTGGCATTTTCCTGAAAGCAATCTTTCCTCATCTGCAAAATGAAGGTGTTTGGTTGAGGTGAGTTGGCAATTTCCTTCCATGACATGAAAAATGGGAAATACTTTCACACTATAATTTTATGATATATTCAAATGATGACAGAAGATCACATGACATGTGAAAAAATTATGTATATTTTGCCAGATGCCGTGAAATACGCTACTTCCAAAAGCACTTCCCAAAAGAAAGAAGTATATTTCTTTCAGACCTACCTTGAAATGCTATTAGTTAAACCTTTCATTACAGGAACCAAAAAAAAAATCATTTCTTCCATGCTTCAAATAAGGACTACTATTAGTTTTGATGATGCTATAAACCCCACAAACCATCTTTTTATCTTCTTGCAACCTAGAGCAAAACTTGGAATTTTAAGTGGCCCCAAACCCAGGGAAAACTGGTGATGATTGTTGTCATTAAAACGATCACTTACTGGGGTGCCTGAGTGGCGCAGTTTGTTAAGGATCCGACTTAGGCTCAGGCCGTGATCTCAGGACTTGTCAGTTCGAAACCCACAACCGGCTCTGTGCTGACAGCTTGGAACCTGGAGCCTGCTTTGGATTCTGTCTCCCTCTCTCGCTGCCCCTTCCCCAGTTGTGCGCGCCCTCTCTCTCTCTCTCTCAAAGATAAAAAAAAAATTAAAAAATTAAAAAAATAATAATCACTTAGATGCTGTAGCACTAATGGATTTTCATACACATAGGAATCCAACAATACTTCTGCAAGTTGGATAGAACATATGTTATTAGTCCAATTTTATAGAGGAAAAAATTGAGCTCATGGGCTCCAGTGATATAACTTTCTCAAGGTCTCATAACCATTCAGTGGCAATATCTTGCTTGTATCTAGAAAAGTGAGTAAGGAAATAAAAAAATACAAGGTAAAAATCAAGCTGTGTTGTTAATTTCTCTTGTTACTCTCTGAGATGGGTAAAGTGGGAGGGGGGCTGGATTAGAGTAGTTGATGCTCCCGAAACAAGTAGGCAACAACAAAGATGTTCAATTTGTGTCGAAATTTTATTCCGCTTAATTTGGTCCCCAAAATTATGTGATTTCATGGTCAGCTAATTTTCCTTTTTCCATGTGTGGTCAATATTGTTCACAGAAAATATCAAACCTGTTCTGATCCAGATTTAGGATTTTGTGCAGACTGAAACTCTTCTATGCAAATAGCCCAGGAATTCTGGTTTTATGTCAATTATCTTACATAATACCTGTTGAATTTACATTTTTCTTTCCTCTAATTAAAGTGCTTCTAATATCTGAGATGTGATCTTTCAAAATCTACATTAAAAATTTTTTGTTGATGTAATTTCATACTTACAGAAAAGTTACAAGCGGCCCTCTATTCACATTCTTTGTTGACATTTCACTCCACCTGATTTGTTATCTATTCTCTTTTTCTGTTTATGATTGCATATATAATTTTTTCTGAACCACTGGAGAATAATTTTGCAGACGTCATGCCCCTTTATCCATAAAGTTCTATTTTGGATTCCCTAAGACTTTTCCTTATATAACCACAGTACACTGGCAAAATCAGGAAATTTAATGTAGATACAAAACTATTATTTAACTCACAATCCATATCAAAATTTTGCCAGTTGTTTCAATAATGTCCCCTATAGTTTTATTTTTTTCTGGTTCACACTCCATCCCAGGATCATACGACACATTTAGTTTTCACGTCTGTTTAGTTTCCTTTAGTATGGAGCAGTTCCTCAACCTTTCTTTGTGTTTCTTAATTTTGACATTTTAGAAGCATGTAGGCCAGTTGTTTCACAGAATGTACCTCAATTGGGGTTTATCTGATGTTTCCTCATGAGTAGATTATGCATTTTTGACAGGAACACCAAATAAATGACATCGTATCCTTCCCTAAGATATTAAGGCACTGGTTTGTCCCATTATCGTTATTTACTTTTATGATGTGTTTAAAATAGTATTCACTAGATTAATCCACTAGAAGTTACTGTTTTCTCTTTGTGATCGAGAAACAATTTTTGAGGGAGTACTTGAGATTATGTAAATAGTCTCTTCTTCATCTAACTTTTACCCCCTATTTTTAGCATGCATTGATGATATCACTGGATTAGCAATGATCCTATGAAGGGCTGCAAAATGGCCATTTTGTAGTTCCATCATTCCTTCAGTATTTATTAGTTGATATTCTTCCATAAGGAAAAGTTCTCCACAATTCATCATGGATACACTTGATAAGTTGGAATTCATTAAAATTAAAACCTTCTGCTCTGTGAAGGACAATGTTAAGAGAAGGAGAAGACAAGACACAGACTGAGAGAAGATATTTGCGGAAGACACATCTGATAAATGGCTATTATCCAAAATATGTAAAGAACTCTTAAAATTCAACAACAAGAAAACAAATAACCAGATTTAAAAATGTGCCACAGGCTTTCACAGATAACTTACATATGGCAAATAAGCATATAAAAAGATGCTTTGCATCATATGTCATTAGGGAATCACAAATTAAGATGAAATATTATTACATACCGATTAAAACAGTCACATATAAAAACTCTGACAACATCTAATGCTGGTGAGAATGTGCAGCAAATAGGAACCCTCATTCACTACTGGAGGGAATCCAAAATTGTACACCTACTTTGGAAGACATTTGGCATTTTCTTGCAAAACTAAACATAGTCTAACATACAATCCAGAGGTCACACTCCTTGATATTTACCCAAAGGAGTTGAAAAGTCATGTCCACACAAAAGTATGCACACAGATGCTTATAGACGCTTTACTCATAGTTGACAAAACTTGGAAGCAACCAGGAAAACCTTTAGTGGGTGAATGGATAAATAAACTGTGGTATATCCAGACAATGAAATAGCATTCAGTACTAAGGGGTAATAAGCTATAAAAGCCATAAAAAGACATAGAGGAATCAATCTTAAGTGTATATTACTAAGTGAAAGCAGGCAATCTGAAAAGGCTACATACTGTATGATACAAAGTACATGACACTCTGGAAAGGGCAAAACTATGAAGACAGTAAAAAGAGCAGTGGTGCCAGGAGTTGGAAGAGGAGGAAGGATGAGTGAGTGAACACAGAAGGTTTTTCGGGCAGTAGAACTACTCCGTATGATAGTATAGTGATGGGTACATATCGTTATACACTTGCCTAGGCCCATGAACACAATATACAACACACCAAAAGTGAACCCTAATGCAAACTATGACCTTTAGGTGATAATGACCTGTCAGTATAGGTCCATCAATTGTAATAAATATACCACTCTGGTGGAAGATGTGAAATCTCTAATCTCTACTCTTATTTGCTGTGAACCTAAAACTGCTCTAAAAAAATAGTCTTAAGAAAGAAAGAGAGCTGCCCCAGTCCTGGGACCAGACATTTTCCCTGGGTCATTTTAATGGAAGATTAAATCAAGAAACTAAGATCTAGATGTGTGCTCATGTGAGACATGTGCTCATTTGCCTCTGGTGTATCTTTGCATCTAGGCCTCTTTAGTTGTCAGAATGGAGGTACACATTGACACACACACGCACATGCACACGCACACACACACACACGCCCCACATGCTGATACTGATCACTGCAATTCCAATTCATTACTACAGGATTCATTCTAGTCTTGTCTGTTTTCATATTTGTATCTCCATTCTCTGTGAAACACTGAAGTCTCATCGGCAATATATTTACTCATTTGTTCGATCTTACAAAACAGTTATCTAACCTCTACAACTAAGAAAAACAGTCTTAGTAACTGAAATTTAATATTTGTTCATGTATTTTTCTTTTGGTCTTTAGACCTTGGTTATTTGGTCAAAGAATTCTATTTGAAAATTACTAAGTGTTTTTTAACTGATCATTACTCCTTTTTGTGTCACTTGAATTCACTTAGGTCATTTGTTGCTGGTTTTGTTCCCTGCCCCCACCTCTTGATTCTTTTTGATTTTATTTCATCTAAAAAAAATTGAAAACATATTTCTGCAGAAGTCAAAGCTCTATGAAAAGTTGCTCTCAAAGAAGTGTCACTCCCTCATGTCTTCTAATCCATTCACGTCCATCCCAGATAATGAATGAACAAGGTAACCAATTTCATTAGTTTCTGGTTTGTCTATCCTATGTTTAACTTTGAAAAAAAAAAAAAAAGAAAGGCATATGCATGTTTCTTACACTATATTTAAAGTGTGCAAAAGCTTTGCTCTTTTCATTAATAATATCATCTTTCTCATTCTTTTCCCGGCTGTACAATGCTCCATTGTATGAATGTACCGTAATTTATTCATTTAGTGTCCTGTGTATGGAAATTTATGCTGTTGCCAATATTTTGTAATTACAAATAATAAATAATGTTAGGCAAATGTACTTTTATTTTATTGAGGGTGTAAGTCAAGACTTTTAAATCCATTTTTTTTTCTTTCTCTCAAGTTAAACACATGTAGAAGTATCAAAAGCCATTGACTTCTTTTTCGTGTGTTAAAAACAAAGATTCATGACAATATGCTTGCTGAAAAGCTATATAGGAATTATATGGCCTGGAAAACTGTAACTACATTTTGTGGAAGTAGAAATTGTACCACATATTTGTATAACAGCAAGGCAAGTGTGGTCTCTAGGAAGTATAGGTGAAGTTGATTAGATTGCAGTGTATACTTAAAAGTTGAATAATGCACTCTTGTAAAACACTCTTCAAAATTATTTAACTTCCCATGATATCATCACAGCATGTGCAAAAAAAAAAAAAACTTTAGTGTTATCTTTTCCTGTCACATGACTAGTACAAACAAAAGAAATCCTTATCTTTTTGTTTCTATTCTGGCCCTTTATAAAATGGCATTAAGCACCATTCAAAACTTACACATTAAAGGTTTGGTTTGGAGGAAAAAAGATTTATTATGTATTTCAAACAAATCACATTTGCCATATTATGAAGCAAACATTTTCCCAACAACTGAAAAGTCTAGCATCTTAGATGCACAGAAAACTATAGTTTTAAAACCACATTCCCATAGCAACCCTAGGCATAGTGAATGAGGCAGGAGTTACATTGTACTTCCTTTACAAAGCTGAAACAGGGGCATTTAGAGAGTTTAAAGAAATTACCCTGAGATGTAGGACTCTGGACTAAATCCGGAGCTAGAATCCAGGACATTTTTGTTTTTCTTTATAAAGTGGGATGTGTTGATCTCATAGGGTTATTGTGGTGATCAGTTAAGGTAATGCACTTGAAAATGCTCAAGTTGTACAAAGAGAAGGTAACTCTATTATTAGAGTATTGGGGCTTTTGGTGACCATGTGTAAAATTTCCTGATATTAATATCTAGAAGTAATACAAGAGACTTAACCAGTCTAAGGGCTATAGATCATACAGCAGGGCTTAAAGTGTTCATGTGGGGAAATAGTTCAGAGGCTGAACAGGTACCTCAAGGAGCAGGTGACGATGCTAGATATCCATTGCGGAATAATTAACAGTATTGGATGTTGTACAGAACTTAGACCTTGAAACAAACCTCATTAAAAGGCACCTGATCTTAGTTTTAAAACCTTTAAGTATCTCCTCTTTAAAAGTAATCAATGTATGCGCTGGCTACTTTAGTTATCCCGCTATGAGATTCACACAACTTTGATCTAACTTTCTTTGATTTAACACTGCAATTAAGAAGATTTGGTTCAAAGTAAAAGCTCATTGGTTGATGTTTTACACTGATGTGATAATGTTTACACAGATGTGCTTTGAAATCTTGCTTATGGTGGATTTGGGGGTCCTACAAGACAGACCGCTGTTATTTGAAAAGTGAAATAATACGACATTTACCTGGTACAACCTTTAAAACAGACTTAGAATATACATTTCTAGAGTGATTTTTCTGTTTATTGTTTTTAGCTAGTGTTTTTGTTTTATTTCATATCTATCAACAGTAAATCACTTGCTTTAAGGATTCTTTTATAACTTGGTTGCACAAGGGTAAGTACTTAGGGCTGCAGTGATGAAAAGGTGTAACTTTACCTACTTTAAAGCACCTGCCAGTTAATTAGCAAAAAACCCTTCCGAGCAAATAAAATAAAGCAGTCACATCCATTTGTGCTCCCAGGTTCAGGCTTTTGCTGAACAGACCGTGAAATAAGACTGAAAAATGAATCTTTAGTGATTCCCTAAAACTTTTTGCTTAGGGGGAACATAAATCTGCCAAATGATTCTCAACTCTTTTGCCACTGAAAAATTTTAATGGGAAGATCTTGAATTTCACTAGTGGTACAAAACCAAGTTTTAAGGTTTACATGGATAAGTATTCATCTCCTTCACTTCAATGACTTTTTAGTTTACAAAACACACAGGCATTCTTACATTTTTACCAGTAACTTCTCCTGTCTCAAAAACACGTCGAGAATCAACACTATCGACTCATTTTTATAATTAAAATATGAACAACAACAACAACAACAAAATCTAACCTTAAAGAAAATGCAACTAAAAAGAACAGGGAAATGCTCTTAGATTGGATAAGCGCCCCAGAGGCCACTCACCATTTATGGCACTACTCATTTTCTATTTGTGGCAAATATAAGAATGTAAACCATCTTTTTTCAACATATTTGGGTTTACCCTTAATCCCTACATTCCCGTTTATACTATGTTATTTTATTGTGTTGATGAAAAGCCCATGACCTTAGCACACAATTTAAAACTTCCATGTAGATATAAGGCAATCTTGGTTAGATCATGTGCTATCTGAGAAAAGATAAACATTAAAGTGAACCTGGGAAGGGGGGGGGGGTGTATGTGTTCCTAACCTAACCTTGATTATGTAAAGAAAATCCCCCATCTAAATGATAAAAGAAAAAAGTAATGCTTGTACATTTTATTAGTGTTTTAAAATTAGTGAGTTAAACTGTCAAAGCTTTGATTTTCCTTTCATGTGTGTCTGGGCAGGCCTAAGCCTCAGGTAACGCCCTTTTTCCTTCTCTGTCTCTTACTTTTCTTTGCACCTGTCCACTGAAGGCTCCCAGCAGCTCCCAAGGAGTCCAATTCTCCTCCTCTTCTCCCCTTTTTCCTCCTCCTACCCATCCCCTCCTCCACCCCCTCCTCCCGCCTCCTCCACCTCCCTCCCCCTTCCCCTTCTTCTATATACCTGCCAAGCTGGGCTCCTTTTTAGCAGCCATCTATCACTGCAAAGGAGTTCACATCAAAGGCGGTTGCACAGCAGTAGCTGAACAGCATCACGGTTGTTCCAAAGACAACCCCAAAGAGGGGCCTCAGTTGCGCCTCCCCAAAGTTGCTGGCTAGCTTTGGCCCAGTGTGGGAATGGTTTTTGCGACAGCATGGATAGAGGACCGTCAAGGGCCCCTTTTGGTCACTTCCGAAGAGCAAAAACGTGTCGAGAGGAGGCCGGTTTAAGATTTCAAACAGCACCTCCCCAGCGCGCATGAAAGGACTTGATTAGCATATGTCAAGAGGACCCGCATATATACTCGGTGTGTATGTACACAGGACTCTGATCTGATCAGTTGGCGGAGTTGGAGCCTCAGCCCCCGGTCCCAGCCCCAGGCCCAGCCCGGTATTGGCAGCGGCAGCTATAGATGTTTTTGCAAAGCCAGCAGCCGGCTCCCACCCGCCCAAGGAGAGAAGATCGCTCCAAGACAGTGAAAACTCCCCTGCTATCTCAGTGCAAAGTCCAGTCAGCGACCTCACAGGAGTAACCGGGCCTTTTTGCGCTTGTTTTGCTATATTTTTCCTCCAGTCACTCCCCCATCCCCGCTACATTTTTTTTTCTGGGGGGTCTTTTGTCTTCCGGATCGTCCGCCTCTCCCTCGGGCCCCTCCATGGCTCCCTTAGCCGAAGTCGGGGGCTTCCTCGGCGGCCTGGAGGGCTTGGGCCAGCAGGTGGGCTCGCACTTCCTGCTGCCTCCAGCAGGGGAGCGGCCGCCTCTGCTGGGCGAGCGCCGCGGCGCGGCGGAGAGGGGCGCCCGCGGCGGGCCCGGGGCCGCGGAGCTGGCGCACCTGCACGGCATCCTGCGCCGCCGGCAGCTCTACTGCCGCACGGGCTTCCACCTGCAGATCTTGCCCGACGGCAGCGTGCAGGGCACCCGGCAGGACCACAGCCTCTTCGGTACGTACCGGCTCCCCAGCACCCCCGAGCCAGCCCGTGCGGAGGGAGCCCGCGGACCCTATCCGGTGCGAGGTGCGGGCTGGGGCTGAAGGGCGGGCCAGCGCGGGGACGGGGAGGACTTTTCTCCCGCAGGGCTGCAGCTCCAGACGCCGGGGGCGGGAGGGGAAGGGGTGGGTGCTCCGCCCGCACCTTGCAGCCCTGCCCTTTTTCTGCTGCCTGGGGCGAGGCCAGGACTCGGAATCACGTCTCCCTCGCACGTCTCACCTCGCAGGCAGTTTTTAGTTTTGTTTTTTAAATCTGTTTTGGTTTCTCCTGCTTCTTCTCACTTTGCCTCCAGCACCATTTACTTAACAAAAATTAACATCCGAAGCCGTCTGCTTCTTTAAACATGCCCCCGCGGTTACGGGGTGGATAGTGACTTCATGGCTACTGCTCAGAGGGTCGCTCCTGTGCAGGGTGGGAGCATTTACCGTAAATGTTCACCCGAAGAGGTAGGTGACAGATTCACTTCCAGTGAGCGTCTCTGCTGTAAGGCTCACCTGCCTGCAATTCTTTGAGCTCTTGAAAGTTCTGTTTGGGCGAGAAAAGGGGGAGGTCGGGGGGCGGGGGGGGGGGGAGCCTATCCGGCTACTGAGCATGCCCAGTCGCTCAGCCAAGCTCCTCTAGAAATTGTGAAACCCGAAAGCAAAGATCTTCGTATTGACTATATGGAAGAGGAAATGGGGAAGCGAAAGAGGATATGGGTGGGAACACACAGGGACGTGTTTCAGAATACCTCCGGCAGTGCCTGGGAACAGAAAGGGTTAAAATAAACAGGCGAAGGATCCCTATGACACCAGATTGGGAAATCCTATGGTCTCTATTGTTAATTACCCCCTAACTAGCTGTAGAGCTAGCAAGTGCCTTCAACAGCCTGAGCCTTAATTTTCTTTTTTTCTGTACAATGATGGGCTTAAATTAGGTGATGACGTTTAAGGTGCTTCCAGGTTCTAACATCTCAGGATCTTCCCCCCTTGCGGGGGTTCTCATTATATTAGAGTTAACCCGGTAGCATTCTCAAAGGATTCTTGGTCATCAAACTTGGGACATCACTGGAGAGATTTATTGTAGTTTTAACAGATAGGGTTTACTTGTCAGCAGCAATGTGAAAGGGCCCAACATCTGTCTTCCTTTCTCTTCCTTAGCGCACTGAGGGCTCTTTGAGAATCTCATTTCTGAATGGCCCTCTCTTGTCCTCTTCCCCTGGTTCTTATACTCTCATCCCTTTCTTGACTTGTAGTACTCATTAAAACTTTGGAGAAGTGTAAATCTCAGTTTCAGGGGCATTTGTAACTCTAGATGTAGAAATGAGCATGTGGTGGTCATTTGGTAGCACTTAAAGGCTTAGAAAATTAACTTTTTAAAACCCATATGTTTGCAGCTTCCACTGATCTCTTCCAAATTCCCATTGACTATGAGTCAAGAGTGTCATGACCTACTGGCCAACCTTGGGGTCACTTTTAGAAAGTGGTTTCTAAATGGAGGAGGCTGAGATTCTGATTCTAAAGAACTCTGCTGACATCAGGTGGCTCAGTTTTCTTCAAGAATTATGGCACTCTTTTTATTACAGAAAGATTTTCTGGTTACTAGAAAGATTTAGAAAGGGACACAAGGGTGGTAAGGACTAAGAGTAGAGGAGCTAGAAGTTAGGTTTAGACTTAACCTCTACCTCTTGTGATACACAGTATAGCCTTGGAAATTCAGCTTTTAAGACACTTGAGATTCTTTTTTTTTTTTGAAATTTATTGTCAAATTGTCAAATTGGTTTCCATTACAACACCCAGTGCTCATCCCAAAAGGTGCCCTCCTCAATACCCATCACCCACCCTCCCCTCCCTCCCACCCCCCATCAACCCTCAGTTTGTTCTCAGTTTTTAAGAGTCTCTTATGCTTTGGCTCTCTCCCACTAAGACACTTGAGATTCAACTGTGGCCTCCAAAGACACCACTTGCTTTTTTCATTTTGTGACTCTTAATAAGACTACAGGAAGATACACAATTCTATGGGAAGAGATTATAAATATTTCTAGGCTTGATGACATTCATCAAACTGGTGTTTAAATCTCTTCCTTAAGAAAAGAATACTGTATGCCAGAACTCCTATCTTGCTAGAACATTTTTCTTTTGCTAAATTTTTGCATAAGCATTTAGTAATTGCAAAAATGGGACTTGGACCCATTTTGTAATAGTTCAAGTCACTCTATGGTGGGAGGCTACGTATCGTATCGGAACAAAATATTTACTGTTACACAAAGGGAAAAGAATGCAGATTAGTTTCCATATCCTAAAGGAGGTGTGAACAGCCTCTACCATTCATTACAGTGCATCCTAGTGGCCTTGAATCACTAACACATCATAATTGACTGCAAGGGGGAGTGTAGGTGAGAAGAAAGTTTATGTTTAGCCTGTATAACATCATATGCTTCTCTCTGTATTTGCCTTCTTTTACTAGTGCTTCAATGATTAATTTTGAAATTATTTTGCTGTTTTTCTTTTAAACTCATTAATGTGTCATCAGAGTGAGAATTTTGGAGCAGCTTGAGAATGGCTATTGGTGATGCTAAATAACATGTTTGATAGTTTATACTAATTAGCCCGTGAATGATTAAATGAAAAACTCAGAATCCTGTATTTAAAATTTCAAAACCACATCAATAGAAGCTAAGCAAAAAGGTCTCAGTGAGGTTAATATAATTTCCTGAGTTCTCTCTATATTTATAATACAGTTTTTCTGCACAGTAGTACAGTAGGAAGATTTTACCTAATATGTAAACATGAAATCATTGCTTAAAAAAAAAGTTTAACCTGAGATCAAACATATTCCTTTAAAGGCTTTTCCTTTATTCTCCCCTATTCTCCATAGATCTGTCTGATGTGGTTGCATTGTGGGTTGACTCACCTGTTTATTATGATTTTTAAAAAGGCTGGCTTTGAAAATGATACCAGAAAGACAAAGTACCTCCAAGTCTTTTTATGGGACACTGGGCATTAGAAAATCTATCTAAAATCTGTGATTACCTCTTAAGGAAGGTTTTTCATGTCTACTCTTTGTTAAGGAATTAGCTTAGTTGCCACCTCATATTATAAATAAGAAAGACTTGTCACATCTCATTTAAGAATCAAGTGATTACAAATTACTGTGTGGTATACTATTTCCTCAAGGAGAAAAAGGATCAGAATTTAAAAGTGTGGCTAAAATCTATAAGAGGAGCACAACAACCACATAACCTTGTTCCCATAAATCTCTGTGAGCCTTTGCAAAATTATTAATGCCTGGTTATGGATGAAGTTTTAGATGTTGTTTAATCAAGTTGAAACCACTGAATGCCATTGTTCTAAAGAGTTATGTGATTTCTTGTCTTTCTACAACTACATTGTTTTGGACAAGATAGCATTATCTTAAAATGAGAAATGGAGTCGAGGTGGTTTACCATTTGGTTTTGCAAGACAAAAATGGATACTTTATAAGACGTGTTATATAATTGGTTTATATGGAAATGAAACTTATATTTTATTGTACTTGAAAACTGGTTCTATTATACATCCTAATCGTTTAATCAGTTCCTGTTCTCTGAAAGACAAGAGCATCTTAATGTAAATGAGATACTTAAAGAGAATTAAGTTACATGTGAGGCATAGTATGCTTTTCCACTTGAATTTAAAATTCAATACAATTTCAAGTAATTATACATTTGTAAGTTTATCCTGGATGAAATGCTGTTAATATATCTTCTTCTACTGATCATGTTTTGGGTTTGTATTTTTTTTCTAATAGAAATCACTCAATGGGGCGCCTGGGTGGCTCAGTCACTTAGTAGTGTATTTAGTAGTGTATTGTTGCTGTAAGATCCTTGATAGCTCTAGTGTTCTCTGTGATCTACTACTAATTTGAGAGAGCTCATTTGAGCTCTTAGGAATCTGTGTTTAGAGATTAAGAATCTATGTTTCTGCCAAAGAATGAATTAGGCTGTGAACAGCATAGAACCCTCTGTATAACCAAATAGCCAGATTTTGTACTTTCCCTTGGCCTTGGGAACATCAAGTGTCCAAACAGGAACTTGTTCAATAAATCAAGATATGACATAAGAGCAAGAATCGGGCTAACTAGTGCACATTTATGCTGTTTGAGAGCTGAAGAGGGGGTAAAGGAGCGGGGGTAGAAAGCTATCTCGGAAGGCAGTTCCAAGCATAGAAAGTATGTCTGTATATCCTTTCAGCAAAGAGTCAAAAGAACAAGACAAAGGAATTAGTCCAAGGGTTAGTGTATACAGAGAAAAGGAGCAATGCACAGGGAAGCATTAATTTTTTTTTACGATGGCATATCAGTGTATTAAGTGGAGAGTTTTTGATCCTAGTTTATCTATTGATAAAGAAAAATAATTTTAGAAAGTTAGCAAAAATAGCAAAAAATCTACTTGCATGCTAAAATCTTGGTATTTGGCTATCACGTTTAATGAATTATAAAGTCCCTTTACTTCTTTGAACTATCAATTTTATTTTTAAGAACCATGTAACAGGAGACAGCACACTACGTAATCTATAAAGTTTTGAAATCACTGTATCATCCTGGAGTAGAAACATTGGATTAGGGCTCAGAACGATGTGAGTTCATGTGTTTACTTCTACTAATTCCAAATGTCATATTCTAGGGCAAGTCAATAAACCTTTTTTGTGCCTCAGTTTCTTTATATGTAAAAATGGGGATAATATTATCTTACATACCTAGCTTAGTGAATTGTTTTTTTTTTTTTTTGAAGACCAGGGAGAAAATATAAGTAGAAGTCCTTTATAAACTATAAAACACTAACATACCCATACAAGGTGTGCTGGTTGCTGCCATTAGAAAAGGATTGACTTGAGTCATGGTTAGCAAAACCAAAACAAAACAATTAATAGAACATGGTTATAATTGACTAATGGAATCACAAAGGACTAAGAATACCTCTATTATATACTAATTTATGATAATAGTTTCCACTTGTTAAATGCCTAAATGTGTTAGTCCATACGACTCTCCTGGAAAGATGCATTTCATCCATTTTGTCTATGAGGAAACTGAAACATCAAAGAAGATTTACGACTTACGTATTCAGACTAGCCAGTAAGTTACTGTAAAATTTTGTTACTGTAAATTTTACAGTAAGCTCTGAAGGTCAATCTGGTTTAAGGTTTTATACCTTTAACATTATACCCTGATGGACAATTTTTCCTTTTTAGCTTTTTTTTCCATCTGTAAAATGGGAGAGGATCATCATAATAAGACAGTTATATAGCACTTTTCAGCCTATAAAGGACTTTCACCTACATTACTATATTTAGCAATACCAATCTACTCTTTTCAGTAGTCATATGTTCATTAATAAATACAAGTCATTATTTTGTTTATAAATTCAGGTATCCTGGAATTCATCAGTGTGGCGGTGGGACTGGTCAGTATTAGAGGTGTGGACAGTGGTCTTTACCTTGGAATGAATGACAAAGGAGAACTCTATGGCTCAGTACGTATTTTAAAAACATTATTATAATTCTTAAAGTTAAGGCTATTCATTTTTGTTCAGTAAAATACCTACCAACAATGCATGTCAGAAGAAATACATAAAATATACACTTGTAGAAATTAAACACCTGCATCCTGATTAATTTCCATGTGTCGGGACAGTAGTATCTACTCAATTTCAGTTTTTAAACCCCAAACAATTATTGCTTTCAGTTTGCTAGTTCTTTCTGCCCATTATCCTGGGTCTTTCTCCTTCCCTCTGTATTTTGATTATTCCTGCTAGAGACAGAGAAAAATGTCATTTTCTTCTGGCCATGTTAAATTCTTTTCACCTTTATATTTCATTTAATGTAAATTTTCTCCACCCATGATCATCTTCCATAGCTAAATATATATCTTGCTGACCTTCACATATAGGAAATGAGTGAATGAAGTCTTAGGATAATGTAAGCAACAACAGAAAATGGCAGCCATACTTGACCATGTCTGCAGTCTTGATAATTACAAGAGCCACGATTCAAAAAGCGACTGTGGTCTCTCCCTTAGGATAACATATAGTCTGTTTTGAAAAGGCAAGAAATCACTGGACATTTACTACATTTACCTAATAGTAACATCTAGATCAAAGTTAATGATGGAGAATGTATCGTCAAACAATTAGTAAATACATAAAGGGAAGATCCATGATTTGGAATGATGCTTTTGAATTAGGACTTTGGATGTTAACAAGATCTTGAAAGATTTCAGAATGATAGTGGAAACTTGCTATGTAGAACTTTGGCATCTAACAACAGAGCAAGATAAGCTACAGGCCTGTTTGGTGGGGTGATGGTAGGAGGGAGATACAATGGAGCATGGGAAAGTTCTTGATATTTATTGAGTGTCTGGAAATAAAATTGAGAATTGATATTTAACTGGAAGTTCTTTGAGCTAGGCTTCTGGGAGGCTTAGCAGACTGGGAGAAAGAATTCCAGACAACATAAGAACTAAAACAAAATAAAGCAAAACCAGCTCCTCCGTTTTTCTTCTTCGACAAGGATGTTGTTAGAGGCAAAGCAGTGAAAATAGAGCGATGAGACTTTGCTAAGGAGATTCTCTCAAAGGTGTTTTTTTTAATGGTAGTTACTTTCTCTCTTATAGGAGAAATTGACTTCTGAATGCATCTTTAGGGAGCAATTTGAAGAGAACTGGTATAATACCTACTCATCCAACATATATAAACACGGAGACACTGGCCGCAGGTACTTTGTAGCGCTTAACAAAGATGGAACCGCGAGAGACGGTACCAGGTCCAAAAGACATCAGAAATTTACACACTTCCTGCCCAGACCAGTGGATCCGGAAAGAGTGCCTGAATTGTACAAGGACATACTGATGTACAGTTGAAGGGTGATAGTGTCTTTACCGAAGAACCAAACTACGACCATTCTTTCTTGTTACAGTTCGCACCGTGAAATAACCCAGGAAGACCCTCAGAATGTTTTCTGGCGAGAGACTGACTTTGGAAAGGATATTGAGAATGGACAAAAAAATAACCCCCACATGTTGACTTGAAGCAGATCAAGACCTCTCTTTATACGTGGATTAAGTTCCCTTAGGTACACTGGGTCAGTCCTTACTGGAAAATTGAAGCTGAAAATCTGTTAAACTGTGGATAATGGGAAGCCCACCTAGTTTGCTGCTGGTACCTCACCTCTCTGGATTATGTTTACTTTAAAAGTTACATTATAAAATAGACACTTCATGTTGAAGAAATAAATCAACGCAGTTGGCCAAAATTATTGCTACATAAATTCTGAGGACCTTGTAAGATTTTGCAGGTTATGGAGTTACATGTAAAAAACCCGGATGAAACGTGGACTACGGAACATGCATGCCAAGATGGAACATTTTTTTTTTAAGGATGGACCTATTTATACATTTTCACTTTGCAGATATTTATTATATATATTTATTTATTGAAGAGTTTATTTTTTACTGGTATATGAAGATAATGCAAAGGAAAAAACAACAACAAAAATTCCTTTACCGTGCCATTGTCATGATGTCCAGAGCTGTAAAGAAGACATCATTTTTGCAACATAGTAAACATAGAATAAAATCTTGAATTTCTTTTTAAGAATAACATAGAGCATAGACTATATATATTTTTTGCAGTCAATTACCTTCTAAGTGTAACAATGGTTCCTTTGCCTTAGAAAAATGCTTTATCAAATTGTATTGAATTCAACACACATTCAAAAGGGAATAAAACACTTTTTATTTTGTGTTTTGTTCTCATTGCTTTTTAGATTAAAGTTATTCTACTAATATAACCTACTTGTTAAATGACAAGATTCTAAGTTCCCTGGGAAAAACTTTGATATTTAGAGAACTTCTAATGTTGAAAAGTATCAAATATTATAGGCAACTTATGCTCACTTATTTTTGTTATATCTCCTGTTTAGTCATTTATTCAGGAAGTATTCATTAAAGCCTACTATACAGAAGTCACTGTTAGGCACAAAGGAAGTTGGTGGTCAAGACCCAAGCGGGCCCTTCATGGAACTTAATGTCCAGTAGGAGAAACAGATGGCAAATAAGTCACCTGACAAATAAATACCATTAACTGTGCATTGTGATGTGCTCTGTGAGGAAAGCAAGTTTCCGACACAGAAAACAGCAAATTTAGATAGGGTGAGTGAAGCAGAGAAGGCTTCTCTAAGGCGATGACATTTTGATGGGTCGTAAAGAAGAAGGAGGAGCTAGCCAGCCTAAGAGGAGAATTAAGAGCCTGATAGGAAGAGGAAACAAGGAGCCTGAACTCCCTGTGGTGAGAAAGAGCTTTGTGGCTGGAGTTTAGTGAGCAATGGAGAGAGGGGCACAGGTGAATTTAGAAATCTATGCTGATACAAGTCTGGTAAGTTCTTAAAGGCCTTTCTTAGGTTTTGTTCGCTTCTGCCCTGAAATTGCCAGTGTCATCGCCCTTAGACGTAGCATCATCGGTGAGGATGTGGTAATGATAATGGTAGCAGCTGCCACCAGGTCCCAGCCGGGAAGGCTTGTAAAACACAGATTGCTGGGCTCCCAGTGCCAGAGCTTCTGATGTGTCGGTGTGGGGTAGATTCTGAAAACTTGAATTTTTTAACAGCTTCCCAGGTAATACTGATGCGATTGGTCTGGAGATCACACTTTGAGATCCACTAGTCTAGAGCGGTGTTTCTCAAACTTTAGCATGCTTGCAAAATCACCTGGTAGTCTTGGGAAAGGATGGGTTAAATTCTACATCTATGTTGGGCGTGGATCTGAGATTTGGCATTTCTAACAGTGTCTCAGGTGATACGTGATACTGCTAGACCACACATCGCACTTTGAAGGGCAAGGGTGACCGCCCTTGATGCTGTTTGGAGTTATGCCTATTAGCTCCACCTGTCATTACTTCAATAAATTAATGGTTATGTGTGGGGTGAGGATAGGGACTTGAAGATATAACTTGAATAAAGCTACACGGGAATGTGTATGCGCCATGAAGGGAGTTGTGTGTGCACTTGAGTGTGTACTGGGTGAGAGGGAAAGATTTCAGCTCAAAACCACTTGGTTTTATGAATGTGAAAAATAACAATAAATGGCTTAGCAGTAATACGTTAGTAATTTTCAAAATAAAATACTTCTTTTTACTTTTATCGATAAATACAAGTAAAAAAACCAACACCTAGTTTGGTTCACAGTTTGATACGTATATTTAGAGTACCTGTCCCCAAGCAAGCATGATGAAGTAGTTCAAGTCTTTTGTAAAATGATGCTGGTGTCTAAATTTATAACTGTGGAAGAAGTTTTATAAATTTAAAGAGACCATACGCTGGTAAAACATGGTCCACAGTACGTATCATTACCCGATAAAAATTTTTTTGGAGATATGATAAGAATACAGGTTAACTTTTTTTATTATTGTGATAGCTACTTGTAGTGATTTTCAGATAGGAAGTATGATTGAAGCAATGGCTTTATAAACTTTTAGAAAACTAAGAAGTCGCCGCATCTTTTGTTCTCATTGTATTCATATATCGGCAGCTCTTCCTAGGTCAGAAAAACAATTTGCACCTGCCGTATTAGTACTATCTGAAGAAATGATCTATTAAGTATCTGAATAGATTTCACTTGATACTCTTAAAGGGAAGTGTTGTGTGAGCATATTTAATTTATGTATGGAAGGATAAGAGTTATTTGATTTATTATCAAATCAGCAGTTTGAAAACAACTTGTTATATCTCAGGATGCCTGTGGAAAATGTCACCCATGAGTTATCCTTTCTGCTTATTTTGATTTTCTTTCCTTTTTAAATGTTCTCTTCACAATCATATATTTACTTACATTTTTCATTCTTCTTTGCTTGAAATATTAACTGTCAATTGTCCAACTTCCTTTCATTTTCTGCAATGATAAAAGAAATCTAAAAACACGGGGGTTTGGTCAAGCTTTGGGGTGCAAATTCTGTAGAGTTTGGTTTTCAATTAAGTGAAATACCAAAACAATTCAGAAACCTAAAGCTATCAAACGTGTGAGATTGTAGGTCTATTGCAAACATGAGATATAAAAGTTAGAAAGCCACTCAGGCTATCACTTACATTTATAATGCAGTGTATGGAAATTGCCAGTTTTATGAATGAACTAATGGTCAGAAATGCTGTATACACACACACTAAAACTCTGACTTCAGTAAACTGTTATGCCTATAAATAGGCTATTTCTAATTCTAATGATGAAATTTAAAAAGCTATTACATATTATTGGTAAGCGAGGAATTTGTACATTAAACAACTCCTATGTGTTCAGGGTATGCTGCTTCTACTAGCAAAAATAATTTTAGTACATCTGGGGGGCTTAGTCCCCATAAATCCTGGGCTTTCAAGTTTCTTATAATCAACACTATTATAAAATGTTCCCTTTTCAGTTTATTGTAGACAAAGATCTATAAACCGAAATTGGGCTTAATTAACCTCAGCCTGTTGGTTCCTGGGATGATATCTTGGCCCTCAAGATGTACGATATGTGAAACTAAGGGCACATCACTTTCCTCTAGCCAACAATGTAGCGTGACTAATTATTTTGGTCAATAGTACAATGTTGGTTGGTGTGGTTAATTTCATTCATATAATTCCTTGACCCATTATTAGAATTGCTCAGTATCTTCCTACTGGCAGAGAAGGGGTTTAGTATGCCATGCCTAGTACTTTGGAACAAACCTAAATGTTTTCATAGAACCTACAACTAACATTAATCTAAGGTTCCCAAGATGAGCCTACTCACTAAACCTACTGTGGGCTGGTGGTATACACAGGGGCAGTAGTGAAGAATTTGAAGGGAAGGGTAGAGACATATGTCATTCCACTGGTTGAACAATTCATTTCTGGCTGCACAAAACAATTCTGCAGGTCACACTTGGACATTTAAGTTTCCTTAGAAATTACCCTTTTTTACCTCGTTGGTAATATGTAAATAACGACGTGGAAACGAAGGGACCATTTTAAACTGATAATGTTTATACCTAATGCCAATTTTTCTTCCAGTATGGACTTACAAATTATACAACGTGATTTTAAAACACTTCCTTCAACTTTTTTTTCTAAGCCTGTTAGAGCAAGTTTCATTGTTTCTGTGATTATTTTCTGCCCAACACACCTTTAGTTCTTTGGACAGGGACAAGTTTTGCAGTCCGACTCATTAGAATGGCCATATGTTGACTGGTTAATTTTTTTCAACTGAGTTTTGCAAAAGAATGAAGCCCCGTATATAGAAAACAGTGTGAGTATTTCTTAATTCTCCCAGGGAACACGTCTGGTACCATTTTAGATGTATAGAAAACAAGTTAATGTACTACACATAATAGATCCCTTGGGGTTTAATTCTCTTAGGAATCCTGTTGAGGGCCTATTGTGAGGTTGACTATGCTGTCGTCAGAGGGCTCCCTTCTCTCTGAACAATTAGATGTTTCCCACAGGGACCAGACATGCTAATGTAATTCTATTAACCAAAATCCTATATACCATATGGTTTTCAATCTTTGGATACTGTCGGAGTAATTTGAGCATGACCCCAAAGCCAATCAGATCTAAGGAGACTCTAAGTGGTTCACCCTATATCACACTCTTCATATTTCTACCCCAAAGGGCTCATGGAGCTGTAATGGAATGTTCCAGTTGCATGGTGTAGGTGCATTGCCTTGGATCTGTGACAACAAATATTGAGTAGTCTACCCAGTAAATACAAATATTTAATTTACATTGTTTTGCTGCTGGAAGTGTTCTAGTTTTTTTTTTTTTTAAGTTTATTTCGAGAGAGAGGGAGAGAGAGTGTGAGTGGGATGGGCAGAGAGAGAGGGGGAGAGAGAGAATCCCAAGCAGGCTCCATACTGTCTGTACAGAACTTGACATAGGGCTCCACCTCACAAACCGTGAGATCATGACCTGAGCTGAAATCAAGAGTCAGATGCTTACCCAACTGAGCCACCCAGGCACCCGTCTTATGTTCTTTTTAATCATGCTGATACACATTAATCACCCAGAGACAATTTTAGAGTATATTTAAATCAACTTTCATTAGCATTAATCAGTTTTTCTAGTTGTTAAGATAGGACAGCTTGATCTTTTTTTTCTGGTTGAGTGTTCTCTCACATGTCCCAGGTATTGCCCTGTTCAATGTATGATTGGATGTAATTAATACTTTGAGACCAAGAGTCTTCTCTGTATAGACACCCCTCTGGAATGGGAGGCGGAAATTCATCAAATGGCTCATGACAGCTGGTTAAATGTTTTCACATATGCTGAAAGTAGCTTTGCCTCTCATCAGAGTCAGCAACCTCATACTTATGTCTTCAAAGTGCAGTTGATTAGGACAATTTGGGTTGTTATGAAGTTGTATGCTACCCTTGCCTAATAGTATCTATCAACAGAGTAGAAGGATCAGAGAACTACACTGGAAAAGAAAAATATGGGGGGAAAAAAGATAACCAAAGGCCCCTTAGTTTTTTGTTTGTTTGTTTGTTTTGTTTTTTATTTGAGAGAGAGAGAACTCATGAGCTGGGGAGGGGCAGAGAGAATCCCAAGTGGGTTCCACAGTCAGTGTGAGCACAATGTGAGATTTGAACCCAAGAACTGTGAGATCATGACCTGAGCAGAAACCAAAAGTCAGACACTCAAATGAGTTAGCCAGCCACCTAGGTGCCCCTAAAGTCCTCTTAGTTTTTTGTTTTTTTTTAAGTTTATTTATTTTGAGAGAGAGACAGAAAGTGAGCAGGGAAAGGGCAGAGAGAGAGAGAGAGAGAGAGAGAGAGAGAGAGAGAGAGAGAGAGAATCCTAAGCAGGCTCTGTGCTGTCAGCGTAGAGCCCAAGGCTGGGCTTGAACTGGCAAACTGAGATCATGATCTGAGTGGAGATCAAGAGTCAGCTGTTTAACCGACTGAGTCACCCAGGTGCCCCAAAGGGCTCCTAGTTTTAAAAGGTTTCTGCGAGCAACTGGGTGGCTCAGTTGGTTAAGCAGTCTGTGAGTTCGAGCCCTGCTTGGGGCTCTGTGCTGACAGCTCAGAGCCTGGAGCCTGCTTCAGATTCTGTGTCTCCCTCTCTCTCTGTGCTCCTTCCCCACTCATGTTCTCTCTCTCAAAAATAAATAAACATAAACAAACAAACAAACAAACAGTTTCTGGACTTTAAATTAAAATTCCCCCGGCTCCATTTGCAAACTATTCAGTATTTCCTGGTTTCTCAGCCACTAGAGCTCTGTGTATGACTTGGCTTCTGAGTGGTTCACATCTATGTTGTCACCTATTTGGTCAAAGGGAGTTTTAATATTTATTTTAACATTTCTGGCTTTCGGGAATGAATACCTGTTCTGTTCCATCAATAAGTTTTCCCACCAACATAACTAAAATATAAAAAAATATAAGTTCAGGGGTACCTGGGTGGCTCAGTCAGTTAGGCGTCTGACTTTTGGTTTTGGCTCAGGTCATGATCTCAGACCACTTTGGGCTCTGCACTGACAGCGTGGAGCCTGGTTGGGATTCTCTCTCTCTCTCTCTCTCTCTCTCTCTCTCTCTCTCTCTCTCTGTCTTCCTCCCTCCCTCCCTCCCTCTTTCTGTGCCCCTCTCCTGCTCTCTCTCTCTCTCTCTCTCTCAAAATAAATAAACTTTAAAAATTAAAAAATAATAATTTTAAACACAGGTATTTACTTTTATTTTTTTTGAACCCATTTTCACCCCAGTGAATCATATACTCTTTTCCCAATTCAGTAAATAAGTCAGCTTTCCTTCTATTTTCTCTCTCGTATTTTAGTAAAGAAGAGGCAGGACTTAACGCCTGAATTGCACCAGATCCCTTTATGGCGGGGGGGGGGGGGGGGGGGTATGGCTGGGTGTGTCTAAAGTTCTCCCCTATTCATTGGCCAGACCTCATTTCTTTTGCCATGGGGCGTGAGTAATGGGAGGTGGTACTCTGAAAGGAGCAATTATTGAGAATATCTTGAAGAAGACTCTACCCCTAATCATGTTGTTACCAAACTCGGTTGGGCGGCTAAGTGACAGAAATCGACAAGAGGCCAAGCAGGACTTCCAGGCAAGGCTTTTTAGGGACGTATGCTAGAGCACCAGGGTGACAGCACAGAGGAAAGGGTCCTCAGGCTGGCTACCTGAGGAGAAGTCAGGGAAAGTTTTAAAGAGACTTGGGGGGGGGGCGGGGCAGGGGAGGTGGGGGAGGGGTGATGTTTAAACATGTAGAGGTGGGGATTTATCAGAGCCTGCACACGAAGAGGTCGTGCTTTATCATACATTGCATGTCTAATTAGCATGTTAAATCTCCATCCCTGGATGTGATTTTTAGCATTATAATGAGGGAAAAAGTCAGTGAAAGGTCAGCACTGGGGTTCACTGTGACTCAGACTGGCTTAGTCTGGTTCTCATAGGAGCAAACTGTTTGGAAGCTGGCCCATGGGACTTGTTCGGAGCTTGTGGCTTTTGGCTTCCTGATGGCAAGCAGCACCCCGAAGCTGGGCTAGAGAGGTGGGTTATTGGTTTTTTTTTTTCTCTGCATGTTCCTGGGTGAGGAGACTTGAATCTGGTTCCTGCTCTGTCTCAATTTTGTTTGCCCCCAGGCTGGAATTTAGGTAGCTATCATATTTTGTAGTATTTGGAAGTAATGGTCTTGGAGATCTTGGGAAACAGTGCAGAGGTTCAAGAACAGTGTTTCTTAGAAGAAGCAGTGTATCTGGGGAATCAGTAAGGGTGCCCTTGCCAAGGGCTGGTCTCTAGCAGTGCAGTGCACTTCTGTGAAGGTCATTACCATCTCCTGATTCTTCTGCTTCCATTTAACAACGGAGATCTCATTTGCCCATGTTTTCCTGCAACTACTTGGACATCAGATATGATGAAATTCATAGTGGTGGCAAAAGGACTTGATGTTCTCTCTTCGAGTTGCTCTGTTTTAACTATGCTCAATGAGTGGCTGACAATGGATTTTCTTTTTTTTTTTTAATTTTTAAACTTTTTTTTTAAATTTATTTTTGAGACAGAGAGAGACAGAGCATGAACAGGGGAGGGTCAGCGAGAGGGAGACAGAGAATCTGAAACAGGTTCCAGGCTCTGAGCTGTCAGCACAGAGCCCAACGCGGGGCTTGAACTCACGGACCGTGAGATCATGACCTGAGCCGAAGTCGGCCGCCCAACCGACTGAGCCACCCAGGCGCCCCTGGATTTTCAAAATGAGTACACCATTTGACAGAGCTGACAACTTTGCCATCTTCTTAGGGACATGCCAATGATTCTACATCAAGAGATCACTGGAGAGTTCACTGGAGAGTCATTTCTTGGCTATCTGGGCTGAGACGTTAGAAAGTTGCCCGTGTAGGGGTGTTTGGGTGGCTCAGTTGGTTGCGCCTTGGACTTCAGCTCAGGGCACCATCTCACGTTCATGAGTTCAAGCCCCGCATGGGGCTCTGTGCTGACAGCTCAGAGCCTGGAGCCTGGTTTGGGTTCTGTGTCTCCCTCTATCTCTGCCCCTCCCCTGCTTGCGTTCTGTCCCTCTCCCAAAAAAGAAAATAAAACAAAAAAAAATTAAAAGAAAAAAATTGCCCGTGTAAATGTCAAGGAAACTGGTGTTAAGGAGGCCATGTAATCTGATGATGAGTCTGAGGCATAACACCCTGATGTGTCTGTATCCATACATGGCACCTACTTTCTTTGCATCCTGTTTAGGAATATGGATTGTAAGCAAAAAATTTTTGTGCATAACTTATTCCAAATAACAGTACTTCCAGAAAGGTATTGTTTACTGAAGGGCTCTTGAATTTCTTTTTTTGTTAAATTATTCTATCATATTTATCAGTTTTCCCTAGGAAGGGAAGGCAGAGCAGATACAATTGTTTCTGACTTCTACTCAATGTGCCATCTATGAAATGAATACATGTTCTATTTGAATTAGGTCAAGGACACCTGTTTATCTCTCACCTTATTAGATTATAACATGATGCTAGAGAGTTTATCTCTACAGTAAGAAAGTAAATGGCCAAATGAAGGCAAACTACACTGGTGACCAAAATTAACTGGGATCTAATAGACTACATTTGCTGTATCACTAACCACAGATTATTCTAAGGTTGATTCGATGTCCATCCCTATTTTGGACTAGTCAAACCAGGGACTTAATGGGGTAAATAATGCATAAGGTTATTTCTAGTTTCTTTAGCACTCCTGTATGTAATATGGTATAGTCCTATGGCACCTTGGTACTTCCATATTTGCAATTGTGGTGATACAGGGTTCTTTTAGAGACTTCCTTTTGGCATGCTCAATTGTTGGGGTGCTACTCTTCAACATTTTGAAGGCTCTTTCTGTCCCTAAACTTGCAATAAATCCCTTGCAATTACACACTCAGGGAGAGGAGATTCCATCCCAGGAAATCTTCTTTGGTCCTCTGTGTCAAGCAATTATCACAACTCAGCAACCTCAGCTACTTCCTCCTTCATATATTGTCAAAATAATTTCTCTTCTTATATACACATTTCCCAGAATTAATGTTATCTTTGATCCTGTACCTGAAAGCCCCCGAGGTTCTTGAATATTATCCTATGTTCAAAACAGGTTACAGGGCTTAGAGTCTCTCCAAGCAGATCTAATGTTTTAATGGACCTGCGTGTTAAGGACTTTGGGGCAATTTGTCCTTCCCTTTGAGAGACTGGGTCGGATCTCGACTTTAGGGCCAGGCTTCTTAAATTAAAGAGAGATCAGAGGAAATCAAAGAAAATGCTTTGGAAGTTGTCCTTTGTTTTCATGAGCAGGGAGTTTATCCTTAAGATTTACGAATTCCTTGTCTCAGTGTTGCCTCTCTTGGCTCAGCTCCCAGTGATTTTGAAGTGGCTTGTTGCTCTCTGTGTGGAGGGCTTGCCAAGGTTGTTGCTATGGCTGCAGAGTCTGTGAGTATAGCCGGTTCTTGTGTCCTATTGATCTCTGAATCTAAGCAATTTGCCAGTGGTTCCTCTTAAGAATTGCGGGATGTTACCCCTAATCTAATGACCCTTTGTCTTAACCCACAGGGAAAGTGTTGTGCAGACAGCAGACCCAATCCAAATCCAAAACTTTCCATTAGTTAATTCTCCAGCAATATCCCATGAAATATATGCTTTGAGTTTTGGGGAGGTAGAGATATAGCCCTTTGGGAGAGACTTAAGATGCAATTTCCTTGCATTTCAGCATGAAGATAATCATCTGGGTCATTAGGTTCACCTATCCTGTTGGTCAGGATGGTAACTACTTGATGCTCTTCCTTCCCAACCTCGTTGATCCCTTGCTTATCAGTTTTCCATTGTCAGGGCTGCTCCAGTATTTGCAAAGCTGCTCATCTTGGTTTCCATGCTTTCCCCACCCAGAGAAGCAAAGTATTAATTTCAGTGGGGGTGTTTTCCCTCACATATTGTCTTTTCTATCTCTCCTTTTTTTTTTTTTTCAACGTTTATTTATTTTTGGGACAGAGAGAGACAGAGCATGAATGGGGGAGGGGCAGAGAGAGAGGGAGACACAGAAACGGAAACAGGCTCCAGGCTCCGAGCCATCAGCCCAGAGCCTGACGCGGGGCTCGAACTCACGGACGGCGAGATCGTGACCTGGAGGAAGTCGGACGCTTAACCGACTGCGCCACCCAGGCGCCCCTCTCCTTTTTTTTTTATTGTGCTAAAATATACATACATAGATACAGTTTCCCTCGTTAGCTATTTTTAAGTGTAGTTTCATGACATTAAGTATATTCACACTGTTGGGAAGCCATCATCATTATCATCCACCTAAGGAACTTTTTTTATCTTCTCCAACTGAAACTCCATGCACACTGGACACTAACTTATTTCCCATTATTTCCATCTCTTCCTAGCCCGTGGCAATCGCCATTCTATTTTCTCTATGAATTTTTTTAAAAAATACATATTTATTTTTGAGAGAGAGAGAGAGAGAGAGAGAGAGAGAGAGAGAGAGAGAGAGAGAGGAAGTGGGGAGGGGCAGATAGGAAGGAGAGAATCCCAGGCAGGATCAGCTCTGTCAGTGTAAAGTCCAATGTGAGGCTCCACCTCACGAACTGTGAGATCATGACCTGAGCTGAAATCAAGAGCCTGACGCTTCACTAAGTTGCCCAGGTGCCCCTTTCTATGAGTTTGACTGCTCTAGGAATCATACAATATTTGTCCTTTTGTAACAGGTTTATTTTACTTAGCATAATGTTTTCAAGGTCACTCATGTTGTAACGTGCTAGATGCTGTCAGAGTTTTAAGCTCAAATAATATTTCATTTTACATATATGACACATTCTGTTCGTACATTCATCCATCGATGGACACGTGGGTTGTTTCTGCCTTTTGGCCAGGAGTATAGCCAAAAACATAGTTTGATTTCAGCACAACTGCTATGGACGTGGGTGCACAAACATTCTTTCAAGTCCCTGCTTTCATTCCTTTCGGTCACACTTCTTTAAAATGGTTTTTGAATGTTTTTTAACTTTATTGAGGTATAATTTATGTAGAATAATTCAAAGAATTTAAGTGTAGAGCTTTATCACTTTTGACAAATATATGTGCCTATGTAACCACCACTCACTCAGGATATAGAATATTTCCATCAGTCCAGAATGTTCCTCCTTATCTACTGAAGTCATTCCCTCCTCCACCCACAGCTTGGTGCAAAGACTGATCTGCCTAATGTCACTATAGATTAGCTTCTATTTTCTAGAATTTAGTCTAGATGGAATCATTCCCTATGAACTCTTAATTTTCTTGAGATTTATTCATATTATTGCATGTATCAGAGGTATCTTTTTCTTTGCTAGTGAATACTAGTCCATTGGAAGAATATGACACAGTTTGTTTATCTTTTCAACAGTGATGGACATTTGGTTGTTTCTAGGGCTATTTTGATTTTGTGTTTAATGTTTGTTTATTTATTTATTATTTTCCCCCTTAATATGCTGTATTTTATTTGTTTGTTTATTTAATATAATTTATTGTCAAATTGACTAACATACAGTGTGTAAAGTGTGTTCTTGGTTTCAGGGGTAGACTCCCATGGTTCATTGCTTACATACAACACCCAGTGCTCATCCCAACAGGTGCCCTCCTCAGTGCCCATCACCCATTTCCCCTCTCTCACAACCCCCCGTCAACCCTCAGTTTGTTCTCTGTATTTAAGAGTCTCTTATGGTTTGCCTCCCTCCCTCTCTGTAACTATTTTTCCCCCTTCCCTTCCTCCATGGTCTTCTGTTAAGTTTCTCAAGTTCCACATATGAGTGAAGACATGATATCAGTCTTTTCTCTGACTGATTTATTTCACGCAGCATAATATCTTCTAGTTCCATCCACGTTGCTGCAAATGGCATGATTTCATTCTTTCTCATTGCCAAGTAGTATTCCATTGTATATATAAACCACATCTTCTTTATCCATTCATCAGTTGATGGACATTTAGGCTCTTTCCATAATTTGGCTATTGTTGAGAGTGCTGCTATAAACAGTGCCCCTCTGAATCAGCACTTCTGTATCCTTTGGATAAATTCCTAGTAGTGCTATTTCTGGGTCATAGGGTAGTTCTATTTTTAATTTTTTGAGGAACCTCCACACTATTTTCCAGAGCAGCTGCATGAGGTTGCATTCCCACCAACAGTACATGAGGGTTTCCGTTTCTTCACATCCTCACCAGCATCTGTTGTTTCCTGACTTGTTAATTTTACCCACTCTGACTGGCATGAGGTGATATCTTAGTGTGATTTGGATTTGTATTTCCCTGATGATGAGTGATGTTGAGCAACTTTTCATGTGTCTGTTGGCCATCTGGATGTCTTCTTTGGAAAAGCTTCTGCTATGTCTTCTGCTATTTCTAGGGCTATTTTGAATAAAACTGCAATGAATATATGTTCCTATTTTTCTTGGATAAGTATTTAGGAGTGGAATTGATGAGTTGTATTTATAATAAACTGCCAAATAGTTTTACAAGTGGTTATGCCTTATGAATTTAAAGAACATTGTATTAGAGTTCTAGTTGTTGTACATCCTCATAAATGCTTGATAAGAATAGTCTTTTTAGTTTTAGAAATGCTAGTGATGTAGAAGTATCTCATATAGTTTTAATTTGCATATAGTATGCACTTTTATTTAATTGAATTCCCTACAGACTAATAATGTTAAACATATTTTCATGAGCTTATTTGCTATCTGTATATCTTTTTTTGTAGAGCATCAGTTCAGATATTTTGCTTATATCTATTGGGTTATTTATCTTATTATTATTGATTTGTAAAAGTTCTTTATATATTCTAGGTATAAATCCTTGAAAAAATTTTTAATGTTTATTTATTTTTGAGAGAGAGAGAGAGAGAGAGAGAGAGAGAGAGAGAGAGAGAGAGAGGCAGACTGTGAGCAGGAGAGGGGCAGAGAGAGAGGGAGACATAGAATCTGAAGCAGGCTCCAGGCTCTGAGCTATCAGCACAGAGCCCGACATGGGGCTTGCACTCACAACTGCGAGATCATGACCTGAGCTAAAATCAGATGCTCAACAGACTGAGCCATCCAGGTGCCCTGGTATAAATCCTTTTTAAATGTGTATTTTGCAAATATTTTATCCCATTCTATGGTTTATTTTTTCTTTGATTAACAGGGTCTTTTGATGAGCAAACCTCAAACTTTTAAATTTTGATGAAGTCCAATTTATGAATTTTGTTTATGCTGTTTCTTCTGTATCTAAGAAATCTTTGTCAAATCCAAAGCTACTAAGAGTTATTCCTATGCTTATAATTTTAACTTACCTGTTTGCATCTCTGATCCATTTTGAGGTTACTCTTACCTGTGAAAGTTTTAGAATTTTAAAATATATATGAGGTAACTTTTCTATACATATCAGCTAAAGATATTTGAGAATTTATTAACATGCCATTTCAATTATCAGAGAGCTACAAGTACAAGCCAAAGAGAAGTTAAAAATATATACTTATAAGTGTATATTTATAGATTCATAAGAATGTCTTGAAATACTAATATATTTGGAGCCTCCTATGGCTCACTCTGTCCTGAGACTCATTTAGAAAACATAATCCAGGTTGGTTTTTCCAGACTCTGAGATGAAGCTTAGAGAATAAATGTCTCCAGGGCAGTGCCCATGGGATTAATAATTGTGGAAGAAGAGCAAGCCAATGGCATTGGGCAGAAGTTGAACAGTGATGCAGACGTGATGTTGAATTTGGCCACCCTGTGCTTTGGAGCTACGATGTTCCTAATTCACTGGGACAAGTGGGCTCAAAGTTTTTCCTCAAGCTCGAATCAGTTGCCGATTGGGGGCCACTGCAGGAAGTGGGGATCTCTAAGCTGAGGCAATTCATAAAGGGCCTGACAGCACCTAGGCAATTGGGGCAATAAATGCTTCTTTGTAGAGACACGTGGACAATGAATCTCCATGTCTGTACAGTCTACCCGTTGTTGCTCAAATCCACATTTTCATGAATGTGCTGTGACCGGTGTATCCCTTTGTCATGTGCTCACTCTCGTTCCTACTCTGCTGTATGTGGGGTCCCGTGCAGGCAGAGCAAACCCTTGTATAGTGCTTCTGGCCGAGACACTGTGGACAGAAAAGACAGTCTGCACCCAGAAGGTCTATTCCTATCTGACTCGATCAAAGGCCTTTTCAAGATAGAAGGGGTCAAGTACAGATAATTTGCCATCAAACGAAAGATGGTCTCCTTGAGGAATGGTGCCATAACACGAGCTCAGGATTGGTCTTTGTTGCTGGCAGGTACTGAACATCTAGGGGAAGCTGTAGCTAGATTCATTATGGGAAGTAGGAGCCCATGCTGCTGGGTTGGTGCCTAACTTCTACCTATGTCACCATTGCCACTTTTTAATATGTCCATTGTTCCAGCATCGGGCTGGCCGGTAACAGCTGTCTGCCATCAACTGGTTGCGTCACTCTATCTACCTGGTTGTTTAGTGCCTCTTCCATGGAGGGAGCTCTTAGATTGGTGTTAAATCCGAATACAAAGATCGTCACGCTTTATACCCATTCTCATTTATTCATATACATTCCTTTCCGCCAGACCTCTTTGTCTCTGATCTTCCAATCTTTGTTCTTCTAGGATTTTCACCAGCTAGCCAGACTATGTGTGAATCCTTACATGTCCTAATTTCAGGTCACTTCTTTTATCACACAAAGTAGATGATCAGATTTACTATCTCAAACACTGCCAACCGGGAGGATTTTCCATGGGTTAGCTTCTGCAGTGGCTGGCATCCACATACTGAGCTGATTAATCTACAAACCAGGCTTAGGCATTTCTATCTTCCACCAGATAGTCCTTAGAGATGCCACCTCTAGTGAATGGAAGTGAACAGGTGCTGGTGCAACTGTGGTGGATGATAAGAGTCTGGCTATCTGAGTTGGTGGGTCAGGCAGGGTGTAGTTCATAATGGGAAATTCTAGCCATACAGTCACTTAGCATCTCGTATTCAGGCTTTCGATTTGTACCCTAGTTTAGTATCATGCCGAGAGTTGCATTTTAAAAGATATATGTTCTCTGTTGCAAATTGTGTGACCCAGGACCTGTGTTGTGGTTTTCTCTTTGGCTTTCCCATACATTTCACATAGTATCTTTGCCCACACAAAGGCACAAAGGGGTCTGTTGGCTCAAGTGCCAGGGTACGGCTTGAACTTGACCATAGACAGTCCTGAAATCTCTTGCTTGCTTATGAGCATCTTTGATTCGATTTTATTTTTAACTCTATTACTTCTTAGCACTCTTTGCAAGGGCTGTGAATAAGGATCTGACCAAAATGCCTGCACAGTGCAGGAGCTCTAGCTGAACTGTCAGGGGAGATATCTAAAATGGATTCTAGGAAGGGTTGTTTTTATTCTGTGGTTCCTGAGGCTGCTGTGTATTGCCCTTGACAGATTAGAAGTGGTTATATCCATAATGGACATCCTGCTGTGTGTGTGTGTGTGTGTGTGTGTGTGTGTGTGTTCAATAGAATTGGGACAGAGAGGGGAATATAGAAGGAGAGAGTGGAGAGGTGGCAGAAAATCCTACAAGTAGCTGTTTGTTCAAACTAGGTAGTGTTAATGAATTACTCTTTTGTATTTCCACTTCTCAGAGAGGCAACACTGAGCCCAAGTCTTCTAGTATACGAGTTCAATGTAGTATACATTATTAAATATGAAGTAAACATATAGACATGGTAAAACACAGATACTAGTACCTTTCTTCGTGAGAAGAAAATAAGCACTATTTATTTAGTCTAAGAGCTAAAGAACTAGAAATTTTAGGGCTTGAAGATATTTTAACTATTATCTAGCTCAATCTCTCCATTTTACAAATGAGGAAAATCTTTTATCTTATTGACTCTGTTCAGTAAAATCATGAAACATTTTGTTGTTTACAAGTTAGTAAATGTATCTTTACACTTTTATAAGTTTCTTTTATGATTTTGGCCAGCAATGATAAAATTAGTATGTTTTGATCTTTGAGCAAGTTGCTTAGAAGGAACTTAAAAGAAGTATTTAGGAAAATCCAAGTGCTGAAACATTTAAGATATGCTTTGTGGTCTCAATTTTGTGTGATTGTCAGCCAGGAAGTTTTCTGATTAAGATGGCTTGCCAGTTCCCTGCCAAATACATTATTTATTACACTAATGGGGATTTCCTATTTGAGATGTTAAAGACAAAATGTTACTAATATTATTTCCTTTAAAGTAATTGACATAGATCAATTAGTACATTCTAATGAATTAACATCAAGAATAGAACAGAGATCCATAAAGACATATAGGTATTTTATTGGCATAGATTTATTGAAATAAGTTGAACTTCACCGGATTAGAGATTTCTCATTCATTACTGATAGTGAAACTTGAAGCTGGATGTTACTGAATTTATATTTCCTTTTTTGGATTTAATGTTTTGTAAGAATGAAATAACTTTTAGCGAGAACTAAATTTTGTTGAGTTAAAGTGGCAGTTAAAATCCCATAGTTATATGCCCAAATTTTAGAATTTAATAATCTCCTCAAAGTTGTAAAGAAACTTCTGCATACTTATGTGTGTGTATGCGTGTGTGTTTGTGTGTGTGTTTTCTTATAGTAGTAAGAAAAGAGAGATGTGTCCCAAGCATCTAATAAAGACTATATACATGTAGGTAAATAAATACTCTAAATTATACCTAATTTTAACCAAAGAAGAAAGTGTGAAACAAATTTCAATAATTTCACATTTTTAATTTGTTTGTAAAATTAAAATAAAATTTAAAAGTACAGATAGTGCTAAGTACTATGGAGGGAAAGGACAAGGTGCTATAAGAAAGAGGCATTTCTTTTAGTTGAGACAATCATAAATAGGTGTTCTGGAGGGAAAATAATTAGGCAGACAAAGAATTTCTGCAGTTTGTGTATGGAAGGCAGGATGTGTATGGATGGCAATCCAGATGATCCAGGGAACAGGATGAAAAAAAGCTTTGCAGTTGGGAAAGAGTGTAATATGTTCAAGAAACTAGGAAGGAAGGCCAAGATGGCCACAGTACATTTTGTGAGGGCAAGCATAGCACAAGATGAGAATGAAGAGGCTAGCATACATTTGCCACAGCATGTAGGGCCTCAGAGAGCATACTGAGTTGTTGGGGTCCTATTTTAGTGAAATGAAAAGATTTGAAGTAGGAGAGTGACACCATTTCATCTTTATGTTTAAAAGAACACATTGGCTGCCCTATGGACATCGGGTTGAATTGGGGTAAGAGTGGAAGAAGATGGACTGTTTTTAGGAGACAATGGCATTAGTCAAGGTGAGAGTTGAACTAGCTTGGACTGTGATGTTGCTGGTGAAAATGGAGACTAATGGATGGACTCAGAGTATTTTGAGGATACGTTCAGTGAGTCTTAGTAATGTATTGAATGTGGGAGTTAAGGAGAGCTATGTCAAGATGTGCCCAGATTTTTCACTTGAGCAAATGGGTGGGTAAGGGTGTGTGTGATAGTATCATTTATTGAAATAATGTAAGTCTGGAGGAAAAACCATCTTGGTAGAAAATCAAAACTTCGGTTGTGGAAATGTTAATTTTGAAACGCCAGTAAGATGATAAAGTGAATAGGCCAGCCAGCCATGGAACATATAGGTCTGGAAGTATATGCTAGAGATATAATTTAGGAGTTATTGGCATACAGTTGTAGGGAGAGAAAAATGAAATTTCTGAGTCACAGGCCAAGTAGAAGAAGAGGGTTGTCTAAGGACAGAGAGGGAGATGCTAGATAAGACAATCATGAAAATTTTGCATCACATAGAGCCAGTAAAGAGCCTTTCTCGAAGGAGGGAGCAATCAACGGTGTTGTATGCTCCTGAGAGGTCAAACAAGACACGAACTTAACAAATGTTGATTAACTTGGGGAATATTGGAGTCAATGGCCATTTCAGGAGGTGATTTTCAGAATAAGAGGGACAGGTGTCAGATTAGAGTGGATTGAAGACTGAAAGGGAGATGAGGAAGTGGAGAAAAGTTGTGGAGATAAGTGTGATAGACACCATTGATTGGTTACCCAACAGCTGTTTCCCCAATGCTAATAGAATCCCAGGGCTTTCAGTGATATCTGAGCAGTCAAGTCCTTAAGGCAGTGAATTAATATTGTTCAAATCAGGGGCGCCTGGGTGGCGCAGTCGGTTAAGCGTCCGACTTCAGCCAGGTCACGATCTCGCGGTCCGTGAGTTCGAGCCCCGCGTCAGGCTCTGGGCTGATGGCTCGGAGTCTGGAGGCTGTTTCCGATTCTGTGTCTCCCTCTCTCTCTGCCCCTCCCCCGTTCATGCTCTGTCTCTCTCTGTCCCAAAAATAAATAAAAAACGTTGAAAAAAAATTAATATTGTTCAAATCAGTCATGGTGGTCTCATTCACCTTGCCTTATAGTTGGGTCTGCCATGAGCATTTTCCACTTTCTGGACAACGTCTACCTTCCAATCTTAACTTAGTGTAACACTGACATTTTATTTAAAAAAATTTTTTTACCTTTATTTATTTTTGAGAGACAGAGAGACAGAGTGTGAGCAGGGCAGAGAGAGAGGGAGACATGGAATTCGAAGCAGGCCCCAGGCTCTGAGCTGTCAGCACAAAGCCCAACATGGGGCTCGAACCCACGAACCGTGAGATCATGACCTGGGCCGAAGTCAGACACTTAACCGACTGAGCCACCCAACAATAATATTTTAAATAAAATATCACAGTTAACAGCATAACTTTGAGTCAGAAGTGTTATTTTGATACTCTCATAGTAATTATGAGCAATTGCTCTATTTAGCCTAAAAATCTTTTACTATTTAACATAACAAGAATTATAATTATTACAGTTTATCGCTCACTTGCTATATGCCAGACGTTGTGCAATGTGGTCTTTGTATAATAGTTTATTTAAATCTCCAACAATATTGTGAGGCATATTTACACTTGTTTTTCAGACAAGTTATTCAAGACTTAGAGAAATTGAGTAAAATGTCCAAGGTCACAATCAGATAAGTGAGAAAAGCCATCAGTGACTTATTCAATCTATTGAAATTGTTCATTGCCTACAGAACAGAGTGCACTTTCTACTGCATCTGTGGAAAGGGTTTTCTACCCTTGTACTCGTCTACACTTGCCAGTTTTCTTCCTTGCTCAGACCTGCCCTTTTGATTCCATTGGCTTTTAGCCAACTATTACACATAAAGATTAAAGATGTTGATTTTACTAGGCCAACCACAGTGGAAATATAAGCTTTCCTTAAATATATTGGGGAATGGAGACACAGTATTTAAGGGATGACCATAACAGAAAGTTAATTAAAGATTATATTACCATACAACTCTACATTAGACTGAAGGACAGGAATTCACTGCGTATTTATAACACGGAATCAAAGAAATATTACATAAAAGTATATAGCACTGACAGAGAGCCTGATCTTGGTAGATGTTTAAATTTTCATTTTCAAAATACGCAAATATGTAGTGTTTTTGAAGAGAGGAGGAGTTAACGAGGGCAGAGGGTAACTGGCTAGGAATCAGATAAAAACACTTTTATTTTTTTTTTTAATTTTTTTTCAACGTTTAGTTATTTTTGGGACAGAGAGAGACAGAGCATGAACGGGGGAGGGGCAGAGAGAGAGGGAGACACAGAATCGGAAACAGGCTCCAGGCTCTGAGCCATCAGCCCAGAGCCCGACGCGGGGCTCGAACTCACGGACCGCAAGATCGTGACCTGAGCTGACGTCGGACGCTTAACCGACTGCGCCACCCAGGCGCCCCTAAAAACACTTTTAAAGGCTCGTACTCTGTGACCCTAGCAGGGCTCATACCTTTTAAAAATCTGTTTCTTCATCGATAAAGTAGACATAAAGCTGCCTTGTTTTCGAGATTGAAATTCAAATGAAATAAAGTAAAACCAAGTTTTCCGATCATAGCAAAGCATTTATACAACACACAGTAATTTTGTGGCTGCTGTGTTTAGGGACTGTGGTCACCTATAGTTACCATAGGCAGTGGAACAAGGGGTTAACTATGTCGATATACTGTAAATAGATGATAAACGTTGCACTAAAAACATGTGCAAAACCCTACAGGGGTATTGGAAGGTGGATGCAATGAGAAATGAGGTTGAAATAGAAAGTTAGGTAGAGAGCAGAAGGGCTGGAATCCAAAGATGTACTAAATGGTTCGATTGTTACAGCAATGTGCTTACTGAGAGTTTCTAAGTATAGGAAAAATATGATAATATGTCAATGTAATAAAGATGATGGTTTTGGATAAATTGTAAGAAGAAATACAGGAGTTAGGGAGATGGGTTCAAATGCTGCTTCCAAAATCCAGTGAAGACTTCAGGTAGGGCCATCAGCACAGAGAGAAAGGGACGGTGTTTCTGTGAACTCTTGTCTCCTAACAGGATGCCTTAAGCTGAGTGGCTGCAGCAAAGGATGATTTCTTTCTCAGCGGTATATGGATTAGCTAGGTGATTCCACTGTTGGTTTTGCTGGAGCACGCTCTTGTGGTTGCAATCATATTACTGCTGGAAATCCCGCACGGTTCAATATGACGGACTCACCAATACGGGTATCAGCGCTAACAGTGGGCTTAGCCATCTCTCCATTTTTCCATGGGGCCTCTTATCCTTGAAACAAGGCCATTATTTAAAAATTTTAAAGTTGGTTCATTTTTGAGAGACAGAGAGATACAGAGTATGAGTGGAGGAGGAGCAGAGAGAGAAGGAGACACAGAATCCGAAGCAGGCTCCAGGCTCTGAGTGTCAGCACAGAGCCCCACATGGGGCTCAAACTCATGGACCGCGAGATCATGACCTGAGCTGAAGTCAGACGCTTAACTGACTGAGCCACCCAGGCGCTCCTGGTCATTATTAATCTATCACAAATGTTTTGAAGGATTTTGGAGGCAAAGTTGATGGTATTTGGAGGAAAATGAGATGTGGGAAATAGGAAGAGGAAAGATCAAGGATAACTTAAGTGAGGAGTAGGTAAGGATGCATTAATTGAAGAAATGAATGCAACAAGATTTGTTGGAAGGTGGCCATGGCGATTGGATTTGAGGATTTTGGGGAGAGGTTGAAACGGGTGTCTATGGGATGAGTACAGCAGGAATGTGGAAATATATATCGGAACAGAGAAGAACTTTCTAGGAAAGGGAGAGAAATTTGGGAATCATTAGCTTATAAGTCTGTAATACCATAAAAAAGGATTAAATTTCCTAGTGATAAAAGATAAAATAAAAAAGAAAAGTGGACCAAAGTTGGAATTCAGAGAAATACTAATATTTAAGAGGTTAAGGGCAGAAACAACTAGCAGAAGAAATTGAAGAAAAAAGGTCAGAGAATAAGAAAGATATTCAGTGAAAGAGAATCATGTTGAGAAATAAATCTGTAGAAATATAAGGTAATTATATTAAAAAAAAAAAGCCCAGTGTATGCTATGCAATGCATTATACTTACCTATGAAGAGATTTACAGTTGCAGCTAAATCTGGTCCTCACGTTTTCCTTTGTGTAAAGGATTTGTATTAACTTGAAGACTTTTTTTCCTTTATTTCTCTTTTCTTTCTTTCTTTCTTTCTTTCTTTCTTTCTTTCTTTCTTTCTTTCTTTCTTTTTCTTTCTTTCTCTCTCTCTCTCTCTCTCTCTCTCTCTCTTTTTCTTTCTTTCTTTCTTTCTTTCTTTCTTTCTTTCTTTCTTTCTTTCTTTCTTTCTTTCTTTCTTTCTTTTTACTAAAAGAAGAAATCTAAAGTGATGGATACATTTTCAGGTAGAAATTTATAACCGCATCTCATACAGACATGGAAAGTTAAAAGCAGCTGAGACACCAGGAAAGGTCACTTGGAAACTAACGGTGACCTGCCCGAGAAGGTAAGAGTGTGTGAGTCACTCTCTGAACTGTATTCAGCCACAATATAGAGCTGCTCCTGAATCTGACTGAACAGTGTTGGTAGAAAATTCGAGAGTGGATGTCACTACATAGTTGTCGAGTGGAGGATGGAAAACTGCTTAAATTAAAAAAAAAGTGCATTGTTTAGAAATGTCTGTCATTTCAATCTTTAACCTTTAAAATGTATCCTTTGAAAAGTATGAATCGTAGTAACGTGAATGAGATGATGCTACCCACCATATACTTCCAAGGGTACACTGTGGACTGAAACATGGGGACCACCTCAGCACACAGGACTCAGGAAACTGAGTTAAACCTCGCTTAAGACAACTCAGTTCTTAAGTCATATTATGTTGACTACGTGAGGGAGGGATTACGGGGTCTGGGGGTTGGTTTAAGTCTCCAATTATTATTGTTGAATGATCTATTTCTCCCTTCAATTCTGCCCATTTTGTGGCTTTGCTATTAGGTTAATGTTTACATGTTTATAATTATTATGTCTTCCTGTTGGGTTGATCCTTTTGTCAATATGAAATGTCCTTCTCTGTCTCAAATGATAGTTATTGCCTTAAAATCTATTATGTCTGATATTAATATAGCTACTACATCTCTCTTAGTTACTTTTTGAAAGGTAAGCCTTCTTCCATCTTTTTACTTTCAACCTGTTCGTGTCTTTAAATCTAAGATGTGTCTACTGTAGACAGCTTGTAGTTGGGTCAATTTAAAAAATCCACTCTGCCAACATATTCATGTTTATTGAAGTGTTTTATCCATTTAACTCCAGTGAAATTACTCATAATATTCATTCTTGCTATTTTGCTCATTTTGATGCCTGATGTCTTTTTTGTTCCTCTACGCCTTGATTACTGCTTTCTTCTGTTCTAAATTGATATTTTCTAGGGTACCATGCTGATTCCCTGTTTCTTCCTGTACTACATTTTCTGAGTTATATATCATATTTTAAACTAGCATTTACAAAGTATGATACTTCATAAAGATCATTTAAACTGCTTGCTATGCATGAAAATTACTTGGCTTCGTACTAGATTTACTACATCAAAATCAGAAACTTTTGCCTAGAAATTTGTCTTTTTCACAAACTCCCCATGATGCATATGCACCTTAATTTGAGAAATTTAGGGGAAACTCTTCTCTCGTCTCCAATATTAGAAAAGAAAGAGGAAACTAAGGCTAATTAAAGTTTCAAGTTTGAATTCTGGTACTAATCCACATGAGAAAAATGAGAGGCAGCCTAAGCCTTAAAATTCAACTATGCTCTATAAGAATTAAAATACTTGTGGTTTCACTCCTATTTCTTTTAGTTATTTAGAAGTGATCTTTCATAGGCTCTCTCTCTATTTTTATTGATAATTTAATCTAACAAATATGTGAGTGCCTTTTCAATGGTACATGGTAACATTTGTGAGTGCTTGCTACATGCCAAGCATTAGATTAGGTTAACTGCATGCACTTTTAGATATTTAGTAATAATACTACCAAGGAGGCAGCCCATCTTACAAATGAGAAAACAGCGACACAGAAATATTAAGCAATATAACCATGGCTGTCTTCAGCGCTTCTGTTCTCAGGCACTAAGCTCTCTGTGCTTTGTTTCTACTCTAACCATCTCATGCTAAATAGTCTTTGATAACAATAGCCTTTGAAACCTTTGCATGTTTCCTACTTTCTTTAAATGGGAACTCAAAACAGTCTCTAAAAATCTAGGCCTACTGTCTTCTCAAGGTCTCCAAACTAAGAAATCTGTGATTAAAATGGAGTTTTATTATTTTTTACAGTTTTTATTGATTTATTTATTTTGAGAGAGAGATTTATTTATTCTGAGAGAGATAAAAATTGTGTTTTATTTATTTATTTATTTATTTATTTATTTATTTATTTATTTATTTATTTATAGTTTTATTATTTTGAAAAAGAGAGAGAGAGAGAACTTGACACAGGGCTTGATCCCATGAACTGTGAGATCATGATCTGAACTGAAATCAAGAGTCAGACACTTAATTGACTGAGCCACCCAGGTACCCCTAAAATTGAGTTTTAAAGGTATATTTCCCATGAAGTTAATAATACACTTTCTGTACCTCCCCAAACCAGACACTGGGTAAGGTGTTCTGTAATCTGTGTGCTCCTATGAATTATAGGAAGGAGGATATAAGAAAGGGTATAGATTTGGGGGTGAGAAAATGTGAGTCTAAGTTCTGATTCTACCAGTTTTTAGCTGTGTGATCTTTAGCAAATAAACTTAGCCTTATTTTTCTCATTGTAGAAGGGAGTTAGGAACAATCTCCCTCCCTTTTTTTTAAAAGACTTGATATGAGGATAAGGGGTGCCTGAATGGCTCAGTCGGTTAAGCCTCCGACTTCAGCTCAGGTCATGATCTCCCGGTTCGTGAGCTCGAGCCCCGTGTCAGGCTCTGTGCTGACAGCCCGGAGCCTGGAGCCTGCTTCGGATTCTGTTTCTCCCTCTCTCTCTGCTCCTCCCCCGCTTGAACTCTGTCTCTCTCAAAAATAAATAAACCTTAGAAAATAAAAAAAAAGGACTTGATATCAGGATCAAATGTAATAATAAACATGTGAAATTCTTTTCCATCTATGAATTGAGTGCTATCTATCACTTTTTAGGTATTTGAGCTTTATTCTTAGAATCACCTTTAACATAGGATTAATTATAATGGACTCTTCTGAAAGCGTAAAAGTCTGGAATTAATGACACTTAAAATTCATATAACTTACATACCTGCAAATAGTAATTTCAATCTTGGTATTGACATCATTCATTATCAATAGCTGTGATGCATTTTCTGAAAATTATAAAAATGTTATACCATGCTTTAGTTTGCTCATTTTCAAAATGGGTATAAATCTGCTTTGTTAATTTATTGTGAATATTAAGTTAATAAAGCTTGAGAATGTATTTATGAACGGGAAAAACTATACAAGTGCTATTAGCTATATTACTCATGATTTTGAAAAATGCATTTTAACCTTTTGTATCATCTTCCTTTTTATTTCATAATTTTTTTTAAACATCTGTTTTAGGTTCACAGCAAAATTGAGTGGAAGGCACACAGATTTACCATATATCCTGTGCTTCCACATATGTATAACCTCTCCCACTATTGACATCCTACACCACAGTGGTTCATTTGTTACAGCCAATGAACCTATATTGAATAACATTATCATCCAAAGTCCGCAACTTACACGAGGGTCCGCTCTTGGTGGTGTATATTGTATGGAATTGTACAAGGCAACCGTGTGATGACATATGCCCAACATTGCAGTTTTATCCAGAATGATTTCATTGTCCTAAAAATCCTCTGCGTTCTGCCTGTTCTTCCTTTCTCTCCTCTGCCAACACTGTTTTCATAATTTTTCTTTTCCAGAATGTCAGGTAGTTGGAATCTACAGTAAATAGCCTTTTGGAATTGACTTCCTTTGGTTCATAATAGGCATTTAAGTTTTCTCCATGTCTTTTCATGCCTTGATAGCTCATTTCTTTTTAGTGCTGAATAATATTCCATTGTCTGAATGTGCCAAGGTCCATGCATCCACCTTTTGAAGGACATGTTAGTTGCTTCCAAGTTTCGGCAATTAGGAATACAGCTGCTATAAACAACCACATGCAGATTTTTGCGTGTGTATGTTTTCAACTCCTTAGGGTAAATACCAAGGACCTGATTGTTGGCTCGAATGGTAAGAGTAGATTAGTTTGTAAGAAACTGCTCAACTGTCTTCCAAAGTGGCTGTACTTGTTTGCATTCCTACCAACAATGAACGAGAGCTCCTTTTGCTCTGCATTACTGCTAGCATTTGGTGTCAATGTATCGGATTGTCGCCATTCTAATAGGTGGGTAATGGCATGTCATTGTTTTGTTATTGCTTAATGACCTGAGATATGGAGCATCTTTTCATATGCTTATTTGCCATCTGTATATCTTTAATGAGGAATTGTAGGAGTGTCAAGGATTGATGCCACCGGCACAAGCTAGAAAGAGGCTGGGAAGGATGATCTCTTTCAGGTTTCAAAGGGAATGTGGCTCTACTGACATTCTGATTTGGGACTTCTGGTCTCCAGATCTGTAAGACAATAAAGTTCTGTTGTCTATTTTTTTTTATTGTTTATTTATTTATTTTGGGAGAGACAGAGACAACGTGAGTGGGGAGGGGTAGAGAGAGAGAGAATCCCAAGCGGACTCCACACTGTCAGTGCAGAGCCTGATAAGGGGTACAAACTCACAACCGTGATTTTATGACCTGAGCTGAAACCAAGAGTTGGACACTTAACGGACGGAGTCACTCAGGCGCCCTGAATTTCTGTTGTTTAAAGCCACCTGCTTTGTGGTGTTTTGTTATGGCAGCCCTAAGAAACAGGTACATCACTTTGTGGCTTGTTTTGTTTTGAGGTTGTTTTATTTTATGTCTGTAAATTTTCCAGACTTAATCTGAATCTGGTGCATGGTAAGCCTTAAATATAGCAGTTTTAGTAATTTTAACTTGTCATCGCACTGAATCATGTCATCTTTATACTTGTTTGTCTACTATGAAAGAGACTTCAGTTTGTCTATCATACTATTAATAAGATCCTAGATTTTATCAGACATATTACTCGTATTCTAGACGACCAACATTGATACAGTTAACCAATTGATATAATCTCCTTATCCTTCATTTTATTTTACTTTTTTACTCACATTTCCCTTAAGGAGTATGATTACTATAATCGTTTAAATGTTAAGTCACAAAAGAAAAGAAAAAGTCAAAGCTTCTTCAATAAAATAAATCTTGGAAGAGCTGGTAGACTGCTTTTTAGCTGTATTTTTAAGCATGTATCTACATTGGTGTTACCAATATACATGCTATTCCATTCTCATGGGCACATCAGTGATGCTCTTTAGGCATTCTGGTTCTCAAATCTAAAATTAATTTGGGCCGACATAAAAAAATTTCAGTGTTTCAAATCCAAAAGTTTTTGAAGATTCACTTTATATATAAAAATCCAACTTCTTCGTGTATCTTTCATTAGAAACCCAGGAAACAAAGGAATTCATTCTGAGAAGACTTGAAGCTTAAAACAACAACACTTTATATGCATACTGCTAGACCTCATGAGCTATTTTGCTATGTTAGATGTCCGTGTGAAGAAGAAATTCACCTGGGTGCTGCTTTCACAAAATGTCTTTGGCTAGTAATGCAATCAGGTGATTACAGGTTGAATTATTGCCTTGTCAATTAGGAAACCATCAAAGCACAGAAATGTATCAACTGTTATCCTTCCGTCACAACTTTCTAGTGGAGAAATCTGACTAGCAACTTGTTGGGTAGACCACCTTCGCTTTTTTCAAACACACACCTCTCACAAAGAAAACTTCTTGCAGGGAGGCTGAGGGGGTTCAGAGGGAAAACAAAATTGAAAGATGAGAACTTGAAACGAGGGTAGGGAAGGTAATCAAAAGGGGAGGAGTGTTCACCTTCTAAAGAAACTCTATTGTTCTAACCCCAGAAAATCATAAATTCAGAGACTCAGCCTGTCACAAACCCAAAGGGTCAAGGAAATCCAAGTCTTTCTTGGGATACGAGATCCTGTGGGGCAACCTAAAATTACCGAGTAATGCAGAAGTAACCGAAAAATTTGACCAGCCATCCTTCAACACTAATAGGATACTTAACATCTCCTATTGCAACAAAGCAATTGAAAATGATGGTTCACTGCCTGGAAGTAACATGAAGATGGTGAGGAGGAGTCAACTGGGTACCAACAACATTCTCCTCAAAGGAACATTCTCGTTCTCATGTGTGCTCCAAATGATTCATGGCCTGGTCAGTCTTTAACAAATAATTCGTATTCATGGGATTGTTAACTTTCAAAAAGTCTTTGAAGCTTTTTTTTTATGTATCAATCATAAGAAATTATATGTTGATTATTATATATTATATATTGCACATATAATATATATTGTATATATTAGTTGCCTTGTGCTATTAACCAGGTGAAGTACTAAATAAAAATCCCTGAGACCTCTAAAAAAAGGACTAATGTACAAAACAATAAGAATAAAGGAGCAAACATTTTCCTTTCTATGTATATATCTCAACACTGAGGCTGGAGATCACCAGTAGAGAGAACATATACATCAAATAACAGGCCTGAATATGGTTTAGATATGACTCAAGGTGGGGAAAACTTTATTAAACAGTAAGTAGGCCTTCAGTTAGTGAGGGGACACATTTGGCCTGTAGGAGATGCGACATCGACCATTACATACATTTGCAAACATCATAGCATTCATTTGTGAGGAGGCTATTTAAAATTGTCACTAACGTGGGGCTCCTGCGTGGCTCAGTCAGTTAAGCGTTCGACTTGGGCTCAGGTCACAATCTCACAGTCTGTGAGTTTGAGCCCTGCGTCGGGCTCTGTGCTGACAGCTCAGAGCTTGGAACCTGCTTCACATTCTGTGTGTGTCTCTCTCTCTGCCCCTCCCCCGCCCACACCCTGTCTCTTTCTCTCTCAAAAATAAATAAACGTTAAAAATTTTTTTTTAAACTGTCACTAATGATAAAGGATACAAATGCAAATAAATTGCGACTTCAGTGTTTCCTCTTTCAATATAGACTCTTTCAACACAGGAGCAAGACACTCCGTGGTTATGATAGCTTTGCCTGACTACAGACATTAGCACATCCTCATGGTCATGGATATGGATGTTGTTCCATACTCTGGGAGGTTTTGTAGGTGACCCTGCAGGAGGGTGGGCCCCAGTGCTGTGTGCAACAGGTGGGAATGGCTGCGGTAGGTGAAGTTTGTGTTCTGTGGTCGAGCCCTCTTCACTCATCTGCACCCCACTCTTGTGCTGACACTGTAGCTTTTTGATTTTTGTGTTTGCAGGCTTAGAAAATGAGGCAACTGGAAGGAATAAGAGTTGGTGCTCTATGCAGGCAAAAACGCCACCAGAAAAATGACTTCTGACTCTAGCTAAATCTAAATCGTGTTGCCTTTGTCTCATTACAGGACCTTCCATCTCTTACATATAGCAATTAATTCATTAGCCTTTTTACCTTCAATCTCCCGTTGGCAATCCATTCATTCTCCAGATCATTTCTAGAGTGACATTTGTAAGAACAAATTTATATATGGCACCCAGATGATGCAGACTTGTTGACAATTCAACAAATGCCAATAACTCTTAAGGGGAGGGATGCCTTCCCTCTATTCTTCAATAAGGTCATTCTTTAGGACTCAATTCTAGCATGACACTTCCAGGAAACCATTGCTGGAATCTTCCTTTCTGGGTTAGAGGGCTCTTTCTCTTTCCTTATGCAACAATTTTTGCTTCTCTGTACTATAACCCTTACCATCCTGTACTCTAGTCATCTCTTTGCTTCTCTGCTTCTTTCACCAGATTGTAAATTCTGTCTCCTGGTTTCATCATTTAATAGAATGCATCATCTTGGCCATGGGAACTTTGTTTCTGAGCCTCACCCAGTTCTTTAATATGCAAATGGGAATGATGACATCTATGTCACAGGAGTGTGGGTCAGATAAAACGCAGTAATTCGGGTACAACATGGAGCATGACGATGGCGCAAAGCAGTCATATTTGGCGGGCAAAGAGATAAGCACTTCACATGGATTAGCTCACTTATTCTGTACAACATCCCGTGAGGTGACTTTTATATCACTCTCTTTTCCAGACCAGGGAAACTCCGTCTCAAGGAGAATAAGCCTCTTAACTAAGATCACATAATTAGTGAATAATGTAAGTGGGGCTCAAACACAGGGAGTCTTAGTCACTCAGTTTTCTCACTAAGCTATACTGTCTACTGTAATAAACCCGGAATGGCCACTTTTACCATAATTTCTCTTTTAGCTCTAGCACCGTTCAGTCAGAGCCAGGTAAATGTTCATTGAATGCACATTTTCTTTTTCTTTTTCTTAAATTTATATTTTTAATTTTAATTCCAGTAGAGGTAACAGTGTTATATCAGTTTCAGATGCACAACATAGTGAGTCAACAGTTCCATACATTACCTGGCGCTCATCGGGACAAGTGCACTCTTCAATCCCCATCACCTGTTTCACCCCTCTCCCTACCACCTTCCCCATCAGTTTGTTCTCAATAGTTAAGAGTCTCTCTCTTTCTCTCTCTCTGTTTTTTTTCTTTGATCATTTATTTTGTTTCTTAAATTCCACATATGAAGGAAATCGTATAGTATTTATATGTCTTTCTCTAAGTGATTTATCTCACTTAGCATTATACTCTCTTACTCCAACCACATCACTGCAAATGGCAAAATTTCATTGTTTTTTATGGCTGAATAATATTCCATGTATATATACACCCCATCTTCTTTATCCATTCATCTATCGATGCACACTTGGCCTGCTTCTATAATTTGGCTATTGTAAATAATGTTGCTATAAACATAGGGTTGCATGTATCCCTTTGAATTAGTGTTTCTGTATTTTTTGGGTAAATACCCAATAGCACAATTACTGGATTGTAGGCCAGTTCTATTTTTAACTTTGAGGAAACTCCCTACTGTTTTCCAGAGTGGCTGCACCAGTTTACATTCCCACCAACAGTGCAAAAGGATTCCTTTTTCTCCACAACTCGGCACCACCTGTGGTTTCTTGTGTTTTTGATTTTAGGCATTCTGACAGGGGTAAGGTGGTATCTCCTGTGGTTTTGATTTGCGTTTCCCTGATGATCAGAGATGTTGAGTTTCTTTTCATATGGGTGTTGGCCTTCTGGATGTCTTCTTTGGAGAAATGTGTATTCATTTTTTAATTGGATTATTTGTCCTGGGGGGTGTTGATTTATATAAGTTATTTATATATTTTGAACATTAGCCCTTTATTTATGAATATGTCATTTGCAAACATGTTCTCCTTGAATATCTTCTACAAAAAAAAAAAATCCCCCTGCTTTCCCCACACCCAAGACTCAGACATATAAAAACTATCTTGGTATCCTAGAAAATCATTTTCTTTTAAAAATTCTTAGTGTATTTTTTTTAACCTCTGCATGAAAAATCTCACTTTCCTTCCTTGCCAAATAAACTCAATTTTCAATTCTCTGCTGTTTTGTCTGTGAAGCATTTCCCGGATCCTTGATCCACCAACATTTTATTGATGCCTTAACGTTAGCACATATCTTCCTGTTCTGAAACAAGCTGTGTGTTTGTCTACATCACTAAACAATTAGCTCCTTAGGAGCATGAGTCATATTTCGTTTCATCTTTGTTTCCCTGTGCCTGATGCAGTGGGTGCCCAGTGGGCAAAGAAAAATTGTCGAGTGGCTGGATAAGACTTGTGAGATGCTGAAATGAATTTCCAAGAGGTGTTGTGAGTTTCTCAGTATATTTTTAAAAAGGTTGATGTGTTACTTTTTTTTGACACTATTAAGTTTCTTTGTAATCCCTTCCAGAAGTGTTGGAATGGTATAGATAATTTCTATTTTTAATTCTGTTATTCTATTATGCATAGACATGTATGTGAAAGGTGTAATGCTTGTATGTATATGCAGACAGGCAAGGATTTATTGAAATGGAATAACAAAATTTATTGGTCCTTATAAATCACATGAAATAGTAACAGACTGAGTTATATCTGGCAAAATAAATGAGGTTTTGGACTTGGAAACAACAGTTCTATCCATGGACAATACTCTATCCCTCCAAATTAGTTTAGAGTAGTGTTATATGTAAGGCAAAACCACAGACACACATATTTAAGCAGTTTCTAGGAAATGCTGATGCTCTATTCCAAAAATAAGTAGAAAAGAGGAAAAGTAAAATATGGCTTCTTCAACAAGGAAAACTTCAGAAAGAATTGGGGTGAAGAGGAACCATACATATCTCCAAGCTCCAGTTAGATCTATGTGCATGAAACTCAGGTTGCACCCAGATGAAAATGTCAGCAACCATGAATATGCTAGGTCTTTTTAAAAATTAGATTATTTTATTTTTTTAAAGTTTGTTTGTTTATGTAGAGAGAAAATGAGGGAGGGGCAGAGAGAGAGAGAGAGAGAGAGAGAGAGAGAGAGAACCCCAAGGAGGCTCCGCACTATCAGGGCAGAGCCTGACTCGGGGCTCGATCCCACAAACTGTGAGCCAAAATCAAAAGCCAAATGCTTACCCAACTGAGCCACCCAGGCATCCCTGAAGTAGCTAGAATAGTCTCTGCCACTTAGTAGGCACTCAATGCATATGTTTTGAATGAATGAACATAAACATAATTTTGTGTGATGTAAGATCTGTTTTCAAACATTATATTTGAGTTTAGATGGATACATTCAAGGTACAGTAGAGAGAGCTCATGTAAATACTTGATTTTAGCTCATTTCATTCTCTTTTACAACATCTAAGGGAAATCCTATCCTTCACCAAAATGTTAAAGACTTTGGTTTTGGAATGTTGTGCTGCCATCTAATGAGGCAAGTACAAATTACATAAATTTCCTTTTCTTCTATTTGTCGCTACAACTTTTTCTTCAACAACAACACCCGTTAATCTTCACAGAGTTGCCAAGACTGGAGAATGTTAACTAGCGAATCCGGATCCTTGAAAGTGAGCAAGTAGAAGCATGCAGACCGCTCTCTTGAAGTCTGAAAGCTCCCGATGTACAAAGCTGAGGCAGAGTAAAAGATTATATCAATTACAAATGTATTATCTTTACTTCAAATAACGTTTGCACTGGAAAATGAAACAAATCACTTTATGGGTCACGCTTTTATTTACAAAGTACACCTCTGGTTTGACCTTGTACTGACCTAAAACATGGGGAATTTCTTTAGCATAAAATAGAGCTTAAAGGGAAACTTTGCAAGAGGTTTGGGAAAGTGAAGAACCGGATTTTTTCTCTACACCTGGGGCTCAAAAACAGCTCACCTGGGGCTGAAATTTTAGAGGTAGTGGACCACAGTAGAATGGTTTTTGCATGAAATATCTCACAGGAATATATACATAGTTAAGATTTGAGGGCCTTGTAACAAATGAAGATGCTCAGGCACAGAAGCCTATCTGATGGTCTTGATTGGTTAGGTAGCAACATTTTGGGACAACCAATTGAAGACCCACTCACAACTTAAAATATCACATACAAATTTTTTGCTGTGGCTCCATAATCTGTTATTTTATAGATGCACACATATGTAAGTTTTTCCCAATGACTAGAAAGTTTTCCACACTATATTGGTCATCTGATCGACAACCTGTCTTCAGTTCATGGATTTTTCCCCCCTCTTCCAAGAAGTTGTTTCTCTACCCTGTTCTTTGTGATTGCTAAGAAAATATATTTGCTTAAATTTATTTTTATTTTTACTTATTTAAAAAAAATTTTTTTAATCTTTATTTTTGAGAGAGAGACACGGAGTATGAGTGGGGAGGGGCACAGAGAAAGGGAGACACAGAATCCGAAGCAGGCTCCAGGCTCTGAGCTGTCAGCACAGAGCCCGACACGGGGCTCGAAGTGACGAACTGTGAGATCATGACCTGAGCTGAAGTCGGATGCCCAACCGACTGAGCCACCCAGGGGCCCCTGCTTAAATTGTGTATGTTTAGAACATACATAATCTTGCATTTCCCCCTTTTTAAGAATTGACATCTTAAAAAGTCACCAGTATTTATTAGACCACAAAGCCACGTTTTTTTTTTAATTTTTTATTAGTGATTGACAATCCACTGAAAGGCATCAAACACAAAATGGAAACTCAACATACTGGCTAAAACTCTATGCAAAACGTGTACTGGAATGGCTACTTAAATGCATTTTGAGAAACCCATTCTCTTCTGAATATTTTTTTTTCAATTACCTACAAATGAATTTACTAAGAAAAAAATCCGAATATAATTTCAAATCATTTGAGCTTTTTATTTGGTAACTCTCATAGTATGACAAACCCTTAAGAGCCTCTGGGTCACTATGTCAACTACAGAGCCATGAGGGTAAATCTATGTTCCTTCTTACTCCATAATTCATTTTGTCACAGAAATGCTTGAAGCCTGATTCTATTCCTATCCTTATTGCTCTTTTCCTGTCTCATGATTGGAATCTGAACTCAAGAATTATAATGACCTGCAGTTATCAGGTGAGTGGGGGAAACAGTGCTTTAAGTGATTCAAAACTTTGGACCATGTTTGTAGAAATTGAATTGTGTCTTACGCTGTTAGTCCTGACTTTATTTATGTTTGTTTGTTTAAATTTTAGTTAGTTAACAGACAGTGCAGTATTGGTTTCAGGAGTAGAATTCAGTGATTCATCACTTACATACAACACCCAGTGTCATCACTAGTGCCCTCCTTAATACCCCTCACCCATCTAGTGGACCCCCCACCCACCTTCCTCCATCAACCTTCAGTTTGTTCTCTATTGTTAAGAGTCTTTTGTGTTTTGTTTCCTTTTCTTCTCTTTTGTCCCCATTCCCATATGTTCATCTGTTTTGTTTCTTGATTTCTACATATGAGTGAAATCATATGATATTTGTCTTTCTCTGACTGACTTATTTCACTCAGCATATGTTCTAGCTCCACCCATGTTGTTGCAAATGGCAAGACTTCATTCTTATTGATGGCTGAGTAATACTCCAGTACAAACACACACACACACACACACACACACACACACACACACACACACTTCTTTATCCATTCATTACTCAATGGACATTTGGGCTCTCTCCATAGTTTGGCTATTGTAAATAATGCTGCTATAAGCATAGGGGTGCATGTATCCCTTTGAATTAGTATTTTTGTATTTTTTAGGTAGATACTGAGTAGTAAAATTACTAGGTTGTATGGTAGTTCTATTTTTATTTTTTTGAGGAACCTCCATACTATTTTCCAGTGTGGCTGTACCAGTTTGCATTTCCACCAACAGTGCAAGAGCGTTTCCCCTTTCTCCAAATCCTCACCAACACCTGTTGCTTCTTGTGTTGTTAGTTTTAGCCATTCCGGCAGGTGTGAGGTGGTATCTCATCATGGTTTTGATTTGTGTTTCCCTGATGATCAGTAATGTTGAGCATCTTTTCATGTGTCTGTTAAGCATCTGGATTCCTTCTTTGGAAAAGTGTTTATTCATGTCTTCACTGGATTATTTGTTTTGGGGGGGGGTTCAGTTTGACAAGTTCTTTATAAACTATGGATACTAACTCTTTATCCAATATGTCATTTGGAAGTATCTTCTTCCATTCCGTAGGTTGCCTTTTATTTTTGCTGATTGTTTCCTTCACTGTGCAGAAGCTTTTCAGTTTGAAGTCCCAAGAGTTCATTTTTGCTTTTGTTTTCCTTGCCTCTGGTGTGCTAGTCCTGACTTTGTATTTAGAGTGAAGTACTAATTTTTTAAACCATATTACATATATAAAAAAATCCAAACTGGGGTACCTGGGTGGCTAAGTCAGTTAAGTGACTGACTCTTGATTTTGGCTCAGGTCACAATCTCACAGGATCGAGCCCCATGTCAGGTGCTGTGCTGGGTGTGGAGCCTGGTTGAGATTCTCTCTCTCTCTCTTTCTCTCTGTCTCCTCTGCTCCCTGCTGGCATGCACATGCACTCTCTCTGTCTCAAAAACAAACAAACAAACAAACAAACAAACAAACAAACGAAAAACAAACCCACAGCTCTCTATTTTTATCTTCTTAGAAGCAATAGCAATCTATTGATAGCTTTTGGAGTCACATGGGTTGCCCTTTATGGTTGAAGAACTGTGAATCATGTGCTGTATTGTTTCCTTACTGTAATTAACATGCATGTCCAAGTGAAAACTGTTAAGTTATAAATGATTATTATCTACATAACTTTTGCTTTTAGAAACTTGTGTTTTCTTCAAATTATGTGAAATTCACATTTATTTCTATTTTATGTTTCGTCACCCGTATATTGCAGAGGTTGTGATGGCTCTAAACAGGTAGAAGATAGCTAAAGAGGTTGTCAAGTGTCCCTTTACTGTTCAACCCTGCTGTTCATTTCTCCTCAGATTGTTCATTTGTTCAGTGTTCAATCTTCCAGGTAGATGAAAACTATCTCCCATCAAGGGTATGAGTAAGTGCGAGCTCCTGCCAGAAACCTGAAAGCAGTGGCAGGAATTTAGCTAGAACTTCCGCTCATTTCAACAAATAATTAAAGAGAGTTAAGTACGTGAACCATTTCTGATCCAGAGCAGGGCAGAGGAATGTGGACACTGAAGAATTTGCTCATCCTTGTGGATGACGGTTGGTCTAGCCTTGCTAAGATGTGGTTTAAAAGGCAACATAGGGGCTGTCTAAGTGAATGAATAACCATATATTTAATAGGAAAGTAGAGCACTACTTAATTGGTCACCAATAATTAGAATTACCTTTGTGCAGCACATTAACTGATGTAGAATAAGGGCATTGGCCAATCACCAAGGGGTAGGGAAAGCTTTATCCAAAAACAAAACACAGTCTCCTGAGCACAGTTCTGTAAATGTTCACGTCTTGTAAGAAAATGCCTGTTTTCCTTCAGTGCTTGACATAAAGTGTAACTTCCTGCCCAAAGCTAATCCCTAACTTCGTGATTTTTTTCACAGCATTTAGCACAATATAGATCTTTATGTATATCATTTGTGTGTGTGTGTGTTTATGTATCTGCCTATCACAGTGTGTAGCCCATAGTAGGTATTCAGTAAATAGTTGTTGAATAAATGAAATTGTCAATTTATATTGTATATTTGTTCCAGAAAATGCTGCAGTGTACCCAGACATGTCTGAATTCAGGAGTACAGCTTTATGTTCAAACCTAATCTCTCCCATTTCTTATCCCAAGTCAAAAAAATAATACAGATACGAAGGAAGAAATGCTTGAACACATTCAAGGCAAATTAATGGGGGAGCTTCTTTACTCATAGCAACTTAGAATAATAGGGAGAATTCTAAACACGAGAATATTCCTAATCTGCTAGTGGCAGTGAAACTAGCAAGGTGTCATGGAGGTGATCAGGAGTTAAAGACTAAAGTTCCATGTATCCCATTAAATGGCTACAATGACCTAGAACAAGCAACTTAGCTTCAACTGGCTTCTCTTCCTTCACTTGAAGGAAGAGGGGGCTGGACTACATGATGTATAGTTTCTTCCCGCTTACAGGTTATTGTTGTGCCACATACCCTTTAATAACCACGGACACAGGGGTTTGAGATTTCTTCAGCAAGAACGGAAGACAGCAAGAGAGGATGGCTGTCCTGGAGAACTTGACTCTCAATAAAAAAACTAAAGTTAGGAAACATGAGAACTTAGGAAACTTGTGAAACCAAGCATAGATAAAGTGGGCAATCTAGAATCTTACTGTCAGGATGAAGCTCGAAACCCATGTAAATATGTTAGCTCATAACACAGCCAGTTAGCTTCTGGACTTTATACTCTGCTCTCCATGCTGTGAATAAACTTTGACTAGCTCTGTTGTTTTCGTTTTTCTCCCCCCATCACTCCCTAAAGATGCAAAGTCTCAGGAGTAGCCCCTTAGCCAAGGTCAGCTCTCTTGCTCATGTCCTGGCTAACCTGGACCGTCTCTTTTTCTTTCCATAGCAGGAGCCGAGGCCTTGCTTCCTTTCCTGTGTGGTGATCCGTTTCCGGGAAGGCAAAAACAGCAGACCTTGGCTGGATCCGGCTTGGGACAAAATGACAATCTGGCGACTTCTTTACTCTTGTCAGTCTGAGGCTGATGGGTGAAGCTCCACGGTGTGGATCGAGACTCAGGAACTACGTCTTGGGCGGAACCAGACGATGAGGGGTTTACGTGCCAACGTTTGCTGCTGGGCGACACAGCGCACCCGCTGCTCCGGAGGCTGAGGCTCCAAGTTTTCCAGAGGGTCTGAGGAGCCTGTGGTTATGACACTAGTACCGGCAGCCCGGAAACCACGGTCCTGGGGAGCTACATTTGTGCTCTGCTCCTGGGTTGCTCCATCTCCTACCGCCCTGCTCCCGGAATGAAGATGCAGGCCAGCCAATGGGCGCCATGCCTGCTCTCGCACTATCTGGGAGTCTCAAGGGGGTACTTGATTAGAAAGACAGATTATATATATATATATACACACACACACACATATATATGTATATATATATAATATAATATACTATATATAATAATTAATATAATTAATATTAATATATATTAATATATAATGTATATAATTTATAATTATATTCTTATATAATTCTTATATAATTATTATTATAATTATATTATATAATATCTATAACATTAACATTAACATTAATATTAACATTAATATATATAATATAATAATATATTAATATATAATATATAATTATATATTATATAAAATATTATATATTATGTATTAATATTAATATTATATATTATATATATATAATCTATGCCTCTGTATAAAGGTTTCAAACTGACTTGATCTTACTTGAAGAAATAGTATGACATAGGGTGCCTGGGTGGCTCAGTTGGTTAAGTGTCTGACTTCGGCTCAGGTCATGATCTCGTGGTTGGTGAGTTTGAGCCCCACGCCGGGCTCTGTGCTGACAGGTCAGAGCCTGGAGCCTGCTTTGGATTCTGTGTCTCCCTCTCCCTCTGTCCTTCTCCTGCTTGCACCCTCTCTCTCTCTCTCTCTCTCTCTCTCTCGCTCAAAAATAAATAAACATTTAAAAAAGATGAGATAATGTGACATAATGTCAAGCATCGTTTTGTGTATGACTAATCCTACTCTATTATGCTGACTTCTTTAGTTCTGATCCCCAATGTTTCAATGATATCTTCTAGTGTTTGTTTTAAGCTTTGAAATTCCATGATGTCCTTATAAAGTTATTATGAATACTTTATAGATAGTATCCATATAGTCATTTACTTATTTAACAAATAAGTAAGCACATGCAGGATTCTAGGTGCTGAGTATACAATTAATGAACAAGACTTCAACCCCATTCTCAAGTAGCATACAATCTTGTGAGGCAAGTATATATGTAAAAAATGTAGTACAGTTTATGAGGCATGGTATATACATCTACACAGGGTGTCCTGGGGGCAGAGTAGCCGGGCATCCAACTCTTCAGTGGTCAAGGGAGAAAGTGTTGTCATTGGAAGTTTTTCAGACAGGTTGACAGTTGACCTGAAAACAGAAGCAGGGCACCTGGGTGACTCAGTCAGTTAAGCATCTGACTTCAGCTCAAGTCATGATCTCATAGTTCATGAGTTCAAGTTCCATATCGGGTGAGTACGAGCCTCACTTCTCTCTCTCTCTCTGCCCCTTGTGGGATTCTCTCTCTCTCTCTCTGCTCTTTGCTCACTTGTGCCCTTTCTCTCTCTCTCTCTCTCTCTCTCTCTCTCTCTCTCTCTCTCTCTCCAAAAAAAAAAAAAAGAAAGAAAGAAAAAAGAGAGATAGGAAAGGAAATATTTTTTTTAAATAAGAGAAGCATGAAAATGGCAACTTAGTATTTGGAAAAAATATGTGCAGAAGAACAGAGACCCAAGGAAGCCTGGTATAACCGGTAAGTGGAAGGTAGTTTGCTTATGACTGGTATACAGTTAGTTTTGACTTTATCATTGGTGATGTAGAAGTTGTGGTATGGAAGCAAAATGACCAGATTTGAGCGTTAGGCACATCACTTCGGTGGCAATCACTGTGGAAGATGATTGAGAGAAAGTGGCACTTGTGTATATGTAGGTGCATAGATGTGTGTGCGTGTGTGTATGTGTGTATAAATGGAAATGTCTAGGAAAAAGCTATACCCAGAAGGGCATCTGAGTAAGACTGGCTAGCTGAGAAGAGGGAGTAAATCTGTAAATGGACAGCTATACGTGAGTACTAATTTTGAATTAGGTAAAAGGCTCTTGTGCTTATACAAATTCACATGGCATGTGCATTTCCTCACTTAGGGCTCTGTTTGCAAGCTTAAAGCCTCTAGCATTTCTAATATGTGTACACAGATGCCACCTGCATAGAATGTTTGTTGGTTCACACACAAAAATACAGTGCTGATCTCAGAGCCATCTGTCATATGCTTGGCTAGATGGTGTTACAAAATTTGCAGATCTTTGAGGCAGCTCACAAGTGAGATGCTGAAATAATATAGAATCATATTTCAAGATTGGGGAGGACTTAGACCTATTTGATTCTTCCAGTTAATGGCATTATTTATTTTTAAACCTTGCTTGTTGTTGAGTCCATGATCAAAGACACAGTATAAGAAAAGTAGGGAACTAGTCCTTCTGGCTTCCTTTCCTGCTTCCCTCTATCTTTTTGTTGTATGTTTCTATCTACCAGGCTCTGTGCTACGTGATGGGGATGTCAGGAAGGCTAAGACCCGGATCCCAACCTCATGGAACTCAATTTCTCTAAGAGAAAGTAGATAGGACAAGAAGTTAATATAATGCAATTTAATAATATGATAACAACATGACAAAAAGTAAGTAGAATGGAATATAATAAGTACTATGATAATAGTATGAGCCAAGATTTGGGAGAACAGAGAAATGAACATTTAATTATTGTTGCCCAGCAGGATTGTGGGAGTCTTTATAGAGGATATGACACCTGACCAGGTTGTTGAAGGAGGAACAAGATTTTGCTTTGTTAGATCAGTAGGGAATTGCAAACCTGAGACAGACCACATTCCCTTGCCTTTCAATAAGAGCCTACTGAGTCTGTGTTCAATGTCTCAAGAACTTGAGGACATAGGTTAATGCTGAAACAGCAGACTAATTAAATTCTAAAATTGGATTAAAAACTTGGACTCAAGTCTGGGTATGATGATGATATGGGGAAGGAAAAGAGAAATAGTATTTGTTGGTTGCTACTATTCTAAGTGCTTAATATTGCTGATCTCAATCTAACAATCAGTGAAGTAGGTATTAATACTTACTCATTTTTAAAGATAAGAAAAATGATCAAGGCTACTCAGCAGTAATAGCCAATATTTGGACTTGGATCGTTCTGACTGAAAAAGTCAACATAATTTTCTCTGCACCCTGTTCCCTCTATGCATCTTCCTTGAATATGTGCATACATATACACACAAATACATAACATTATAAACAAACAAAAATACATACATATGTAAGTCCACATCCATGTATATATTCTTTGTGTTCTTTACCATAGTATGAATCTATGTTGCTGGAATACTTTTTTCCACTAACTCAAGTGATTCAGAAATAAAATATAAATACTTTATTAGGGAATAACTTAGGGGTTGTATGTGAATGGACATTACCAAGCCTAATTCTGGTTTGAACCATGCTCTTTTGTCTGATTTTGGTACAAAATATTAGTAGGACAGTCTGTACTTGTGGCAAGACTCAGCCTATCACCAACTCCTTTTATTGAGAGGCTTTCAACACATAGCTGCCTTACTGTTTACTAACACTTACAAGTGTTAAAATCTTTCATGTCAACAGTTTGGGGATCTGGCTGTTGAGTCAATGGGGGCATTTTGTTGACTTCATAGGGTTTTTACAAAGGAGATCAAAGGGATGCATTATGTTTCAATACATAACTTTATAGGACAGATGGAATCCACCTTGAAAGACCTATGACACTTAAAGCCAGATTACTCAAAGTTTCAGACACTAAAACCTATTAGCTTCCTCGAAACTTATCCTCACAGTCGGCACATTTCAGCTTCATTTATAGGTAGTGGACAATCCAGCTTGAGTTTTAACTACCGCCAAAGTTCAAGCACGGGTTAGGAGGATGGCCACGGAGGGGTGGTTTGTTCTGGAGACGTTCTGGTCTCGTATGTGCACTTGCTCTCTTGAATGGTAATTATACGTAAATGACGAAGTCATTTCATTTGAATGGAAACATTACCCAGTCACAACTTTTGGGAAGAATTCCAGAGCTTGATATTTGGCTAGGTGGTAGCTTCACAAATCTGCTCGGTCTCTCTTAAGAAAAGAGCACGAAAGAAAGTTGTTTGTTTTTCATCTTCCAGAAACTCCAAAGAGATTCTGCTCCTGTCCGCATCTGTCATCAGAAATGCACACAAACTTTTAGCTTCCCCCCTCTAGCCTTGAAACAAATTGCAGTGTTAGAAATGACGGTGGTGTACCTGAATATCCCTATTTTTTTATCGACGAAAAAAAAAATAATTCTGTGCATCCAAATCATTATTAAAGCTCCTCAAAAATCTTGTTTTGTGAAATCCTTTTAGATACATAGGGTAATTTGAAATAATTATTTTATAAATTAAAATGCTTTAAAGCCGCCTTATTGTTTGGTGACATAGACATTTAACCCAGTGTTTGAAAAACATTTTTAGATGTAATTAAGTCCCAATTGCTTTAACATATACAAAGTCCTAATACTTTATTATCTTTTACACATACTGCTATTTTAAGTGGTATTGCAAGTGAAATCTTTCAGATTTTCTATAATGTGATACGTTGAGTTACACAATTATTAGAATTTTTATTTTTCTCTTACTTTAAGCAGCTTGGTTAAACATTTCCCAAACAGGTTCTGTACCTGTTCATTTCTTAGTGACTCATCCATTTATCATCTCAAGGTTTCAAAAGAGTAGATTAAAACAATTGTATACTATTTTTAAAATGATACGAATACATACAACATAAATTAAGTATGCAAATAGGTGTTTAAAGACTATAAACTACATACGTGTCTGGTATTCATAAGATAACTGTTTTTCAAAATTCTTTTTCCAGAAATATACATAGGCTGTATTTATGCTTGATACATTTTCTAGTAATAACGTAAAAATTAGCTACCATACCTGCTACCGAATGTCGTACATTTAGATTCCTTTAAATAATAATTTATCTTCCTTTGGTGTTTTTAGAAATTTGCCTTCCCCTGCCCCCATTTTTGTTTAGGAGCAAACTAAACTTTTTTTTTTCTATTAGTGTATAGTTTCCTTCCAAGCATGTTGCCAGATAAACCCTATGACTCGGCACATAAACCTCGGAATACGCAGAAGTTTTGTTCGCCTGTTCTGCGCATCACCCTTTGAAGAGTGTGTTTTTCCACTGCTGTCCTGCGTGGACCCATCAGGAGCAGAAGAGGTGAAAGGCATCCGCCCATCCGACAGGTGTGTAGGCCAAAGTCTCCGTCTCCCTTTGTTGGCGGCTCTGAAATGCAGGTGTTGAACACCAGTATCATCATTCCGTTTGATAGTTCGGCTTTTGTGTGTGTCAGGTGGGGACATTTACACTAAATCTGAAGGGGAAAACCTCTCATGACTTTGTTGTCTAGTCTGAGAAGCATAAAACAGATTTTTTTTTTTGACTGGTTTTAAAGCTGAAAAGATTGGTGTGGCTTTACCTGTCAAGCTTCTAGGTAGAAGTCTTGTTTTAACTTGACCATAAAACAGATCCAATTTATTCCTTATAAAAAAAAATAAACATTAAACGGTTCTAAGTGGAACACTAGATATTTCCAGGATTTAACCAAGAGATCTCGGGTGAAGTGAATGCTTTGCCCTGATTGGAAAATATACCACCTTTTAAGACACTTGTATTTGTCTAGATCCTTTGGGTTTAAATTATAATTGTACTTTGTTTTTTATCACACTATCTGTCGCCTTAAATTAAGATGTATGTAGCACCAGGTCAGAGGCACTCACGAAAGTCTCCCTTTAAAATGCCAAAATTATCTCTAGTATCTCTTGGGCTCCCTGGATCCTATCCAGCTGTCACTTCTGCTCCATGATTCATTCTTATAACGTTAACCAGCTGTTGATTTAAAAATCTATTGTTGCTGGAGTTCACGGCAGGAGTTTTGGTTCTTTCTGAAATAGGCTGAACAATATAGTAATGATTTTACACTCTTTCTACAAAAATATGTTATTGTCATTCTGATTCTTCAATCCTGGTGGAAAAGGACGTCTATTATGCTTTGAATTATTTTCATGTCTGAGCATGTCTAAGATGGAAAAATGATTCCTGTGTTTGCATCTCATGGAAAAGTACCAGGGCTCCAGAGTATCAACATGTGACAATATGCATTTCCCTAAATATCTTAGTATCACATGTTCCTTTTTTATCTGTTAACATTTCTCTTTCACCCAAGAGGCCACATCACTCAACAAACGTCAATAATTTGGTAAACTAGACAGCTTTTGTTCTTCCAATTAACTAAATTCATTTATCTTTTAAATCACGGAAATTGGTAGTAAAGTGAAGCCATTTTATTCAAGGACTTAAAAATATCCTTTAAATATTATTAATGTTAAGCCTCGCTTATGATACAAATTAAATATTTGAGTACTGTAATAAAAAATTTAATGTAAAGATTGAATAACTATGTAGATTATAATATTGATAAGAGCTACGATTTATTTTGGGTCCTACTCTGTGTCAAATGACCCCTTTAATCTTTCTACCAAGAATTATTCCAAGTAAGAAAGAGCTGAGAATAGGAAAATTTAAGTAACTTTCAGTCACTCAGCTAATTCAAACCCAGCCCCATCTGATTCTCAGCTGCTCTTATCAGGTGGTAGGTACTTGCTTCTCCGTGAAGTAGGAAAATAACACTGTGAAAAAGAAGGAATTAGGGACACCTGCGTGGCTCAGTCGGTTCAGCGTCCAATTCTTGATTTCATCTCAGGTCATGATCTCACGGTTCATGAAACGTGACAGAATGGAGTCTGCTTGGGATTCTCTCTCTCCCTCTGCCCCTCCCCCACTCATTCTGTCTCTCTCTTACTCTCTCGGCTCCCTTCCCACTCACTTCTGTCTGTCTCTCTCTCAAAATAAATAAACATTAAAAAATAAATAAAGGGGCGCCTGGGTGGTGCAGTCCGTTAAGCGTCCGACTTCAGCCAGGTCACGATCTCCCGGTCCGGGAGTTCGAGCCCTGCGTCAGGCTCTGGGCTGATGGCTCGGAGCCTGGAGCCTGTTTCCGATTCTGTGTCTCCTTCTCTCTCTGCCCCTCCCCCGTTCATGCTCTGTCTCTCTCTGTCCCAAAAATAAATAAACGTTGAAAAAAAAATTAAAAAAAAAATAAATAGAAAGAATTATGTAATAGGGTGTTAGAATGAATTGCATTTGCAGGTTAGAGTACATTCATTAACAAAATCTGCATTAGATTGCCTTACCAAAAGATTTCTAATACACAGACGTGCACACACACACACACACACACACACACACACACTTGCTTTAAGAGTTTATATAGGAAAACTGAATTGGTGATAGTGTAGCGCCCGCTTCCAATGTGCTTGACATGGATGGTTTCTTTCGATTGTCATAACAAGCCTAGGAGGTAAATTATGATTCCCATTTTACACAGATGAATACAATGAAGGCTACTAATTTAACAAGCAAGTGGGAAAGCCGGGATTTGAACTTAAGCCTCTTTTAACTCTACGAGCGAGAGCTAGGCTGCACTGCAAGCTAGTCTCACTCTGTAGATCAGCGTTTACTACACAAATGTGAATGTGAAAGATTCACAGCGTTTGAGGTTAAATTAGAAAAAAAATGTAATGTTTATTTATTTTTGAGAGAGAGAGAGTGCGAGTGGGGAAAGGGCAGAGAGAGAGAGGGAGACAGAATCTGCAGCAGGCTTCACACTCCAAGCTGTCAGCACAGGGCCTGACATGGGGCTCAAACCCAAGAACTGCGAGATCACGCCCTGAGCCGAAGTTGGACGCTTAACCGACTGAGCCACCCAGGCGCCCCTGAGGTTAAATGTATACTGAGTCCAAGGTATATTTACAAACGTTTTATGCATTTGTTTAATTAAATCTAGTATGAATGTGTGTGCATATGGATGTGTGATTTGACACTGTCCCCCCAAATTAGTAGGGGAAAAAAATCCCAGCAGTTAATGAGGGATTCTAGTCCAGTTTTTGACGTTTTACTGTATCTTGAACTTACCACTGAAAGAAGAGAATACTGGGAAAAGAAGAGCCAGGAAGCTGGGCCCTTCCTTCTTAGACGCCCCTGCTGCCTGATCGCGCCCCTCAGCTTTGGTGAGAGCGCTTGCACAGATGTGCTCACAATTGGGACGACAAACTGTTGTTCTTCATGTTCTCTGTGGTAATGTTGCTGCGTGCGGTGCTTACGAATTTTGTGGTTATTTTGTTTTTACTGTTCTTCTAAGCATTTTTCCTCGGCCTTTGTAGTGTATCAGAAGAATGCAGAGAAATGAAACCTATTTCGTGTGTTCAAATGAGTGAACAATCACAAACTGACGAGCCCCTCTGTGCTTACACACCGGAGGCTCAGCAGGTGTGTGGTTGCTACTTTTAATTCAATATTGCACTTCCTCCTCATCAGAACTTACTTTATATCCTGAATGATTTTTCCATTTGGTTTTTGTATTCTTCCCAGTATGATTAGCAGCTCTGTAATTAACATAAACGATACAAGGACTAGATTCACTCCAGGCAAGATGAAGTGTAACTTCTAAATCCAGGTCTGTTAAGCACTTCTTTCTAACCTTAAAAATTTTCTTTTGCAGACCCAGCTTATTATATGTAGCTAGGTTTCAATCTTCCTTATTATAGAGTTCATATTCAACCTCATATTAATGAATTTAATATGATTAAAATATAGTAGTAAGGCTCCAGTACATGCTGCTAGAATAATGGCTTAATTAATCCTAATGTGTTGCGTTTATAAACCCATAAACATGTTGCCCCACCTGAATCTGTAATATTTTTATATAATTAAAAACATATAATTTGTAGACACCTGGGAGGCTTAGTCAGTTAAGTGGTTGACTTTTTTTAATGCTCATTTATTTTTGAGAGAGAGAGAGAGAGAGAGAGAGACATAGGCAGAGAGAGAGAGAGACATAAAATCCAAAGCCGGCTCTGGGCTCTGTGCTGACAGAGCCCGATGTGGGGCTCGAACTCACAGACCACAAGATCGTGACCTGAGCCAAAACTGGATGCTCCACCGACTGAACTACCCAGGCAAAGTGGTTGACTTCTGGGTTTGGCTCAGGTCATGATTTCCTGGCTGGTGAGTTCGAGCCCTGCATCCAGCTCTGCACTCACAGCATGGAACCTGCTTGGGATTCTGTCTCTTCTTCTCCTCTCTCTGTCCCTCCCGTACTGGTGCTGTCTCTCTTTTTCTCAAAATAAGTAAAAATAAACTTTAAAAAATATAATTTGTTTTTTTCACATGCAAGTAAACCTTAAGAAAATTATATACTGATAAGTTTCTGGAAGTTAGTTCAATTTTTAAGATAATTTTCTTTTCTCTCTTAGACTATTCTTTTGGAAATACCATCGTTGGTTGTTTTCTCAGTTGTTCCAGGATACTTTGAAGTAAAGGCAACCTGTCAAACCAAAGTATGGTGTTTATATTAAATAAGTTATTGTATAAGATTATATACAAAACAGAAATGCCTTTGGGTACTGTGTAACTGTTTTGAAAGAGTCGGGTAGATGTACCCAACAGATCATATTTTTAATATTTATAATTGCTTTATGTGACTCAAGATCCAGAAAGTTTATAATTTTTTTAATGTTTATTTATTTTTGAGAGAGAGAGAGAGAACGAGCAGGGGAGGGGCAGAGAGAGAGAGAGAGAGAGAGAGAGAGAGAGAGAGAGAAAATATCCCAAGCAGGTTCCATGCTGTCCACACAGAACCTGACGTGGGGCTCGAACTCCTTAACTGTGAGATCATGACCTGAGCCAAAATCAAGAGTTGGACGTGTAACTGACTGAGCCACTCACAAGCCCCGAGATCCAAATAAGTTTAATGCATTGTGATTAATAAAAGCTCTTGAGGATCTCCTAATCTCAGATTCCTCTTCCATTCTTTGCAATTTATTTTCTCTAGTTTTATTGAGGTATTATTGACATAATACATTCCGTAAGATGCACAGTATGTTGATTTGATACACTTACATGTTGCAGAATGATTGCTCTCGTAGCTTTGGCTGACACTTCCATCACCACACATTATTATCATGTCTCTTTTGTGGTGAGAACATTTGAGAGCTCTCGTAGCAAGTACTATTATCACCATGGTGTGTACATTACACCCCCAGAATTCACTGATCCTGTAACCGGAAGTTAGTGCTTTTTGGCCAATGGCTTCCCATTTCCAGGTCATATCAACTATAATATTTTACTAGGTAGCCATCTTCTTTACTTCCACTGAGAAGTGAGGTCTAATTTTTCTTGAAATAAGCTGTTTTCATCCATCTGTTATCTTTTCACTTTTGAAAGGGAAATTTGGATATGAGATATTTTATGTTTTGTTCTCCTTAATCTGTGACATAAAGCAAATGGCACAAGTCCCATGACGAAAGTCAGCTGACTTAATTTCACGGTAAGGAACGCCGAGGAGCATGTGACTTCGTACTAGAGTATGACCTTGGCCATGCAGCTTCAGCTGATGGTTGCTATCCAGGCATATCCCCAACTCTTTTAATAAAAGCCAGAAATTCACATTTTTAACGTGAAAACTTCTAATTTTAGAAGATTGACAATGAGTGAAAAAACACCATGTTTGCTAGAAAGACTCAAACAAAGCTCACTGCCAACAGGCCCCCAGTTTGTGGGAACTAGTTTTCTCTCCAAACAGTTCGCTCAGAGAAATGGTAGATTGCCAATCAACCCAAGATACGGTATTTCTTCCTCTCCAAACGTTCCCCTTTCTTAGCTTTACTAATGACATTTTTGTTGTTCTTTTAATATAAATATTAGTACCCAAGCATTCAGGGTAGCTATCGTGGAGGTCTGTGGTGGGCCAAAAACTTTAGAACTGATGTAGCCCACTTCCCTCATTTCACAAGTGAGAAAATGGGACAGGAGGGTTTTGTCTTTTTATCTCCTTTATTTTATGATTTGGCCAGTAACATTCTTTGCAGGGGATTTTCCCCACAAAGTCAATTTCAGTTTAGTTCACTGGACTTACACTGTGGTATTCTCAGAATATAGTTTCTGAAAAAAAAAAAATCTAGTTTACTTTCTAAGAGTTCCTGTTGCGTTGTCCACTTTGTCCTTTAGTATCCCGTTTGTGAGAAACCTCAGTAGAGAAACTTCGACTGAATCTCAGTGTAAGGACAAACATTGCTTCTTGGAGGCAATCAGGATGTCCAGTCTTATGATCGGTTTGGATACTGGAGTCTGTGTTTCCTCTGTATTTTGACCTCTGTTGACCCTTAGGGAAGTCAGGGCGGAATTAGCAATTGACGTTTAGTAACTGACTTTAGGACTTTAAGGCCTGCTTTTATGTGCTTACAATTTTTCACGGTCTTTTTACTGGGAGAGTCTCTTTCTCTCTGATTATATATATTTTATTATTTTGTATTATATATATTTTTATGAGTCATATAAAATATTTTGTAGAAATGCTTGGAATATAAATAAATATGTAAACTTACATTTACATATGCAGGCGTATGCATATACACATTTGTACAAAGTCACATATTCAGAGCAGGTGGTATGCTATTATGTTCTTTATGGACAGTCATCCACTAGCTTTAGTAATTATCGCTTTTCAAAATTAATAACCCACAATAAGCACCCAATCTATTTTTTAATGAATTGATTTCTCTAACATGTGTATCATGCAAAGAGTGAATGATCAACCAAACAATTTCTCATTATTAAGAGCAGGATGCTATTTTTCAGGATGGCATAGGAAAGTGCCTCTAGAATGGCTATCCCCTTTGTATTTAGGTTTTTTAAATTCATCAGCTTTGCCAACCTTGGATTACAGGGTTTCTAGGGTAGGGACAATGTTGCTTTAGTGTACATGATACATTGTGTAACACTGTTTCTTACAGATGCTTTCTAAAAGCCTTCAGTGATGGGAGCAGCTGGATAATTTTCTTTTTCTTTTTTCACATTTATTTATTTTTGAGAGACAGCGAGACAGAGTGCAAGTGGGGGAGGGGCAGAGAGGAGGGACACAGAATCCGAAACAGGCTCCAGGCTCTGAGATGTCAGCACACAGCCCGACGAGGGGTTCATACTCATGGACCGTGAGGTCATGACCTGAGCTGAAGTCTGACGCTTAACCGACTGAGCCACCCACGCACCCCATGATAATTTTCATTTTTATGGGAGAGTGTTGTAGCTCTTATTTTCAAAAGGAATGGAAATAACTCAAAACATGATTCAAAATCTGCCTTGTTCCAGGTACTTGGTGTATTTTCTCACTGCATTTATCAATATTCTCACAAAATAGGTTATTACCCTCCTGATTGGCTAGAAAACTAAATCTCTGACCTGCCTTAGGTCACGTAATAAGCAGCGACTCCCCAGCTGGCCATCAAATTCCATCCATCCACCTTTGTATGGCACTGGTTTTTAGGAAGAGTAATTTAGGGGATTTCTCTGACTCAGTTTTATGCTCAGCTCTCACCTGCCCACCTGTGCAATGTGTCTTTAATGTTCAGATAAAGAAAAGATTTGGTAGGAATGGAAGTCAATGTTCACATAGGTCCAACGATAGTGTGATTAGAGGTACTTACACATCTGTCTCAGCCGAACCCGTGTAACAAAAATATTTAATTTAGAATAAGCATGATTCAGAATAATTCTATCTTCCTTATAAGTGTTTAATTCAACTCCCAAGTGCCCCCGGTTTGATTAATAATCTTGAGTATGAAACATTTAAATTTCTAATTAGTTAAATATAAAAGTTAGAGGAGTTATCTTTGCCTTAATCATGCCCCAAGCTAGGCTCCCACCCTTTCTCCTAGGACTTGTGACTTACTAATAGTAAAAAGTCTTTACTATCTATTCTATATTTTGATCTCTTTATATTACTTATGGCAGATAATTCTATTGGAATGATTAGGACTTAGCTTGGAGCTAAACAGTCATTCTTATCTAATTAGTTTAATATCTTAAATAATGCTAATGTAATTTTAGACCAATTGGATTGATTTTCTACTAGATTCCTGAGCGACAAATGGCTGACCCAGAGACATGGGCACATAGTTTTGCATTATAAATTCCTGAAAGATGGGGACTTTGCTGGCTATCCATTTTTTTTTCTATTGTGATTAATGCCATGATAAATAATTTCAGTTTCAACTAAATAATTTCATTAGCTAAGACAATATCAGAGGAAAAAATAATTTTGGTTCCCTTTTATTTCTTCTTCCTTTTTTTCTTTTTTCTTTTTTTGGATTGTGAAAATTTTCAATAGGCATGTGTTACTTAATCTATCAAGAAAAAACCGTGGAACTATTATCGTTTTAAATAAGTAAAAAGGAAGCAGTGATACTGTAGGCTATGTGTTTGTGGATCAAGCAGTAGATTGAACTAATGCCTCGGAAAAAAAGCATTTTGTTGTTGTTGTTGTTGTTGTTGTTGTTGTTGTTTTTGTATAGATTAGAATGCATTTACAAAAAAGCAGCCTGAATAAACAATATTTGGCACACTAAGAGTTGAGCTTGTACTAAGATTCGAGTTTTCATATTTTGCCTTTATAGGAGAACTATAGACTCAGATTCCAGTGACAATATTATTTATATTGTGTGGGGTGAAAAGATTTTGTGAGTTTTGGTTATCACCATTCGAAATTCTCTAAGTTAGTTGAGACAGAAAGTGCAAGAATAACTTCGGCTGTGGAATAAAAGCTGGACTCAATCCTAACAGGGGTGTTTTTGGTGTTTTCAACCTCAGGACTCAATACAAAGTGATTGTATGATACGAATTTGAAATGAAGAAAAATTCGGGCTGGTAACCTTTGGGCTTTATCTGAAAAACAAGCTAATAAAAAGCCCAACCCTGTCTCTTACCATCAGTAGTTTTCAAAAACATATTTTGATATTTATGAGTTCACCTTCAAAATAGATACAGATGAATCTGGAGAAGAGAAACCCCATTCAAACAAGTAAGGACACACAGGGATTTAAGGTGATATCTCTAATGAAATACAGAGCTTCAGTACTGTGAGAAAATTAAGACTTGGGCCAAGAATCAAAGAGGAGCTGAACAGTGTTCAGAAGGCGTTTTTATAGTCTGGGATCAAGGGGGTTTCATCTGCTGAAGTGTCGACGACCAGTAATGGTCTGCTAATCCATGAGGAGCTTTTATATTGTTTTCTTTGCAGTTGCTGAGACTGTTAAAGCTTAAGAGTAAGAGGTTGCAGGCTGGAAGTCAGATGAGCTCCAGAGGGAAGATGTCCCACCTTAATTCAGTGCCATTCGATGCAGGAGGGCACGGAATGCTTTTAGGGTTCCCTTCGAGGTTAAAGAGGTCAACTACTCTCAGTTGCTTCATTGACATTTGAGGGACAAAAAAAAATTAGAGAAAGAAAGAAAGAAAAAGATACAGAAGCATAGTGAGCTATTCAGGTTTCTGAATCAAGAGTAATGGTTGCATTTAATTTTTTTTTTTTTTTTTTGGATACATGGCATTTGATTCTTCCATGCTGAAGTGACCTAGTGGCCAGTATAAATTTGGTATACGTTTGCATATCATTCAATTTGAATGTTTATGAAGAAACCTTAGGGTCTTCATAGTAAATATTGATGTTTTAATACCGGAATTTAGTCTTAATTAAAAAAAGAAGGTGATTAAAAGCTGCTTGTTTTTATTTTGAATACAGCAGTACCACATCTTACCGGGGGGCTAACTTCTCAAGTTAGAGCGTGCAAAAATCACATGGAATCAAAATTATGCTTGAAAACTCCTTAGCTCTTCCACAAAGTACAGCATATCTGGTTTTCTGTAAACAGCCTGTACAATAATTATGTACATACTAAAATATAACATATAACAGAGAGCATATAAAGTATAATTTCACATTATATAACATTTCTCCATTGCATCTTTATTGTTGTTATTATTTTTGCCAAACGCATTGTTTCTGCAAGCTAAGTATGCATCTGAAGAAACACCAATTACATATCTGGTTAAGTGAAAGGAAAAAGCTCTTTGGTTTTCAAATGTCAGTGTAGTAAGAATAACCAAAAGATAAATGTTGCCTTGGCATAGTTAATCAATAGCGAGATTCTGTTTATCTATTAAATCATCATCATTGGTCTCAGTATGGGAGAAGGGAAATGCTGAGTTCTCTAAAACCCCATCCCAAATGGCTTTGAAAGATGATTTCAGCAATTAGATCTATGAAGTAATTTAATGAAACATCCTCAATTTTATCCTCTCCTTTTTGTTAAAAATTTAGAAAACACCAAGTAAATCTCCCAATAAATGAACTACTGAGAATATTTAAAATTCTAGTTAAAGGCAAAGATACAGAATCTCTCTACTTTTCCTACTTTTTTCCATCATTGACTTATCTACAAACCTCTCCTACTTTAAAATGATCACCACTACCAGGGGACATGATTTTTATTAGCTTAAAAAAAAAGTCCCCCCCCCTTTTTATCTTTAGAATACCTCATGGTAGGAAGACAGGCTAAATTAAACAGAAGTACTTAATAATTTAAGAAAAATATTTTCATATTTTAGCTATTCCATACTGAGTGTTATATGCTACCATGGCAACATCTTCCCCTCCATGGCTATTGTTTAGAAATCTAAATGATCGTGGCTGTTAGTTAAGAAAGTGGTGCTCAGATTTGACCAAGGTGAAAGGTGAAATTAGGCCAAGGTGAAGGCAGTGGTGGCCTTGGGTCTGAGTCTGGCCTCCACACACAACGTACAATGTGCATCTCTGGAATGTGGTTATAAGGGTTAAAAGAAAGTAATCTTTGGAAGTTCTTTATACACCTTAAAGCACTTGAAATTCTATGATTTGAGGCAGTATTGTATAGTGTAGAATAAGAGTATTATTGCTGCAAAGTAAACCTTAAAACCCCAGCTCTTTAACAAATGGTGTTAGCTCTCCTGGCTTAGCTAATTTCATTAAACCCTAGATTGATAATCAGTAACAAGAACACACTAACAGTATCTACCGGGTAAAGATGTGAAGATTAAATAAAATAATGCATGTAAAACTTACGGCTCAGTGCTTACCACATGTTAGGTATGTAGTCAATGCTTGTTTTTAAAATTATAATTTGTTAAAATTCTCAGGTTCTAAGGAAGTTTCATAGCACATATAAACAAAAAACATATTTTCTTAGTCTACAGAGTGTCATAGTCTTTGAATAGTTTTACAAATAAAATGTAACATAATTTGAAAAACAATAACCGGGGCACCTGGGTGGCTCAGTTGGTTAAGCGTCCAATTTCGGTTCAGGTCACGATTTCACGGTTTGTGAGGTCAAGCCGCACGTTGGGCTCTATGCTGACAGCGTGGAGCTGGCTTAGGATTCTCTCTCTCCCTGTTTCTCTGCCACTATCAGGCTCATGTGTGCACGCTCTCTCTCTCAAAATAAATGAATAAGATAAACTAAAAAAAAACAACAATAATCAAATGACATATTGTTCATTAATTGTACTCTGTCCTCTTGAATTTTCTACCAACATCAGGTTCATCAGTTTCCAAAGACTCAGCAGCTGGCTGAAGGGATCTTTTAGAGTTTCTGCTTTCAGCCTAAATCCTTTTCTACGAGGGGATCCTTTCTGAGAGGAATGGGGCAGGGGTTGACTTCTTTACTTTGTTAACGTGTGTGTGTGTGTGTGTGTGTGTGTGTGTGTGTGTGTGTGTGTGTAGTAGACAGACATTGAAGATAACCCACCTTAATGTGAGATGAGTTGTAATAGCTCATGTCTTAGTGAAGCCATCTGCCAGAAAGTAATGGTAGCAGACTTTGGTACATGAAGCAGTCTCCTACAATTAATCAGCAAATTCACTAATTGCCTCTCATTTGCATATCTTGAAAAATAATAATTTCAAAATCTGAGTTCCTAGTAAGATACGAAATCAGTATGAAATCTAAACATATTAATGCAATTTAAATATAGTGTCATTTGTTAATTAGCCCAATCGTTGAACATGGATTAAGCAGTGCAGATCAAATAAACCAATACTTAGATCTCTCTCTTCACACCTTTATTTTCCATCTCTCTAATCTCCTCATGAATTTTACCAGTTAATCTTTGCTTAATATGTACATACTATACATTTCGGAATTCAAGGAAGTTTTGTTAGATACTGTAATAAATTTACCTACAAACATGTGTGACTTCCAAGGCTTCTCCATGCTACTCAATTTTTATCTGGGTTTGTCCTTGGGTTTCTAGAATATATGTACTTGGCACTACCTAAGATTATGTAAGATTACAGACCTGTTTATTGCATCATAGCACCTAAAGGGAAACTTTCTCATGAAAAAGACTGAAGTGGATTATGTTGACTTCTCAGGTATGTGGTCAGTTTTACTGCGATTATTATTGTTTCTTAAATGGTAGCTGGAAGAAAATAGGGGTGAGCCTAGTGAGTTTCAACCCTTTGAGTTCTTTATTTTGTGTTTTTTTTTCACTTTTACAATTGGATCAAGGAGTGAAATTGATATATTTAATAATTAGTATTGATATAAATTAATATGTAGATCACAATTTTAAAATACATGACCTTTTTCTCCAAATACTAATATAAAATGTAATATTGCTTACCAAGTGATTGAAGGTGAAGTGCAACACATCAAATTATTCAATAATTTTCAAAACACTTGAATCCAATTACTTGAAATGGTTGAGTCATCTTGGAAACTGTTGATGAAATCTCTTCGTGTTATTTGACTGTTCCTAGCTAAATCATGCCCCTGGATCATGATCTGTCATGGAAACTGTCATGCAACAAGACAAAATGGCTAAGTGGCCACACACTACCTCGCCTCAAGACTGGACTGTCTCCCAACAAGCTATTTCCTTTCCTGGGAGGAGGGTCTACAAGTTAACTATTATTTGTCACTAATCACATCCATCTTCCAATTCTTCCCAGTTAAATTGGTATTCAGTTGACTTCCAGCTTCTGTAAGCAGAGAATTTCTTTAACATCAGTGATATGTTAATGATGCCAATTTTTTTCTCAGCTTCTGCTGAATTTAGGGGAATTGTTAAAATTATTTTTTTTGTTTTGTTTGTTTCAAGTTTTTAAAAGTTTATTCATTTATTTTTGGGAGAGAGAGAGAGCGAATGCACACACAAGTGGGAGAGGGACAGAGTGAGAGGGAGAGAGAATCCTAAGCAGACTCTGTCAGCGTGGAGCCTAACTCGGGGCACGAACCCATGAGCTGTGAGATCATTAACTGAACCGAATCGAAGAGTCAGAGGCTTAACTGAATGAGCCATCTGGATGCCCCTTGTTTTAAGCTTTTATTTAAATTCTAGTTAGTTAATATACAGTGTAATAATAATTTCAGGAGTAGAACAAGTGAATCATCACTTACATATAACACCCAGTGCTCATCACAACAAGTGCCCTCCTTAGTACCCATCACCTATTTAACCCATCCTCCCCTCCAGCAACCCTCAGTTTGTTCTCTATAGTTAAGAGTCCATTTCTTGGTTTGCCTCTTTGTCTTTTTTTCCTTTTGCTCATTTATTTTGTTTCTTAAATTCCACATATGAGTGATATCATGTGGTGTTTGTTTCTCTCCAACTTATTTTGCTTAGCATAATGCACTCTAGCTCCATCCACATCGTTTCAAATGGCAAGATTTCATTTTTTATGGCTGAGTAATATTCCATTGTGTATATGTGATATATATATATATATTTATATCTCACAGCTTCTTTATTCATTTGCCAGTCAATAGACAGCTGAGAATTTGGGCTCCTTCCATTAAAATGATTTCTAATCATTTTAATTCTTTCTACAACAGACAAATATTAACTATCTCTATCATATACTAACATAAATTATATATTGGAAGTCATATTTGCTTAAGTGAAACAATCCTTCAGCTTAGAAGAGAGGTATTGTAAATGGTATCATTGAACATGGTCATTTGGAGGCTTCCTGAGATTTTTTACCACAAAACCTCTGCCTCTATTTCCTCACCTGTAAAATACAAATGATGATATTAATCACAATCATCAAATGGGTTAATATGTATTTAGAATGGTATTTTATAAAAATAGTTTTATTTTTACTAATCAAATCAAAGCTGTTATACACACAAGGGATGGGCATTTAGTGAGTTTTTTTTGTTTTGTTTTGTTTGTGTGTGTGGGGGGGTGGTTGGGGTTTTTTTTTTTGCTGGTGAAATGTTTAAATTTTATTCTGGTTGCAGTGGGAAGTCATCGGAGGTTTTTTTTTTTTTTAACTGATTGTACTTTTCAGAGCAGTTTTAGTTTAATAGCAAAATTGAGCAGAAGGCGCAGAAATTTCTTCTATACCCCGTGTCCCATAAATATATAGCCCCCCTGTTATCAACATCCTCCACCAGAATCACATATTTGTTTACAATTAATCAACTGAGAGTGGTACATCGTTATCACCCAGAGTGAGTTTATGTTAGGGTTCACTTTTGGTGTTCATTCTGTGGATTTGGAGAAATATGTAATGACGTATACTCACTATTATACTATCGTACCGAGTAATTTCACTAAAAATCCTCTTCCTTGTCCCACCTATTCAACCCCCTTTTCTACCAATCTTGGCAGCCAGTTATCTTTTATGTTTCCATAGTTCTGCCTTTCCCAGAATGTCATATAGTTGGAATCACACAGCATGAAGCCATCTCAGATTACCTTCTTGCAACTTTGTAATATGCATGCACTTTGTAATATGCATTTAAGATTCCTCTGTGTCTTTGCATGGGTTGGTAGCTCATTTCTTTGTATCACTGTATAATATTTCATTGTATGGATGCATCACAATTTATTGTCATCCAAGAACATCTTGGTTGCCTCCAGATTTTGGCAATTATGACTAAAACTGCTATAAACATCTATGTGCAGGTTTTTGTGTGGACATGTCTTCACTTCCTTTTGGTAAATATGAAGGAGTGTGATTGCTGGATCATATGGTAAGAGTGTGTTTAGTTTGATATGAAATGTCCACTTGTCTTCCAAAGTAGCTCTATCCTCTTGTACCTACCAGCAACGAGTGAGGTTTCCTGTTTTTGCACCCTTAGAATATGATGTCATTAGTATTGTGGATTTTGGCCATTCTACTAGGTGTGCAGTCGTATCTCATTTTAATTTCCATTTTCCTGACGATATATGATATTGAACATTTTTTAACATGTTTATTTGCCACCCCTAACTCTTTGGTGAGGTGTCTGTTAAGGTGTCTCTTGTCCATTTTAAAATCAGGTTGCTTGTTTTCTTGTCTTTGGGTTTTAAGAATTCTTTGTATAATTTGGATAACAGTGCTTAGCTGTCTCTTTTGCAAATATTTTCTCCTGGTCTGTGACTTGCCTTTCCATTCTGGTAACTGTGTCTTTCACAGAGCAGAATTTTTTAATTTTAATGAAGTCCAGTTTACCAACTATTTCTTGCATGGATTGTGCCTTTGGTGTTGTATCTAAAAGTCATCGACATACCTAGAGTCATCGGGTTTTCATCTATGTTGTCTTCAGTGTGTTTTATAGTTTCGTGTTCTACATTTAGGTCTATGATAAACTTTGAGTTAATTTTTGCAAAGAGTGTGAGGTCTTTGTTTAGATTTACTATTTTTGTACATGGATGTCCTGCTGTTCCTGCATCATTTATTAAAGTGACTATCTTTGCTCCATTGCATTGCATATGCTCCTTTGTCAAAGATCAGTTGATTAATATTCATATACTTCCCTCTCTCTGAGTTTTACTTTGTTTCTCGACGTTCTAATATATGAACACAAGTAACAAGCTCACTTCTACTGCCTCGGTTTGTGTTATCTGGTACCTGGCCTACTGCAATAACCTTTTCTTTTCCCAGATGATAATAGAGTTTCCTTTTAGTTCTTCTACACCAGTGGCTTGCAAACTTTAAAAAAAATGCAGCCAAATCTTCTAAAATCAAGCTAACTCTCAGGTGCATCCAAAAAAAAAAAAAAACCCATTATACCACACAGATAAAAGGAGAAGCCTCTGATGTCTTTGCAATCAGAGGATTGAGCCTGGCCTCTCTTGTCTCCCTTGTCCATTTTCCTTACCTGCAACTGAGGTCCATTTGACACTTGGTAGAACTCCGTGGAAAGTAGCACTATTTGGTAGGTCTTCTTAGAGACCTGAAAACTACTTTGGTTTAAGTTCCATTTCTGAAGCCCAAATCTGATCATCCCATTCCTCTGCTTAAAAGTCTTTGTATATCCCAATAATTTCATATCTAAATATCTTAAACTATGTTCAACACCCTCTAAGATCTGCCCCCCACCATCTCACTCTAGACTATACCCAGGTCTTGATGGTTTCATTTCTACCTTTCCATGCCAACTTCATAACTGCTGAAACTAAACCTTATAACTTCCCTGTCTCAGAAAGTGCCAGTGATATTTTGCTACCTGAGCGTTTGCACATGGTGATATCTTTGGAATCCTCTTTCCCCTCTTGCCTATAACGAATTCCCGGTAATACCTCTTTCAAAGCTTAGGTCAAGCACTATCTCTCCGTAGAGACTTCTATGTTGCTGAACAGAGAGAGGGTCTCTTCTCCCTTAGTTAAGTACCTGTTTTCCCTAGTGGTCTGTGAACTCCTCAAGGACTAGGAACATGTCTGCACACCATATCTTCCCTTCTGTTCTATCAACCACAAACGTTATGCTGACACAAAGAAGGAGTCCACTACATATTTGCTGGATGAAGAAATGAATCAAATATTCTCATATAACAGAAAAGACATGAAATAGATAAATAGACTTGCTTGGCTAAAAAGAGTTTGGAGCCAGATCTCCAGGTTCCTTAAAATGGTAAAAAAAGGAAAAAAAAAAGAATTTTAAGAAATATCCTTGAGTATCTGTGAGCCTATTCTTCCTGACAAGATTAGACCCTTTAGAATAATACTCCTTAAAGTTAAAATTTTTGTATAATGTTACTTACCATCAGAAATTTTCCTTTTTACCAAAGTAATGCACTTTTCTATTCCTGAGCATGCACCTAAGGTAGGAGAATGATCTTAGCCCAGCAAAGGATGAGCTTATTGAAAGATGTTGCTGCACATTCGCGTCAAAAAGAAATAGTACTTCTTTAAGAGAGCTCCAATTCTGAATTTCTTTCCAGTCCTTAAAACTCAAGGAAAATTCTCCCTTGATCTTAGATTTTAGTACTACTTTTGAGTTTTAAATTCCGCTGCAATCTCTTATCTGGAGTAATAATGTCTACCACTTGAAGGCACACTTAGCGTTATTATTATTTGACTCAAGAGGTTAATCCCTAACTGTAGGTTTGTGGTTGAGGGCCGTCTTAGAAAAGCTGAATTTTGGCAAGAACTTTAACCACAAATATTTAGGGGGTTTCTTTTCAGTTCAATTTTTATGTTACTAAAAGCTGGTGCCGTCTAAAATGCCTTTCATTTCCTCTTTGAGCCTGTAAGTATAAAGAACATGCTGACCAACTATTAATACTACACTTATTCTTTAAACACAATAAACAACTATGGGCTACAGGAGCTTAATAAGTCTTTGGTGATTGAGGGACTCGCTCTAATGGTAGTGAACAGTTGTTGCCACTTGTGTGATCTGTGAATAAATATCATCTCTTAATTTACATCTTCCTCTTCTGGTATTTCTCTTGACTTTAGACACATGTCTATTTTCATAGGTCATAGAAAAACACAATGGCAGAAAAGAAAGAAGATAGGATTAGATCTTGCATTATAGCTCTGGGAGGGATTCTATAAAATGAGTCCAACATGTGAAATTTATAGATGAAAATAGTGATAGTCTAAGACACCACGGGATAGGCTCCAGGTCACAGTTAGCTAATTGCAAAAATATTACTGGAAAACCTAGTCCATTCACCAGGCTCCCAGGTTCTCTTTTTATTGTTCCAACCTTTTGAATATTTTTAAGTTGGGTCAAGTCATGACCCATTGGCATTCTCATTTCAGCATTGGATATAGCAAAGTTTTACAGCATCTAGCTTAGCCTCTTCAGGGTGGCTGCCTTAAGTTATGTAGGCAATCCTTGCATGAAGCATTAGATGACCTGAATCACTTTCAGTCTCAGTGTCTTTGACATAATCTTAATTTGGGCCAGCTCACAGCCTACGGGACCTCTGTGTAGGGCATTTATCTCAGACCCTCTTGGTTTTGTTTTTTTTTTTTTTTTACAACTTTAGTGAGATAACATAGAAATACAAATATTTAAAGTGTGCATTTTTGATAAATCTTAACACACGTATACGCCTACAAAACCGCCACCATAATCAAGATAATGAGCATATCCAACACAACCAAAAGTTTCTGCATGCCTCTTTGTAATCTCTCCCTCCCCTTAGCCTCTCTCCCACCCCTTTTCCAGGCAACCACTATTCTTACCTTTTGTTCCATTGATTAGTTTTATTTTATAGAACTTTAAATAAATAGAATCATACAATAGGTACTCATTTTTATGTGGCTTATTTTACTTAGCACAATTATTTTGAAGTTCACCCATGTTGTATTGAGTGTTGATGGTTTATTCCCTTTTATTTGTAAGTACTATTCCATTGTCAAATACACTATACTTTATTTATTCATCTGTTGATGGTCATTGGGTTATTTCCAGTTTTGGACTATTACTAATAAAGCCGCTGTGAACACTCATGTACAAATGTTTTTATAGACATAAGCTTTCATTTCCTTTGGGTAGATACCTAGGAGTGAAATGAATGGATCACAGGGTAGGTGTAAGTTTACCTTTTTATGATCTTGCCAAACTATTTTTTTCATAGTTCTTGTCTCCTATTCCCACCAGCAGCACATGGGTATTCCACTTGTCCCGCATCCTTGTCTACACTTGCTGTGCTCAGCCTTTTACGTTTTAACCATTCTAGTAGGTGTGGATCACATTGAGGGCTTAATTGGCATTTACCTAATGACTAATGATGTTGAACACACTTAAGTTTGTTTGCCACCAGTTGAACAGATAAAGTTATCTTTTCAAAACTTTTTGTCCTTTAAAACATTGTATTATTCATTTTCTCACTATTGTGCTTTGAGGGTGGTTTTTGTATTTTGGATACAAGTCCTTTATCAGATATATGACTCCAAAATTGTTTCTGTTAGTGTAGCTTGTGTTTCAATTTTTTTAACAGTGTCTTTTGAAGAACAACAGCTTTTATTCTGAAGAAGCTCAGTTTGTAATTTTTTAAAAAAATGATTTAGTTAAAGGGGTCTAAGTAATCTTTGCCTAACTAGGGTCACAAAGATTTTTTTCTTACATATTCTTTTGAAAAGTTTTACAGTTTTAGGTTTTACATTGACATCCATAATCTATTTGGAGTGGATTTTTTATACTTTTGTGTTTTTTTTCATATGGTTATCCAGTTGTTGAACATTATTTTAAAAATTATTATTTTACCACTGATTTGCTTTTGCAGCTTTGTTGATTATCAGTTCTTCATATATGCTTGGTCCAGTCTATTTCTGGACGTTCTATTTTGTTTCCCTGATGTATTTGTCTATCTTTATGCCAATACCACACTCTCTTGATTGTTGTAGCTTTATAATAAGCCTTGGGACCAGGTAATGTTAGCACTCTAATTTTGTCCTTCTTTTTGAAAGAGGTTTTTGGGTTTTGTTTGTTTGTTTGTTTGTTTTGGCTATACTAGGTCCTGTGCATTTCCATACAAATGTTAGAATTGGTTTGATAATTTTTACATAAAAATCTGCTGGGGCTTTATTGGAATTATGTTTAATCTTGAGTTTTGGTTTGAGGAAAAGTAACACCATAACAATATTGAGCTTTTCAGCCATAAATGTGGCATATCTTTACATTTATTTACTTTAAAAAACGTCTCAGAAATGTTTTATAATGCCCAACATGCAGGTCTTCAGTATCTTTTGTTGTGTTTTCCCCTATTTTATATTTTGATGCTGTTGTAATTTATTTTTTTTTAATTTTTTTTTCAACGTTTATTTATTTTGGGGACAGAGAGAGACAGAGCATGAACGGGGGAGGGGCAGAGAGAGAGGGAGACACAGAATCGGAAACAGGCTCCAGGCTCTGAGCCATCAGCCCAGAGCCCGACGCGGGGCTCGAACTCACGGACCGCGAGATCGTGACCTGGCTGAAGTCAGACGCTTAACTGCGCCACCCAGGCGCCCCATGCTGTTGTAATTTAAAAAATCAGTTTCTGATTATTTAAAGTTTTAAAATTTCAGTTAATTAACATACAGTGTAGTATTAGTTTCAGATGCACAATATAGTGATTCAGCACTTCCACACAATACCCGGCTACTCATCACAACAGGTGCCCTCCTTCATCCCTATCACTGATTTAACCTTCGTCCCCACCCACCTCCTCTTTGGTAACCATCAGATTGTTCTCTATAGTTACGAGTCTGTTTCTGGGTTTGCCAATCTCTTGTTTTCCCCTTTGCTCACTTGTTTTCTTTATTAAATTCTACATATGAGTGAAATCATATCGTACTTGTCTTTCTCTGACTGACTTGTTTACTGCTAGTACATAGAAGCATCTTTAACTTTTGTTTGTTGGTTTTGTATACTGTGATTTGTTAAATTCATTTATTCTAGAAGAATTTTTTGTAGATTTTATTGGGTTTTCTACATAAGCAATGTCTGTGAAAAAAATTGTACTTCTTTCTCAAACTGGATGTATTTCATTTATTATTATTATTAGCATTATTGCACTGGGTAGAACCTCCAATACAACATTAAACAGAGGTAGTAAGACTGAACTTGCTTGCCTAATTCCTGATCTTAGGGGAAAACATTTATCTTCCACTCTTAGGTATGTTTGGTTAACAATTTTTTCTGTAACTATTGAGATGATAATATTATTTTCTTTTAACTTTGTGATCATGGTGAGTTATATAGATTTTCAATGTTAAACTTTGTATTCCTTGGATAACCCCTTCCTTTGTCATGATGTGTTATTATTTTTATGTAGTTCTGGATTCTATCTGCTAAAAATTTGTTAGGAGTTTTTCCTTTGTGAGGCACATGGGTGGCTCTCTTGGTTAAGCATCTGAATCTTCATTTTGGCTCAGGTCACGATCCCATGGTGGTGGGATTGAGCCCTGTGTTGGGGTCCATGCTGAGTGTGGAGCCTGCTTAAGATTCTCTCTCTCCCTCTTCCTCTGCCTCCTCTCTGCTTGCACACGGGATCTCTCTCTCTAAAAAAAAAAAAAAAAGGCGTTTTGCCTTCTAAGTTCGTAAGGAAGATTGATCTATAGTTTTCTTGTAATGCCTTGTCTGATTTTGGCCTAAAGGTAATATTGTCTTTATCAAATAAGTTGAAAAGTGTTTCCTCCACTACAGTTTTTGGGAAGATTTTGTGTAGTATGTATATGTTTGTAGCATCTTACCATTATTACTATATTTATAGGTATATATGTTATAAATATACGTAAATCCATAAATATGTATGTTTTATTATTATATATATTTTATGCAACCATATTACAGTTATTTCTTCCTTAAATGCTTTGTAGGATTCACCACTGAATCTATCTGGGAATGAAAATTTTCTGTGTGAAAAAATTTTAATTTGTTGTTATAGCCATAGATTTATTCTGGTTGTCTATATCTTTTGGAGTGACCTTTGATGGTTTGTCTTTCAAAATTTTTTTTCCCCATTTTATCTAAGTTGTTTAATGTATTGAAATAGAATTGTCTATAGTACTGTTTCATCATCCTGTCCTTTAAATATCTACAAATTCTATTCACTTTCACAGGTACTTTATCACACGCCCCATAAGTAATGAATTTTTTCTAGTTTGGCTTGAGAACAGGCAGCATGGTCAACCCTATGGGATTGCCTCATGGTCTTTCCTCTAATCCTTTCTGGGTATTTATTCCTCGCCTTGGTAGTTTCCTTGAATGCATATTTTTATAACTACCTAGGACACATATCCAATGTTCTCTCCCTGTGCTGCACTTTTCTTTCCAGAACAATGTCTTTAAACACCAGCTGCTTTGGTTGCCTGGAACTCTGTGTTGGATCTTCTCAGCTCAGGTGGTCCCTTGGGTTCTGCCTGGCTCCCCTTCCTTTCATGTGGCCTTACTCTTCGATGCAGTAAGTTGGGGTAGATGCAGGGCTCAGTCTCTTTTCCTGTCTCTCAGCAACCACCATTATTTGTTGTCTCATGTTCAGTCCCTTGAAGACCGTTATTTTATATATTTTCTCTGGTTTTTGGTTAAGTTGGGCAGATAAATCTATATCTCTGTTACTGCATTTTGACTGAATGGAAGTCCCTTTTTCAATTTTAAGTTACTGGAAGGAAGTTTTTGATTGATCTGAAGTCCAGAATTTATTGAATGAAGGTGGGAAGACTTTTAACAATTCAGATAAATTCAAAATTACTTTGAGGTATAGATTAGATGAGATATCACAGTAACAGGTGAGGAAACTATAACCAATGATCTACAGGACAACAAGAGAGCACATAGAAAGGTGTGAACGAGGGGATCCAAGGACACTTTTCCATAAGAAGTGCCATAAATCTGGGACCTGCTTGGTATTAACGAAGTTAAAGTAGAAGAGGGAGAGTGTTCTGCACACAGAGAGTGGCTTTCATTCATTTATTCATACCCTGAGAATACATTTGAAAGCCATTTTTAGGCATCTCTATGTGTCAGGCTGCATTGTAATGAACAAGATAGGCATAGATCCTACCCACATGGAACTTACACTGAAGGAAGGAGACAGAGTAAAAATAAGGAAGAAAGATCTACAAAATAATTATGCATTGTTATAATGATTAGGAGGTAATCTATCGACAGGATAACTGGGATCATGTAGAATCTTCTAAGGATGGGTCATAAGGGCATGCTTCTTTGAGAAGATGACACTTTAAGATAAATCTTAAAGACTGAAAACGGCCTCACCCTGTAACTTTAGGAGGAAAAGAGTGTATCAGGCTGATGGAACCACGTATTGGTGAATGCAAGTTTCGTACAGTGAAGAAGAGAAAGGTGTGCAGAACGCCTAGAGCAGAGAGTGTACAATGGGTAGTGGCTCAATGAATAGTTGAATAGGGGGCATCAGAACTATACTGTGGAGGGCCTTATAAGGAAATCTGAAAATCCAGGCTGCTTTAGGATCTGAGAAGTTGCCATGGACATGTAGAGATCCTGTGAAAAGGAGAAGGTAATATAAAGGTGAGTTAAAGCTGACGACGTCAGCTGGCCATCCTTAAGAGAGAAATGTCCTTTGAGGCATTCGATCAAGTTTTTGAGGAAATTGTTCTAAATTCTTTGTAGGAGGGAAATGTACCTCTTAGAGTATAAGCTCTCTGAATGTGTCTGTGTTGCTTACAGCCTTATCCCTAGTGCTTAGCATAGTGTCTGGCAAACTGGAGATATATGAACAAATACTTGCTGATAGATGGGGGCCAAAAGAGATGAAATTTCAAAAGATCTTTCACCAACTTAGCAAGGGCTTCTAAGAATGACAGCAGAGAGGTAACAGGGTAGTGTTTGATGAAGGATATTTCCAACAGGGACAAAAACATGAACTTGAGCCATGAGAAGGGAGATAGACTTGGAAGAAGTGTTGGAATTATTATGGTTTTTTTAAAGATTTTACTTTCAAGTGATCTCTACATCCAACGTTAGCCTTGAACTTACAAACTTGAGATCGAGAGTCTCATGCTCTACTGACTGAGCCAGCCAGGTACCCCGAAAGTATTGCCATTTAAATAACTCTCCCACCAATGGCAACAAAGGTAAAATTGTTGCCTGCGAAGAAAACACAGTGCCAGGAAATGTGGGAATTGGCAGTCACTTGAAGAGGGTTGAGATCTTAGCAGGCACTTTGTGGAGTTCGGAGTCTTGCCCAGACAATTACAACAGGGTCGTGTCTGATTTCCTGCTTCCACCCTTGTTCCCCACCAACAGACTTTCCTTATAGCAACAAAGTAATCTTAATATGTCAATTGGACACATTCCTCTCATGCTTTAAAGTTCTTCCAAAGCTTCCCTCTGTGCTCAGAATAAAATCCAAGCTCCCTTTTGGTCTGTAACGCTCTGCAAGAGGAGCCCCATCTCTCCAGCATTCCCCACTACTTCCTACTTTCCAGGCGTGCTCGGCTTTGCCTTCCTTGCCTCAAGGACCTTACTCCTGGGGTTTCCTTGTCCTGGATTACCTTCACTCTTAACCTGCTGGCGCCTTCTTATGTTTTAGGTCATAGCTAAAATGGCCATAGGGAAGTCTTCCTTAGCGACCCTAATAAATTGGTTTTTAATTTTTTAATTTTAGCCCGTTGTTATTTTGTAATACTATTTATCATAGTTTGCTATTATCTTTTTGTCTTTATCTTTGTCTGCCTTCCCATAAAAATGTAAGCATCATGTATGCAGGATCCATATCTTTATTCATCAATATTGATCCCTAGGACCTCACACAGGACTTGGCACATGGTACTGCCTCATAAATTGTGGTTGAATGAATGAAGAAATAAGGAAGGAAAGGAAGAAAGAGGGAGAGGGAGAAAGAGAGAGAGGAAGGAAGGAAGGAAGGAAGGAAGGAAGGAAGGAAGGAAGGAGAGATGGAAGAAAGGAAGAAAGAAAGAAAGAAAGAAAAAGAAATTCTTCTGTTTTCCCTGATATGACCTAAGGGAGGTGATCACAAATTATATTTTTTCTTCATTATGGAAAGTTTGGAAAACAAAAAACATGAGAAGAAAAAGTATGGTTATAGTCCTACCTAAAGATAACCATTAATATTTCTGCCTAGATCCTTAGTCTTTTTCTTTTGCATTTTAAAATATGATTGCCATCATATATACAATTTTAGTTACTGATTTTTAAAATTAGCTAATTTTTATGGTATAATCATAGTGTAGAAAAAATTAACTATATAAAAAGGATTAATAAAATGGCACAGTGTCTTGACATATAGAAAGTTACTGTTATTAATATTTGGGTGTATTCTAGTATTTCTCAACCTTATTTTCATTCTCTCTCCCTTAAGAATCCTTCTTAGACATTTTCCAGTTGCCTTCCCCATCATTCCATAAAATTTTAATACCACAGATATACTGTATATCTATTTATCTGTTCATGTTTACCTGTGCTTTGTACATATAAACTCCAACGTTTTTTTTCCCCTCTGTAATAACCAATTGTGTGCTTTTGGGAGTGGTATTGCCTCAGTTGGGAATCACAGTCTATTGTATTTTTTAAAAACATTTTTACGTGACCTTTTAAAAAATGCTTATTTATTTTTGAGAGCGAGTGAGCATGCATGGGAGCTCGCGTGTGTACACACACACACGCACACACACACACACACACACACACACACACACACACACACGCACACACGTGGGGGAAGGGCAGAGAGCGAGGGAGATGCAGAATCCAAAGTCAGGCTCCAGGCTCTGACCTGTCAGCACAGAGCCCCATGCGGGGCTTGAACCACAAACCGTGAGATCATGACCTGAGCCCAGTTGGACACTTAACCAACTGAGCCACCCAGGCACCTGCATGGTATATTGTATTAAGCACTTTTTTTCCCCTCCTATGAACCTGTATTTTATGTTGTTGACCAATAAGTGCATGTATAGATTTTATAGCACTCTTAGTGCAGAGCCATCCCTAAATCCGAAGTAGAATATGATATGAAGAAGAACGTTGTCACAGATGATAATAAGCCACTGCATAGTTTATTAGTTTTCTTTTAAATTAATAAAAACTGGCTCACTATGGATATGCATTTTCCAAAATTAAGCAAAATGTTTAATAGTGCTGAAACACACAGAACATAAAATTTCCCATTTTAACCTTTTTTAAGTGCATAGTTCAGTAGGGTGAAGTATACTCACGTTACTGAGCATATAATCTCCAGAGCTTTTTCACCTTGCAAAACTGAGATTGCATTCTTATTAAACAATAACTTCCCATTCCCCACCCTCCCCAGGCCCTGGCAACTTCCACTGTGTTTCTGTGAGGTTGATTACTCTTGATAGCCCCATGCTTGTCTTTTTGTGGGCTGGCTGTTTTCATTCAGCATAGCTGCTCACTTCTATCCGTATTGTAGCATGTGTTCGTGTTTTTTGTTTGTTTGTACTTAAGGCTGAATACCATTCCATTGTATGTGTAGATCACATTTGGTTTCTCCATCCATAAGTGGACATTTGTGTTGCTGTACCCTTTGGCTATGGTGAATAATGGTGCTCTGAACTTGGATATTCTTTGAGATCTTGCTTTCAAATTTTTGGATATATAAGGATATGAATTGTAAAGATGCAATAACCAAACACATTTCCCAAGACAAGAGTAATAGGAGAAAAATAATTACCAGCTAAGTCAAACATTTAAAGTCAAATTTCTTTCCTACTCTGTGGAATTCTCCTGATAGGACATAATCTATCTTGGAGTTTAAGGTTCAAGCCGGTTAAGAACACGTTATAGTCTTTATGACATTTCTTCCAATTTTGTAGTTACCATTTGGTATTTGCCTGTGCTTAGATGGAATGTATGTTCAAATAACTTAAATTTTTTTTTAACATTTATTCATTTTTGAGAGACAGAGAGAGATGGAGTGTGAGTGGGGGAGGGGTAGAGAGAGAGGGAGACACAGAATCTAAAGCAGGCTCCAGGCTCTGAGCTGTCAGCATAGAGCCCGACACGGGGCTCAAAATCACCGACTGTGATATAACGACCTGAGCTTTAGTTGGACACTTAACCGACTCAGCCCCCCCAGGTGTCCCACAAAATAACTTTAAAGGTATAAAAGGACTGATATATTTTCTGAGCTTCTGTGGAATAAGCACAGCTTTCTATTTCCTTCACACATGTAGATTATGTTACAGGATAGAAAATTCTTTATTTTATTTTATTTTATTTTATTTTATTTTATTTTATTTTATTTTAATTTACATTCAAATTAGTTAGCATATAGTACAACAATGATTTCAAGAGTAGATTCCTTAGTGCCCCTTACCCATTTAGTCCATCCCCCCTCTCACAACCCCTCCAGTAACCCTCTGTTTGTTCTCCATATTTATGAGTCTCTTATGTTTTGTCCCCCTCCCTGTTTTTATTATTTTTGTTTCCCTTCTCTTATGATCATCTGTTTTGTCTCATAAAGTCCTCATATGAGTGAAGTCACATGATATTTTTCTTTCTCTGACTAATTTTGCTTAGCATAATACCTTCCAGTTCCATACACGTAGTTGCAAATGGCAAGATTTCATTCTTTTTGATTGCCAAGTAATACTCCATTGTATATATATACCACTTCTTCTTTATCCATTCATCCATCGATGGACATTTGGGCTCTTTCCATACTTTGGCTATTGTTGATAGTGCTGCTATAAACATTGGGGTGCATATGTCCCTTTGAAGTAGCACACCTGTATCCCTTGGATAAATACCTAGTCGTGCAATTGCTGGGTCATAGGCTAGTTCTATCTTTAATTTTTTGAGGAACCCCCATGCTGTTTTCCAGAGTGGCTGCACCAGCTTGCATTCCCACCAGCAATGCAAAAGAGATTCTCTTTTTCTACATCCTCACCAACATCTGTTGTTGCCTGAGTTGTTAATGTTAGCTATTCTGACAGGTTTGAGGTTGTATCTCATGATGGTTTTGATTTGTATTTCCCTGATGATGAGTGATGTGGAGCATTTTTTCATGTATCGGTTGGCCATCTGGATGTCTTTCTTGGAGAAGTGTCTATTCATGTCTTTTGCCCATTTCTTCCATGGATTATTTGTTTTTTGGGTGTTGAGTTTGACAAATTCTTTGTAGATTTTGGATACTAACCCTTTATCTGATATGTTGTTTGCAAATATCTTCTCCCATTCCGTCGACTGCCTTTTAGTTTCACTGAGTGTTTGCTTCACTGTGCAGAAGCTTTTTGTTTTGATGAGGTCCCAGTAGTTCATTTTTGCTTTTGTTTCCCTTGCCTCTGGAGATGTGTTGAGTAAGAAGCTGCTGTGGGCAAGATCAAAGAGGTTTTTGTCTTGTTTTTCCTCGAGGATTTTGATGGCTTCCTGTCTCACATTTAGGTCTTTCATCTATTTTGAGTTTATTTTTGTGTATGGTGTAAGAAAGTGGTCCGGGTCGATTCTTCTGCATATTGCTGTCCAGTTTTCCTGGCACCACTTTCTGAAGAGACTGTCTTTACCCTATTGGATATTCTTTCCTGCTTTGTCAAAGATTAGTTGGCCATACGTTTGTGGGTCCATTTCTGGGTTCTCTATTATGTTCCATTGATCTGAGTATCTGTTTTTGTGCCAGTACCATACTGTCTTGATGATTATAGCTTTGTAGTATAGCTTGAAGTCCAGAACTGTGATGCCTCCTGCTTTGGTTTTCTTTTTCAAGATTGCCTTGGCTATTCGGGGTCTTTTCTGGTTCCATACAAATTTTAGGATTATTTGTTCTAGCTCTGTGAAGAATGCTGGTGTTATTTTGATAGGGATTGCATTGAATATGTAGATTGCTTTGGGTAGTATTGACATTTTAACAATATTTGTTCTTCCTATCCAGGAGCATGGAATCTTTTTCCACTTTTTTGTGTGTCTTCTTCAGTTTCTTTCATAAGCTTTCTATCGTTTTAAGTGTATAGATTTTTCACCTATTTGGTTGGATTTATTCCTAGGTATTTTATGGTTTTTGGTGCAATTGTAAATGGGATCGATTCCTTAATTTCTCTTTCTGTTGCTTCATTGTTGGTAAATAGGAATGCAACTGATTTCTGTGCATTGATTTTATATCCTGCCACTTTGCTGAATTCATGAATCAGTTCTAGCAGTTTTTTGGTGGAATCTTTATGGTTTTCCATATAGAGTATTGTGTCATCTGCGAAGAGTGAAAGTTTGACCTCCTCCTGGCCGATTTGGATGCCTTTTATTTCTTTGTGTTGTCTGATTGCAAAGGCTAAGACTTCCAAAACCCTGTTGAATAACAGTGGCGAGAGTGGACGTCCCTGTCTTGTTCCTGACCTTAGGGAGAAAGCTCTCAGTTTTTCCCCACTGAGGATGATATTAGCGTTGGGTCGTTCATATATGGCTTTTAGGATCTCAAGGTATGATCCTCTATCCCTACTTTCTTAAGGGTTTTTATCAAGAAAGGATGCTGTATTTTGTCAGATGTTTTCTCTGCATCTATTGAGAGGATCGTATGGTTCTTGTCCTTTCTTTTATTGATGTGATGAATCACGTTAATTGTTTTGTGAATATTGAACCAGCCCTGAATCCCAGGTATAAATCCAACTTGGTCGTGGTGAATAATTTTTTTTTATGTATTATTGGATCCGGTTGGCTAGTATCTTGTTGAGGATGTTTGTATTCATGTTCATCAGGGAAATTTGTCTATAGTTCTCCTTTTTAGTGGGGTCTCTGTCTGGTTTTGGAATCAAGATAATGCTGGCCTCATAGAAACAGTTTGGAAGTTTTCCTTCCATTTCTATTTTTTGGAACAGCTTCAAGAGAATAGGTATTAACTATGCCTTAAATGTTTGGTAGAATTCCCCTGGAAAGCCAACTGGCCCTGGAGATGGTTTGGGAAATTTTTGATTACTAATTCAATTTCTTTACTGGTTATGGGTCTGTTCAAATTTTCTATTTCTTCCTGTTTCAGTTTTGATAGTGTATATGTTTCTAGGAATTTGTCAATTTCTTCCAGATTGCCCATTTTATTGGCATATAATTGCTCATAATATTCTCTTATTGTTGTTTTTATTTCTGCTGTGTTGGTTGTGATCTCTCTTTCATTCTTGATTTGATTTATTTGGGTCCTTTTTCCTTTTGATCAAACTGGCTAGTGGTTTGTCGAATTTGTTAATTCTTTGAAAGAACCAGCTTCTAGTTTCATTGATCTTTTCTACTGTTTTTTGGGTTTACATAGCATTAACTTCTGCTCTAATCTTTATTATTTCCTGTCTTCTGCTGGTTTGGTGTTTTATTTGCTGCTCTTTTTCTAGCTCTTTAAGGTGAAAAGGTTAGGTTGTGTATCTGAGATCTTTCTTCCTTCTTTAGGAAGGCCTGGATTGCTATATACTTTACTCTTATGACTGCCTTTGCTGCGTCCCAGAGGTTTTGGGTTGTGGTGTTATCATTTTCATTGGCTTCCATATACGTTTAAATTTCCTCTTTAACTTCTTGATTGGCTCATTCATTCATTAGTAGGATGTTCTTTAGTCTCCAAGTATTTTTTACCTTTCCAAATTTATTCTTGTGGTTGATTTCAAGTTTCATAGCATTGGGGTCTGAAAATATGCACAATATGATTTTGATATTTTTGTATTTGCTGAGGGCAGATTTGTGTCCCAGTATGTGGTCTATTCTGGAGAAAGTTCCATGTGCACTGGAGAAGAATGTATCTTCCACTGCTTTAGGATGAAATGTTCTGAATATATCTGTTAAGTCCATATGGTCCAGTGTGTCATTCAAAGCCATTGTTTCCTTGTTGATTTTTTGATTAGATGATCTGTTCATTGCTGTGAGTGGGGTATTGAAGTCTCCTACTATTATGGTATTACTATTGATGAGTTTATCTTTGTGATTCATTGATTTATATATTTGGGTGCTATCACATTTGGCACATAAATGTTTACAATTGTTAGGTCTTCTTGGTAGATATACCCCTTGATTATGATATAATGCCCTTCTTCATCTCTTGATACAGTCTTTATTTTAAAGTCTGGATTGTCTGATATAGGTATGGCTTCTCTGGCTTTCTTTTGTTGACCACTAGCATGATAGATGGTTCTCCATCCCCTTATTTTCAATCTGAAGGTGTCTTTAGGTCTAAAGTGGGTCACTTGTAAACAGCATATAGATGGATTTTGTTTTCTTATCCATTCTGTTACCCTATATCTTTTGATTGGAGCATTGAGTCCGTTGATCTTTAGAGTGAGTACTGAAAGATATGAATTTATTGCCATTATGTTGCTTGTAGAGTTGGAGTTTGTGGTGGTATTCTCTGGTCCTTTCTTTTTTTTTTTTCAATAGATGAAATTTATTGTCAAATTGGTTTCCATACAACACCCAGTGCTCATCCCAAAAGGTGCCCTCCTCAATACCCATCACCCACCCTCCCCTCCCTCCCACCCCCCATCAACCCTCAGTTTGTTCTCAGTTTTTAAGAGTCTCTTATGATTTGGCTCTCTGCCACTCTAACCTCCTTTTTTTTCTTTCCCCTCCCCCATGGGTTTCTGTTAAGTTTCTCAGGATCCACCTAAGAGTGAAAACATATGGTATCTGTCTTTCTCTGTATGGCTTATTTCACTTAGCATCACACTCTCCAGTTCCATCCACGTTGCTACAAAGGGCCATATTTCATTCTTTCTCATTGCCACGTAGTACTCCATTGTGTATATAAACCACAATTTCTTTATCCATTCATCAGTTGATGGACATTTTGGCTGTTTCCATAATTTGGCTATTGTTGAGAGTGCTGCTATAAACATTGGGGTACAAGTGCCCCTATGCATCAGTACACCTGTATCCCTTGGGTAAATTCCTAGCAGTGCTATTGCTGGGTCATAGGGTAGGTCTATTTTTAATTTTTTGAGGAACCTCCACACTGTTTTCCAGAGTGGCTGCACAAATTTGCATTCCCACCAACAGTGCAGGAGGGTTCCCGTTTCTCCACATCCTCTCCAGCATCTATAGTCTCCTGATGTGTTCATTTTGGCCACTCTGACTGGCGTGAGGTGATATCTGAGTGTGGTTTTGATTTGTATTTCTTCTCTGGTCCTTTCTAATCTTTGTTGCTTTTGGTCTTTATCTATCTATCATCTATCTATCTATCCATCCATCCATCCATCCATCTATCTATCTATCTTTTCTCTCCTCAGAGAGTCCCCCTTAAATTTCTTGCAGGGATGGTTTAGTGGTCACAAACTCCTTTAATTTTTGTTTGTCTGGGAAACTTTTTATCTCTCCTTTTATTTTGAATGACAGCCTTGCTGGATAAAGAATTCTTGGCTGCATATTTTTCCAATTCAGCACACTGAATATATCCTGCCACTCCTTTCTGGCCTGTCAAGTTTCTGTGGATAGGTCTGCTGCAAACCTTATCTGTCTTCCCTTGTAGGTTAAGGACTTTTTTCCCTTGCTGCTTTCATGATTCTCTCCTTGCCTGAGTATTTTGTGAATTTGACTATGATATGCCTTGTCGATGGTCGGTTTTTGTTGAATCTAATGGGAGTCCTCTGTGCTTCCTGGATTTTGGTGTCTGTGTCTTTCCCCAGGTTAGGAAATTTTTCCTCTATCATTTGCTCACTGAACCCTTCTACCCATATTTCTCTCTCTTCCTCTTCTGGTACCCCTATGATTCTGATGTTGTTCCTTTTTAATGAGTCACTGGTTTCTCTAATTCTTAAATCATACTCTTTGCCTTCATCTCCCTCTTTGTTTCTGCTTCATTATTCTCTATAAGTTTGTCCTCCATATCGCTGATTCTCTGTTCTGCCTCATCCATCCTTACCGCTATGGCATCCATTCAGGATTGCAGCTCAGTTATAGCATTTTTTATTTCATCCTGACTAGCTTTTACCTCTTTTATCTCTGCAGAAAGGGATTCTAATCTATATTCGACTCCAGCTAGTATTATTATTATCGTGATTGTATTCTGGTTCAGACATCTTGCTTGTATCTTTTGTTAAGTCTCTGGCTGTTGTTTCTTCTTGCTCTTTTTTTGGGGGTGAATTCTTTCCTTTGGCATTGTGAAGGGAGAAAAGGAATTAATGAGGTAGAAAAAATTAAAATTAAAAAAATAAAATTAAAAACATATTAAAATTAAAAATTAAAAACAAACACACACACAAAATCAAATAAATGATGCTAGATCCTAGGTATGTTTTCATCTGGGGGTTGAAAGTGGCTTGATAGATTATAGAAAAAAAGGGGAAAAAAAGAAAAAAAAAGGATATCATTGGAAAATTTGAAAAAAATGAATGCACTGAAGTAGACTAAAATGAAATGATGGAAGTAAAATAGAATTTGAAAAAATTTACACAAAAGTAAAAAAATATAGTAGAAAAAAATGAAAGAAAACTATTTTTAGTAAAAATTGACAATAAAAATGAATATTTTCTCTTTCTGTTTCAAGAAAAAGAAAAGAAATGAAAAAGGAAAATAATAAAAAGAAAGAAAGAAAGAAAGACAGAAAGAAAGAAAAAGAAAGAAAGAAAGAAGGAAAGAAAGATAGATAGATTTTGAAAAGTTGGACCGGCTAACATATTGAAATACGACTGAAATTACTTCATTTTCCGCTAGAAGTAAAACTATGAAGCGCTTTATAGTCTATAAACTAAACAGGCAGTGAGACTTGTATTCTTGAAGAGCGAGGTTGGCCCAGTTGGGCGGGGCTTAGTGTTAACAGCTCGGTTCTCCATTAGATGGCGCTGCTAGCCTACTGGGGTGGTTTGTTGTGGCGTTTGTAGATGTGTATGCGTGTGCACGGGAGTGGTGAAAATGGTGTCATCCAGCTACCTGTCTCTAGTATTGGAACTCTATTCTCCCTGATCAGCAATCGCACACCTGTCCTTCATCTTTAGCTTCTGTCCACTCACCACTTCCACACTGTGACCAAGCCCCAGGTAAAACCTCCCTCCCAAGTTTTGTCTCAGATGTGGCTGCCTGCACTGGCCCCCCTCTTCTGAGGGACTGAGGCTTTGACCCACTCTGCCCCTCTGCAGACTGTCTCACCACACAATGACTGGGTGCCAGCTGCACCCAGGAACATTTGTGGGACTCTGCTGCTGCTGGTGCCCCAAAACTGCGACCAGGTGCCAGCCCGCCCCAGAAAAAGTTTATGAGACAGTGTAGCAGCGGTGCCATAGGGATTATGGAAAATCACAACACACACTTCATCCCCAATGACCTTGGTCCAGCACCAGTGAATGTGGCCATTTTCTGGGGTCTGCTGAGACCAGGTGGCCTCAAGAGTCTCTACCAAATGTCCTTTCAGCAGTGGAACCGCTTTTCCCTGTGTGGCCTGAGAACCTCCCAGACCCCACTGTGCTCCTGGGGATTCGCCCTTCCCACCAGAGCACTGCCAGGTATCGAGCTGCAGAGTTGCAGACTCTGTGCTCCCCTTGTTCACAGTCTTAATGGAATTTAAACCCTCTCCTTTCTCCTTTTTTAGTTAAGTCTCTGTGGCTGTTTCCAATTTTCCAGTTTCTCTCCAGTTGCTTTTGGAGAGGGGTGCTTTTCCCATATTTCCCCCCCCACCTTGCCCTGTCTCCATCCTCTCTCTGCACGCAAAAGTGGCTCCCTGCCCTCCGCGACTTCTCTTTCCCCAAGTTCACCTCTCCATGCCACATACCTGCTGAATTCTGTGGTTCAGGTTGTGCAGATTGTTGTGTTAATCATCAGATCAATTTTCTAGGTGTGCAGGATGGTTTAATGTTGCTGTATTTCATGGGCACGAGACACAAAAAACTTCCATGCTGTTCTGCCATCTTGGCTGCTCTTCCCAGGATAGAAAATTCTTGAATAATAATCTTCTCTCCTGCAGTGACTGTAGACCTTGTACATTGTTTTCAGATATTTAAGGTAGAAAAATAGAAATTTGTGCTGACCTGGTTTTTATTTTTGTATGTCTAGCTGAATACTTGTGGAGTTCTTATTTTATTCTGGTAATTGAAATATTTTTCTAGGGTACACCTGTATGTAGAGCACACTTCTTAAAGGCAGTCACTTTTGACTAACTAGAAACATTACTGTTTTTACTTTTAAGCAGAAAAAATTTCAGTTGTGAGTCTGGTTATTGTTTTCATCTTAATTTGTTTGGTTTTCTCAGTTGTATTCTGATTGGGTCTCCATTCCTTATTCTTCACTTCTGTTACTGTTTTCCTCATTATTTCCAGTTAGTCAGTCTGCTCCTCTTCCTTTCTATCTTTCTATTTCCATTCCTCCTTTCCTTCCCCCTTCCTCCCTGCTTCCTCCCTCCCTCCCTCTCTCCTTCCTTCCTTCCTTCCTTCCTTCCTTCCTTCCTTCCTTCCTTCCTTCCTTCCTTCTTTTCTCCCTCCCTCCCTCCTTCCCTCTCTCTCTCCTTCCCTCCCTCCCCTCCCTTCCCATTCCCCTTCCCTCCCACCTCCCTCCCTCCTTTTTCTTCCTTCCTTCCTTCCTTCCTTCCCTCTTTCTTTACATTATTATTATTATTATTATTATTATTATTATTATTATTATTTGCATTCTAAGAGTTTTTCAAGATTGTCTTATACTTCATTGGTTTGGTTTCTCATGTCACCAAGTTCTTCTGCTTCCTCTGTACATGTTAATTCTCCTACTGTATTTTATACTTTCTAAAAATCCTCCCTTATTTCACCTTTGTCTTTTAAAATTTCATCACGATTTATTTTCACCCTGTTCTTATTTGGCTTCAAAAAGTTATGTTTTCCAAAATCCTCCTAAGAAAAATCTGTTTTTTCTTTTTTCCGTTTTAAGCTATTTTTAGAGACTGTTTCTCTGAATCTTGAGTATGACACTTTTTCTTAGGAATATTTGTCCTCACGGTCTCAATGCTAATGTTTCTGCATCAATTTATTTTAAAACTTTTGCCGAAAGATAGGGTAAGTGAATTTCCCTTCAAGTCTCCTTATGCCTTCTTTACAACTACAGCTTTATGATATGTTCCCATGAATGATTCCCAACCTAATCCTCCAGTGTTGACTGGTTTCTATTTTGTTCAGTTTTGTTGGATTGAGAAGGAATCTTCTCTTCCTCACACCTTCAACATTGTGTTTGAAAAACTGCTCTTGTAAGTATGCACTTGACCATGACCAAGCTTTTTCTAGCCTTTTCCTCCTCCTGGAGATTTAATTGTGGATCTATTCCTGTGAGGATGCGTGGTGCCTTCCCCACCCAACACCCTTGCTCTGACTTAGCTTCCCAGCAGCCTTGTTGATACAGAGATTTGGTATTGTTTGATTCGCTGGGTATTTGGTTGTGGTGGGAGACTATTGGCTCTTTCCCAATTCCTGAGTTTCTGTCTTTCTCATGGTATAATGTGTACAGCTTTTGGTTGGAACTTTTGTCCAGTTTCATCAGTCTGAAATTAGTGGAAATCTTCTAGCTTCTTGTAATAACTTGACGTTCATTTCTTGTTTTCATTGCTGTTCCCAAGTTGTGTTTTCTCTGTTTCTTCAGGGGTGCTTTATTAAGAAGTAGGAAAGGCTGTACGACAGGCTGCTACTCTAAAACTATTTTCAAAAAGAAGGGTTTATAATTTATGATTTTATAATCAGAAAACTTTATTTAAATTACTTGTTATTTAATATTATATTTATGTCAAACATAATCTATAAGCATTGTCTATGAAGCATGGACACAGAAAGTATGCGTGAACAGAAAAGTCTCATAAAGTACTCACTATGTTGGTTTAAAAACAGTGTAACCTATGGGGAGCCTGGGTTGCTCAGTTGGTGAAGTGTCCAACTTTGGCTCAGGTCATGATCTCACCATTCATGAGTTCAAGCCCTGCATCAGGCTCTGTGCTGACAGCTCAGAGTTGGAGCCTGCTTCGGATTCTGTGTCTCCCTCTTTCTCTGCCCCTCCCCTGCTCGTGCTCATGCTCTGTCTCTCAAAAATAAAAATAAAAATTGAAAAAAAACAATGTAAACTAATATATGATGAACTGTATAGAATGATAAAATGAATAAAATGAGAAATATACCAGAGCTGGCAGAATTTCAGACACAAATGCTCCAAATAGGAATTAAAATATGTGAGATACTCGTATTCCTTTTTTTTATGATTAAGAGTTGGAAATAGATTACCGCAAAATGTGAAAAATCAGACAGCACACTGTGCCTGATGCATAGGAGTAATCTGTAAATGTTTTCTTGTCCTGGTTTTCCCTCTTCCCATTGTCTTCTCTCCCTTTCTTCATCCCTGCTTTCTATTTCATTTTGGGCTGAGATTGAAGACACAGGCATAGAACCGAGCAGTGTATAACATATAATGGTGTCTTTATTAATGGGAGACAGCCATGGTATCAGTCCACTTAAATGTTGAGTATCACAGATGAATTGTGCTTAATTTGTGTATATACATACACATGCATATATATGTACACATACACACAAACCTACATATACACACACACACACATATATATATATATACACACACACACATACCTACATGTATACATACAGGTATAGACAGGTACATATATCATATATATATGTTGGACACAATGTCAGTGATTACAAAAGAGGAGAAGAATGTAAATTGTATACCATGCTTCGTTATTAATACAAGAGTGATAGACTAGAGAAGTATTTTGCTGCTCCTTTTCCATGTTTATAATTTTTCTCTGTACCTTAACTTTATTTTTTTTTAATTTTTTTTCCTTAACTTTAAAATAAATTCATTAAATCTAGTTTCGATATTGAAAAAAAATACTTAGAAAGTAGATACTTAAAGCTCTATAGTTTGACTGCTGCTCTTTATACACCCTGGGTGGCAAACTTTAAACACCTCAGGTGACTTGAAGAATGATCAGTGGACCATTAAGCAGCTATATCATGCCATAAAGCTATATTCCTGGCAGCAGGCGACCCATGTCATCAAGTTCTTCCTTGCCCGTCTTCTAAAATAACAGTCCGACAGCTTTATGTCCCCATGTGTAGACTGGTAATGCGATCCCAGGCAGGGTGCAGGGTGCAGGGATCATGTTCAGCTCAGATATGTTGACCTGTAGTCAAACAATGGATAATATGTCAGTCGCAAGACTCTCTTCCAATACAAGAACTTTGTTCTAAACTGTAACACACTCTGGAATATGTCACTTTTGTATAAGTGCTCAGCTGAAATCAGAATTTTGAGGAAAAGATATGGGTAAATGTATTTTTGAGCACTTTCTGTTTTTCTTTTCTTAATGTGTGTACCCCAATCAACTGCCAGTCAAATTCATGGAATTCACCTCATGCGTATCTTTGTGAATGCTTTATGATCATGAGAGTCCATTGAAAAAGGTGGCAAACAAAGCAAAGGAGATGACAACCAATGACAGTGTGGTAGGTGAATGCAGGGGTACACAATTCGTTGCCTTGAAAGACGGGTAGGATACAAAGAGGTCAAATGGAAATGTTAGGTTATGCTGGGCAGAAGAGCTTAGGCTTGGTGTGGAAGGCAAGATTCTTGAGAAGAGTAGAAGCCTGACAAAAAGCAGTATCTTAGGTTAATAGCAGTGGGCCACTGGAGAGTCTAAAGCAGGAGATGTTTAGAGACGAGAGAACATAACAGTATTTTTTTAATACTTTTTAAAATATTTATTTATTTATTTTTGAGAGAGACAGCGTGAACAGGGAGCGGACAGAGAGAGGGAGACACAGAATCCGAAGCAGGCTCCGGGCTCTGAGCGGTCAGCACAGAGCCTGACGCGGGGCTCGGACCCACAAACCACGAGATCATGACCTGAGCCGAAGTCGGCCCCTTAACTGACTGAGTCACCGAAGTAACCCTGTAACAGTATTTATGTACAGGTAATAACATGAGAGCCATAGAGGGCAAAAGGATGGTGTTGCCTAGAAAGACAGAAAAAGGCAAATTTGAGAAGAATTGTGTCAAGAATCATTAGAATATGGATTTGGCATGTAATTGCTCAGTGCATAGATGGTAGGAGAAATCAACAGATTAGATGTACCAGAATGCACATCCCTAAATATTTCTCCTTAAATCATACTTTGATATAATAGGAAATATTCTCAACTCAGATATTTTCAAATCTAAGGCACTCACATCTAGAAAGTTACTGAAAATAGGTTAACAATTGAGTGAAAGAAGAGGCCAATGAGATTGGACATGTTGAAAAGAGACACTGACTGAAGAGCAGAGGTAGATCTCCCCTCCGTCAAATAGCCTTGAGATATGTAAATAAAGTGCCAAGGACACCGAGGCTTTGACAACCTATGCTTGCACCGTGGGTGTGAGGAGAACACCACCTGCAGTTTCCACTCGGTTCTTACCTGGCTTTGAGTTTTCATGGCTCCAGAAACGCCAAGCCGAGGCCTTACTATCATTGCACAGACTTCTTGTTTCCTGTCCCCAGCACCTTTCTAAGACTTTTGTATGTTTTCATTTGGTCACCACAATACTTCTGTCAGCACAGTATTCTTCTTTCCCCCCATTTTGCAGGTGAGGAAACCGAGACCCAGTGAAGTTCAGTAATATGATTTGTGTCATGAGATGAATCTTACTAACCTGATGAATGTTAGACTAGAATTAAAATTGTGGCAACCTGACTTCCAGGTCTCTAGACTGTTAACCACTGTGTTAAACTGCCTGTCTAAAATGCATGGAGATGTCTTTAAATGAGAAAGGTGAATAAGAAGAGCTTTGTCTACAACTTGTATCAAAGAAATACCGAATTGTTGTCTCCCCTCCATTAAAATCAGAATATGAGAGTGAAATACAATTGTTTGAATTGACACTTGTGTTGGATAATATTGGCATTTGCCCTTATGTTTGTTCCTCCAGTCTGTTTAACTTACTTCCTCTGGCTCACCTGCTTCTATCTGCAGGCCGTGGGCTCTCCATACCCTGGGACTGACTGCTGTGTTGGAAAGAAGCAGATGTACAAATCATCCTGGTTGAGGCAGAAGGCATCGTTAGCATGTTGTGACTAGAGTTCTTGCAGCCTCTAGACCCCCTTCCTGACTTTCTCATATTCCTGCTTCTGTGTAGACTAAATTCCTGATACTCTAAGTGTGGTATATGGACTATCCACATTGGCATTCTCTGGGAACTTGCTAGAAATGCAGAATTTCAGGTTCTGCCCCCAGTATTATTGAATCAGAATCTGTGTTTTCATAAGATTCCCAGATAATATGTATGCACATTCAAATTTGAGAAGCACTGATCTAAATGGTTTTTACCTCTTATTGCTGACGTCTCTGTGTGGTATCTAATTTCAAACGTAATTTCTGATCTATTGTGTAAATTTTGTTTCTGGCACTTGGAATCCATTGGTTTATACTTATCTACCTAGTCTCTCAAATACATCCCTGTCCAGACTTCTACAGTCCGTGTGTTTCTTAGATTTTCCATTCCTGGTTTCTTATTGCCTCTTCCATAATCTATCCCTATTCGTACCCTTAGAACTAAAGTAATGATAATAGTTATACTACCTGGGGCGCCTGGGTGACTCAATCAGTTAAGCGTCCTGCTCTTCACTTCGGCTTAGGTCATGATCTCATGATTCATGAGTTCAAGCCCCACATGAAGCCTGGACAGATGACATCATGGAGCCTGCTTTGATTCTGTCTCCTGCTCTTTCTCTGCCCCTCCCCTGCTCATGCTCTCTCTCTCAAAATAAATAAATAAACTTAAAAAAAATTATATTACTTAGCTATTTCCCTATCAAAAAAAGAGCAAAATGAAAATACGTATATAACTAAAGGAGTAATTAACCCATGTACAACTTAATATCAATGATTTGGATCTGATACTTGGCTGTTTTATATTTATTATGGTGACAGAGGAGGTCAACAGAACCCTCCGCTCCTGTTCTTGCCCAATCTGCAGCGTGTGGTGTTATACATGAAAAGGAACTTGATAGCAGTTCTTATTTTCCCATTATGTTAAGGAAAAGACAAATTACCATTCATCACTGCTCTGTGAGTAATGATTAATGAATGTCTTTGTTGCCTTTCTACACAGAGGTGTAGAAGAGGTCAATTGGCTGTTTGCCTCTGTTGTTACTTCTAGGATTCCTATGTTGTGTGAGCTATTTACTCAATTTAAGTATTAGTCATCCATGGGGATTTCCTGTGTAATAACTTTTGAAAGTATAATGTCAAAGAAGAGCATAGAAGAATATTTACAGATAGCCACCCACACCCTTTTCCCTGCAGAGTGTGCTTTGCAAACACTGCCGTGAGCTCTCTTTGAAGATCCAGCAACAGGTAGGGACCAAAAAGAAAACTTTTTTTCTGGGTAGAGTTACAACAACATTTTACCCACTCTTACCTACGGCAAACTGAGCAAGGTCAGGTATAGAGAAACGTGCATGGTAATTTTAAAATCATACACTAACAGTTGGAAAGCTAAATGATAGAATCGTGACGGATAAGGAATCATTCATTTATGCCTTCATTATGACCTTTGTGAGGTTGTTACTGTGTTCCCTTCCTTATTTTTCACAGGCATACGCTGGCCAAAGGACATCCTCTTGTGTCATTATTCTTACCCATGCTGCAAAGCGGAGGCATTTGGAGAGACTCTGCTCTCCCAGTGAGAGTCGGCAGCTGGGGGACAGTTGCACACAAAATAAAACTTCCAGGAATCTTTCAGGACACTTTGAAACATTTTGGAGGTGGCCTTTGTCCAAAGGCAAGTAATTACACCAGAGACACAGGCTCACTTTTCTAAGTGATTAAATTCAAGCTCTCTCTCTCTCTCTCTCTTTTTAAATGATATTCTTGAGATGTAAGACTGTGTCATCATAAAGGAACAAAGAGCTCTAGGATGTATATTCACGATTTCCTGACAGTTGTCTTCACATCTCTCATGATTCATAGAGCAAAGTTACTGTGTGGCAATAACATATGGAATTTTGCAAACTGATTGGCTCTTCACTGAGACAGACACATAGCTAGATTGTGCTCTGTGGGTCTGCCGCGGAGGCAAAAATCAATTTTAAGCCTTTTCTGGGGGATCACGTGAGGCTAGAGTAATTTTAAAAAGTGTAGTTAAAGAGATTTCATACTTTACAACCTCAGAATATTGATATAGTCCGGGGAAAGGGTCGTTTCGAACAGTGAATAATTTTAAAAATCTCATAAAAAGCATGTTTAGAAAGAAAGCACTGTCAAGGTGTTTCATTGGGTAGTAACATGTATGGAGCATGTATGGCATGATATGCTGCTTTCCTTGGCATAATTCCTTTCTCTTCCGGTTCAGGTCTTGCTTGATATATGCTGAGATCATTTAAACACATAATGTTTGTATTGTTATATACCGACCTATGTAAATTCAACTCCTTTTTCGAGGAATAGCCCTGTGTATTGTATTTCTCTGTGCTTATGCCCTTTTATAAGGGCAATCCTGTCTGAGTCGGTCCCTGAGTAAGCCTGAGATCGTCCATTTTTTGAGCTGGAAGTCACCACAAGGCCAACCTAATTCGAAGCACCCATTTTAGAGTTGGAAGAGCAGAAGCCCCAACATAATACATAATCCATGGCCCAGCTGGCACCAAGGTTTTTGTCTGCATCACTGTTAATGCTCTTTATACCTTTTAATGCTATGTTACTTAGTCTTCCGATAAATACTACTTTGCATTTGTCAATTTTAAGATATGCCTTTATCTTCTTTTCCGAACTAGAAGTTTCTTAAAGGTGTGAGTATGGTCTCCCTTGATTGTATGCACAAATATTGGGACACTGGTTACCATATAGTACAATTAATAATATCTTCAATAAGAGAAGTCTGGTATATTAGTTAGCAATTGCTACAGTAATGCTGTGTAACAAACTCTTCCCAAACTCAGTGGCTTATAACGACAATCATACCTATATTTGGGTTGGATGCAAATGGGCTGGTTTAGATTTTCCTTGGCTGGTTCTGCTACAAGCTGTGGGTCAAGTTGGGCGTGGTGTCTCCCTGTGGGTATGGTTCAGGTCTACTCCAGGTGTATTAATTGTATGGTCCAAGCTGAATAGGAACTACCCAAGCTCATCTTGTGTGATGGCTGAGATGCAAGAGGGCAAGTTCAATGGCCCTTAGACCTTTCCAACCTCATTTTGCATCCCTTTTGCTAAGGTCCCACTGGACAAAGCAAGCCATATCTCTGTGGCCAAAGTAAAAAGGGTGAGAAGTTCTTTTGATCCACCATGAGGCTAAAATGAGTCCCATGAATCAAGGGAAAAAAGGAATAACTGAATAATAGTCTACCACGATAATGATCCTGTATTCTGAAGCCATTCTTGCCCTTGCTAAGACTCTCTACACTCTTGATAGATTCTTAAGAAAGAAAAGCAAGGGTTGACACATGACAGTATTGCCGGTTGTTAACATTTTTCCTTGGGTGAGTATAAAGCACACCTTTTGCCTAGACTTTGCTGCCCCCAATATCTGGACCATTCTTCTTTCCTTGTTCACATCGGCTTTCTGAAGCCTTAAAGTCAAAAGTCTTTTGGTCACAAGTAATGAAAATCAAACCAGAACTAACATAGCAACAAAAAGGGATGTATTAGTAGAGCGGCTGTATTAGTTTGCTAAGGCTGCCGTTAGAAAGTATCAACGACATAAATTTATTGTCTACAAGTCCAAGGTGTTGTCAAGGTTAGTTCCTTTTGAGGGATATGAGGAAGAAATTGTTCTACATCTCTCTTCTTGTTTTATAGATGGGATCTTACTGTTGACATGGTGCTCTCCCTGTATACCTGGCTGTCTCCAAATTTCACCTTTTTATAAGAACACTGGTCATATTGGTTTAGGGGCTAATGACCTCCCCTTAACTTTATGATCCCTGTGAAGACCGTATCTCCAAATAAGGTCACATTCTGAGACACTGGGTTAGAATTTTAACATATGAATTTGTTGGGGGGTGGGGGTGAGGCAGGACACCGTTCAACCTATTACAGTGTTTGTATGTAGGATTGCTTGGGACGGTCCCATTTGATACTGGTTTCCCTGAAGTAATTACTAATTACAAATCCCTCTTTCAATGTCAATAATGTACCAGTTTGAGTAATAAATTATATGACTCTTTAGTTAAGAGAATACAGGGGTAACTCATTAATTGCAGAGGGAGATTTTGACTGAAATTTGGAAACAATCTGGTAATATAATATTTATTCTCTGCTCTATAATCATATTAATTATTATTATAAAATTGCTGTTTTTAACCAGACTGCACACATTTGTGAGAATCTGTGATTTTTATCCAAAGCAATAGGTTCTTAAATTTAAAAAAATGTGTATGTCATATCTATATAATACACATGCATAATATGTAGGGTGCATAATATGTAGGGTTACATATGTTATATATAATGTGTATGTTATATATATATAATATATAATATATAATAAACACATTCATGTGCATACATCTATGAGTTTACATATGTTTCCCTTTCGGGACTTAAGCTATTTTGTGTTCATCAATTCCTGTAACATTTCTCTAAGCAGTCACAGAAGGGAAACTCAAAAGCACTTTTATACTTTTATAGAAGATGGAGAACGAGACAACATGGCAGCGTTCTTCCCATGATAGAGGCAGAACACGCAAATGCCTTCTGTTTTAACCAAATGTTCTTAGTTTTACAGCTTTCTGGGCACAGCTAAGTCAGCTCTTTGAGCAAACCGAGATCTTCTTTGTCTTCCTCTTGTCCAAAGGAAATTATGGGAGTTTCAACAAACAAAGAAATAAAAGCAGATAAGGGGATTTTGGTTAATTTAAAAAACAAATGAAGAAGAGATAAGAGGCTTTTAGGACTGTCCCTGTCAGGTGAGGGGAGTGAAAGGGAGGGAACCTGGTCTTAATGCACAGAGGAAATGCCTCCCTGAAAACAAGTTGTGGTGAAGTGAAAATGTAGCCGATCTCAGGAAGGAGTTGGCAAAGAAAGGCTTTAAGGTCAGGCTCTTTGCCGGCTCCTGTTCTGAGAGGCCAGAAATAAGGAGTTTGCCTGAGCAGGAGAGTGAGGGGATCTGAGGCAGAATCCAAGACTCCCTGCTCCTGTCTCAGCCCTGGGCATCATATCAGGACTCCATCATAAAGACACATTTTTCACATTTCAACGTAATGACTTCTTTTCTAACAAATTGGTAAGTACTTTTGAAAGCCTAGGATTTGCATTGAAGTGTGTGACTGTAACACCTCAAGTTGAATCCAGTTGTAATGAAGACCACTACCATAAAAATATATTGGTCTGAAAGAATTCTCCAGAACTCGGCCAGATCCCATTCCCCCTCCCCCAGCTCTCCCAGTGTCTACCCACATCTCTTTAGCTATGAAATATCTGTATTTATCGTCTATCTATCTGTCTATCTAATCTATCTCTGTGTCTGTATCTGTAGACCTACAGGTGCCAAACCTACCTCTTAAACACGGATCCTTGTTTCGAGTCTCATGTTTTCGTTTCCAAATGTCTCTGGGTCAGTTTCATACGTTGCTCTCACTTCACATGCCGTTTGGTTAGAAATGATCATCATTCTTTTCCTCATACCGGCCTCTTGTTTGAAATTCCAAATTCTCTCGATATTACTACCGTTTTCCTGTATCTCAGCACCATCCTTCCTACTTATCTTTTAATCGCCCCACTCGTGCTTGCTGATCAAATCTGTTGCTTTGTTTTGCTTTGTGACCCTGCTCAAGATCCTATCTCCCTTTCCTTCACTCTACTTCCAGCTTTGTTCAAACATGCGGTCACTGCTCCCCTGCACTATGGTGAGCACCTCCTTACTGGGCTCCCTGTCTACGGATATTTTCCCTGGTCCAGTCTATTTCACGTCAGATAAATCTTTTAAAAACCTTTTTAAAATAAAAATCTTTCAAAAATATAAAATCTTTGCCACGTTTCCTCTGTGCAAACACCTTCAATATCTCTCTATTGCTAACAGAATAAAATCTAAGTTCTTGAACCGGCAACCAGAAACTTCCGTGGTTTTGGTTTCTTCTTTATCTCCTGTTCTTCTACTTCACATTTTTCAGATACAAGATATGAGTTGGTAATTATCTTTCCTTTAGCCCTTTACAAAAATGAGATATTTAATAATGATTTGCTGAATAATGATTTGCATCTTATGAAAGCATTTTGCTGAAATAAAATTTCATGAACATAATTTGTATTTCTTGATTTTTAATTTTAAAGTAATAAATCTATGCCAGAGATTAAATTTTCAGCAATATTTTCCACTTATTAAATGTGAAAATTTACAGATTGATTTGAGTAAAGAGTCTATATACTTCGCTGGCTTACCATTCTTGTATGATTTTAAGTAGAAGAAATGATATTATGTGTTCTTTACTGCCTGGTCAAACACCGGCCTGCAAGATGACCCAGACCACATCCTCAGATGTCCCCTCTGAAGATGTGATAATGTAAGCCCTTCTCTAATAATTCTTAATTGAAATGAAAGCTTTCTGGAATAGATGTGTCCTGAGCCACACCTGTGTCAGAGTTTTATTTCATTTCATTTCATTTCATTTCATTTCATTTCATTTCATTTCATTTCATTTCATTTCATGTTATTTTATTTTTAAACGTTTATTTTTGAGAGGGAGCAGGCGGGGTAGAGGCAGAGAGAAAGGGAGACAGAGGATCTGAAGCAGGCTCTGCGCTGACAGCAGAGAGAGCCAGATGTGGGGCTCGAACCCAGGAACCGTGAGATCATGACCTGAGCCGAAGTCTGACACTTAACTGACAGAGCCACCCAGGTGCCCCAGAGGTGTACCTTCATTTACAAGGTACATCCACTGTACTCCACAGATTGTGTAATTTTATCTCTATTATTCTGTAACCCACATTCTCTCTGTTGCAGGAGAGCCTCACCATCCGCACTTGCACAAGGAAGTAAGGAAAGTAAGGCCTTGCTGAGATTGATGAGCATGGAAATAAAAAAGGCGAGTCAGATATGAGAATTAATTTATAAGAAAAATTGACAAAATTTATTGCAGACTGACTATAGAGGATGAAATACCATGTTGTTTATGAGAATTATAGTACCACTGACCTGGAAATAGGAAGTTAGGTGTTAGAGCTTGACTTCAAAAGAAAGATGAGGAACTTAGATTTATTTAGATTTACATTTAGTTGAAATGTGTGATCACAGAATGCCCAAGCAGGGGGAGAGAATTGAAGATTTGAGTGGTGAGGACTGTAACTGTCAATTAAAGGCGATAAGATTAGAGGCAATAGTTAAAATCATGAGAGTATATAAGATCATTTAAGAAGAGACTATAAAGCACAGAAAACAGAGGGCTGAGAACCAGTCAAAACAATTCTTTGTCCTCAATCTAGGTTCAGTATCTGTTCAAAAATATTCCCTTATTATATCTTCATCTCTTTCGCGTTGCTATTTTAACTACCTGTCTTGCCCTCCTTTTTCAGTTCTTGCTAAAAATCCCAAGTGAAGAGAATCATGGCTCTTATTCTGACTGCCAGAATCTGCATCTCCTTGATTTCTAGGAGCTTTCCTGGATTCTGACCACGCCATTGACTTGACCCTTTGCATTTCATTTCCTCCCCTGGTCTTAGTTTCTCATCTGCTGTTCGTGTTTGGTACGGTGACCGTCCTGAGGCAGGGGTAAGAAGAGAAGAAGAAACCAGTGAAAGATGGGGAGGAGTGGTTCTAAAAATATGAGTACCAGAATTATGAGGCATAATGGAAGTCAAGAGGGAAAGACAACAATTCAAAACCTTTTGAGGGCTTGTATTATCAAATACAACATCTTTGCCATAAGAATGCCAGCAAATTATAGGACTGCCACAGAGACTGCTGTGGACTGAACTGTGTCCCTCCAAAATTCATATGTTGAAGCTTTAACCTTAATGTGATGGTATTTGGAGACGGGGCCTCTGGGAGATAATTAAATTTAGGTAAGGGCATGAAGATGAGGTCCTCGTGATAGAATTACTGCCCTCATAAGGAAAGACACCAGACAGCTTGCTTCCTTTCTCTCTCCCTGTCACACACACAGCAACACGGCAAGAAGACAGCCATCTGTAGGCTGGGAAGAGCCCCACCAGTGAACCCAATTGGCCAGATCCTCGATCTAGGACTTCCCAGCCTCTAGAATCATGAGACATGTTATTTTAGTCACCCATTCTGTGGTAGTTGGATATGGCAGCACAGGCTGACTCATATAGGGACTGTAATTATTTCACTTAGACTTCCCAAACCCATATCAAAAATCACACTCCAGCGTTGACATTTTCAATGATCAGTAAAAACTCACCCTTATAGAAAGTAAAGCTCTCATGGCATTGTCATTTATCAAGCTGAGAACATTTTAATTTGATGAAATGTAAGATTATATTTGATGGGATTACAATTCTGATGGCATCTTTAGTGTCGCTTTTGGCTTCTAAGGTCAGAACTAGCGAAAGTCAATATTAGCTAGAAGAGCTCTCATTAATTTCTGTTATAGATGCTTTTCAACAACTTGCCGTGTAACATCCACGGTTTCATGGTCAACAAAAAAGATCTATTACATATGACTTGGAAAAATTACGAACGATGTTTTAAAAGAAGCCTGGCTCATGGAAAATGCAAAAATCTAGTGTGCCTCCATGGTCAATATTCTATCGATTAAGGATTTAGTTATTTCTGGATAGTTCAAGGCAATGTGACTATAGATTTTGTGTCTGTTTTGTTTCTTTTTAAAACTATTGTCGACTGCTGATGGGGTGTGTTTCAGCACTATTATTTTAAGCTCATCCTCAGATGCCTTATTCTTTTGCTACTCCGTTTTGTGTGCTTCAAAATATAGTAAACTGCATTCCCTTTTGAGCGGTTCAAGTAATACCTATAATTTCAACTCGGCAGAGGTGACTTAATACCAGTAAAATCGGACCATCCTGTAATCCTGTGGCTTAATACTCACCTGTGACCTAGCCGGAACTGTCACCTGCTGATTGTGGTACTGACAGCTACCTTCTGTCTGACTGCACAGATCTTGTATATTACTAACACATTTCTCATACTCGTGAGTTGTGGGTCACTCATTTCTGATAAAAACTTGTTTTGTAATGCACGATTTTGCTTGAGCCTTGTGCTCTCTTTTTGGATTTGGTTTTGATAATGATATGATTGTTAAAGAAATTTCCACACCATACAGGAACCCCAGGGCTTAATGAGGAAATGAGTTGTATTATTACTTCATCCTATCTGTGGTTTCCTGATCATTTTCTTTTGTACCGTAATGACTGGTGGAGCAGTGGAGACCTATGGATTTCAGGCATGAAGGAATTTTTACCTAGGAGATCAACACTAACCTTTAGCTCACTTTCATTATGTATGGCATAGGGATTAAAAGTGTCTTCTGACCCAAGGCCTATGGTCTCCTTTTAATCCCCAGTGGTTTTTTACATTTGGAAAAAGAGCTTCTGAATTTTATCAAGTAGTATAGAAAGAACTATAGAGTGATTCATAATTTTGTGTGTGAAAGCTTTTAAACATACACACCAAGGTGGAATCAATGCCCCTCTCCTCAATAATAAGCAAAACACAAAAAAACACCATCTGAATCACTGCAAAAATGACTTAGAAAACTAAATCGGTACTGGTACCAAGCCTTGTTTTAACCTGCAGTGAGATGAGATGACTATAATTTTTCAAAGACAAAGGTAAGGCAACCTAATAACTTTGGGAGGACCTTGTCACAACTATTAGAAATGGCTGTCCCCAGGAGTGCCTGGGTGGCTCAGTCAGTTAAGCATCTGACTCTTGGTTTCGGTTCAGGTCATGATCTCATGGTTGGTGAGATCGAGCCCTGCGTGCAGGCTCTGCGCTGGCAGCATTAAGCATGCTTGGGTTCTCCTCCTCTCTCTCTGCCCCGACCCGACTCACATTGTCTCTGTCTCTGTCAAAAATAAATTTAAAAAGAAAGAAAGAAAGAAAGAAAGAAAGAAAGAAAGAAAGAAAGAAAAAAAAAAAAAAGAAATGGCTGTCCTCATTTGGAGAGTGAAGTTAATTCACTGAGGATCACAGGTGAACTGCACAAAGTAAATCTCAGCAATTATGCTGTTGAGATTAATAGCCAAATCTACCAACTTTTCTTTTTTTTTTATCTTTTTTTTTTATTGTCAAATTGGTTTCCATACAATACCCAGTGCTCATCCCAAAAGGTGCCCTCCTCAATACCCATCACCCACCCTCCCCTCCCTCCCACCGCCCATCAACCCTCAGTTTGTTCTCAGTTTTTAAGAGTCTCTTATGCTTTGGCTCTCTCCCACTCGAACCTCTTTTTTTTTTCCTTCCCCTCCCCCATGGGTTTCTGTTAAGTTTCTCAGGATCCACATAAGAGTGAAAACATATGGTAACGTGGATGGAACTGGAGAGTGTGGTGCTAAGTGAAGTAAGCCATACAGAGAAAGACACATACCAACTTTTCTTAAAGGCCTCTTCTTACTTTCTGTACTGCTTTCCTTCCTTTAAGATTCCCACCCTCCCCCTTATAGGTCATTAGGTCTCTGTTTCCATGTTTCTTCTTTCTTTCTAGCCCTCTTGAAATAAGTGTTTTATGGTTGTTGGGCTTAGAGTCTTATACTGTTTTACAGTTTAAAAAGTGAATGAAGCCTTAAATATTTCTTTAAAAAAAAAAAGCCTTGACATTGAATTTAATTTTTTTTTTTCAGTAGAAGGAACAAACAGAAGGAGAAACAATGTACGAAATATAAAGAGACAGGACAAAGTAGTAAAAAATAAAAACAGCACAGAGGAAAATGAAGGAGGATGGGTGGAAGGAGAGAAACGAAATGAGTGTGAAATGGAACAGGCAGAAGATGGGAGAGAAAGTTTAGCTGGTGTTGGGATGATACGCAAAATCGATTAAGAAGATTGGAGGAGGCTCAGGTTCAACTTTGGCATATTTGGTTTAACAACATAGACCCAACTCTTAATTCTTTCTCATTTACCACTTTTTACATTGTCTCTAATTACTTAAAATGCAGTGTTGGATAGAAAGAAGCACCTTTAGGTGAAGCTGTAAATTATTCACACTGTTGATTGTTTAAACTGTTAATTCTGCAAAGTGTTAGGACGAAAAGTAAAATCTTTCTCCTGGTATAATTCATGCATGCTTAAGTCAGTGTGCAGATTATAGAACTCTTGAAGTCTGATAACCAAACAAAGCCTCTATGATACAAGTCTCATTTTTATTGTCTTTGTTACACCCCAAACCTCTACTTTTGATAAGAAGTAGCAACATTTTCTTTTCAACAGTATGCCTACTTTTTGCAAAATCTATGTTTTCAAACAACTTTAGTGAAGTGTAATTGACGTGTAAAAACACACATATTTGAGGCACACCATATAACATATTTGGATATGAAAATGCCCACACGTTTCTCACTCATATTCATTAATTAACATATCCGTCATTGCCAAAAGTTTCCTTCAGGTGTTTGGTAATTCCCCACAATTTTCCTTCTCTTCCATGCCCCTACTATCTCGGAGCAACGCTGGTCACTGTACATTAATTTGCCTTTCTTAGAATTTTGCATATACAGACAATATGTACTCCTTTTGATCAAATTTCTTTCCCCATTGTTCTGGGAGACATCCATGTTGTACTGTGTATCAATAGTTCATCCTTTTTATGGCTGAGCAGTATTTCATTGTCTGAACATATTATACTTTGCTGATTTGCCTGTTGATGGACATTTGGGTGGTTTCTACTTTGGGCTATCAGAAATAGAACTTCTATGGACATTTGTGTCCAAGTTTTTGTGCGAACATAGGTATTTATTTTTCTTGGGTAAATATCTAGGAATAGAATGACTAGATCACATGGAAGATTTATTTTTAAAGAAAGTCCCAACAGTCTTGCAAAGTAGTCAATCATCTAAATTCTCCCCAGCAGTGAATTAGAAGTTTGTCATTTGCTTTGATATTTTGATCTTCTGTTTCAAGGCATAACTAATTCTAGGACCTTTAAAAATTTTTTTTTGATGTGTATTCTTATTTTTGAGAGAGAGAGAGAGAGAGAGAGAGAGAGAGAGAGAGAGAGAGAGAATGCACAGCAGGACAGGGGCAGAGAGAGGGGGAGACACAGAATCCGAAGCAGGCTCCAGGCTCTGAGCTGTCAGCACAGAGCCTGACGTGGTGCTCAAACTCAGGAACCGTGGGTTCTTGACCTGGGCTGAAGTTGGACACTTAACTGACTGAGCCACCCAGGTGCCCATATTCTAGGACCTTTTAATCCAGCAAAGCTTGAACCACTTTGCAACATTCAGTCAGGTTTGTTGACCTTTTCTCGTTTTCTCAAGTCTTTATAATTTGAGAACCCTGGAAAAACTGATGCCAAATTTGAATGCTATAACAATTTTGGGAAGTAAATTATACACTTACACTAAAAATTAAGGAATATTTGTTGAAAGAAAGACAAGAGAAATACTCATCAATATCTGATGAATAGGAAAGATGATGACTATTTAAGTTTGACACATACATTTTATCAGGTACTTCTAGGAAAGCATGGACTGTGCTGTTTTGGGAACCAAGATTAGCATCCTCCTAATCACTTACATTTTGTGTCATTTGGTCTAAATTTATCAAGTTTTGTTTGGTCAGATAGCAATAATTAGGACTGGCTACTTTCAAAGGAATCTTTCTTTTCCTTTGATTCTCTCCATGTAAAATTATCATAAGTAAAGATACCATATTTCCCTAGTTCACCCAGGAGGTGAATATGAATCTGATAGGCTTGGCGATAACCTCAAATATATTTGGGAGAAGGCATTTATGATTCTGATTTAGATAAGATTAGGTTAGAAGTGGGTGTATAAAGGATATACCCGACATTATTAGCAGTAGGATCAGTAGTGGTTAATCACAAAACACCATTCATATTTGAGGATTTCCACATCAGATTGTAAGTATTTTGGTTTCCCTCTCTTTTCTCCTCTCCCATTCAGTTATCTGTATTAAGTCAAGAACCACATCAATTTCATCCCAAACCTATATTAATACTGTTTTACTGATGATTTTTAGACATTTCTTGAGTTTTTTTCTTCCTCAATAGTTGGGTTTTGAGGGACAATTCAGTTGGTTGAGCGTCCCACTCTTGATCTCTGCTCAGGTCATGATCTCGGGGTTCCTGGGGTTGAGCCCCATGTTGGGCTCTGCACTGACAGTGCCGGGCCTGCTTGGGATTCTCTCTCTCTCTCCCTCTCTCTGCCCCTGCTCTGCTTGCACGTGTGAGCTCTCTCTCTAAATAATTAAGTAAAAACTTAAAAAAGTTAGATATTTAGGCAGAAAGTGCTTTCGAAGAAAAAAGACTTTCTAAGGGAAAGTCTCCTGGACCTTCTTATGTGAGACATTGAAGTGACTGACAGTATAAAACAGTGTGTGTTTACAGCAATTATCAAAGAACAGTCTTATTTAGATAATGAACCATTTCGTAGATACAGTTATTCTTAAGAAAAGAAGTTTCCTGGGGTGCCTGGGTGGCTCAGTTGGTTAAACATCTGACTTCGGCCCAGGTCATGATCTCACGGTCTGTGGGTTCGAGCCCCGCGTCGGGCTCTGTGCTGACAGCTCAGAGTGTGGGGCCTGCTTTGGATTCTGTGTCTCCCCCTCTCTCTGCTCCTCCCCTGCTCATGCCCTGTCTCTGTCTCTGTCTCTCTCTCAAAAATAAGTTAAAAAAAGAAAGTTTAAAGAAAAGAAGTTTCCTAATTCCACCTCGGTAGTTTTTCCTGGAGTATAGAAATACCTAAACTAAATAGGATAGAGCTTATGGAAGTATGAAGACTTGGTATTTATTAAATTAAAGATTAAAATTGTTCCTTAGTTTAATTTATTGCTTTTGAATCAGAGAAGGGAACAGGCCCTCAGGCAAGCTTTAGGGCTTGTAAATAGTACTTGTAGTAGACGTTCCCTTATTCATTTAAAACTTTGGCACCTGTATCACAGGCTTTTTTTTTTTTTTTTTAATATCATTCTCTGCCATCGTCCTGTCTGGCTTTAGTATACTCATGGAAGGAACGGCTAAGAGCGTGGCCTCTCACTGTGGGGCATTTCTCATCATCAGTTACCATCTCTTCTTCTGTACCTGAGCCACAAGCTCCCATGAACATACCACTGACCCCAGGAGCATAAACAGCCTCACCTACAAGCTCATTACCTCAAATATGTATACTACTCTAGCATCATAATCTCTTTTCTCCCCAGGGAACTTAGCACTCTGATCGCTCTTTGACTTCATCTGCATCTTTGGCCCGTGGATTGTCTATTTTCTTCCAATTCACCAGCCCTTGCCTTTCCTCTCTGTCTGCCATATTACATACATTAAATTCTCCTCCACATCTAACATTTGGTTTCACCTATCTGGAAGAACCCAACTGAAGGTGAACCTGGTACCCATGTTTTCTGCATTTACCTCTGAACAGTAGAGCACTTGGAGAATGTCACACGATTGGAATTTTGGTTTTGCAGTCCATTTTTGACAATGACTTTAAATGCACTCTCAACACTGCGTGCCATTTTCTCAGGTCAACATGCTCTTAACCTGAGAAGGGGGGAAGGATTCATCTTAAGTAGAAAGAGTAATAGTTTCTTTGTTATAACAGGAGGCAGTGTGCTAGGATGGGTGAGCCTATAGATATGTTTGTAAGATAATGAAGATAAAATCAATATGGCTATTTATTTTTTTAGGACACCCATCCCATAAATAAAGGATAAACATAACCTAAACCCTAGATTAGTTTAAAATATTTTTAAAAATTTTTCTTTATTTATTTTGAGAGAGAGAGAGAGAGAGAGAGGGAGAGGGAAAGTGGGGGACAGGCAGAGAAAGAGGGAGAGAGAGAATCCCAAGCAGGATCCACACTGTCAGCACAGAGTCCAACATGGGACTTGAACTCACAAACCATGAGATTATGACCTGAACCGAAATCAAGAGTTGTACACTTAACTGACTGGGCTGCCCAGGTGCCCCTACCATGGATTATTTTATATATCAGATTAGTCTTTCCTGCAAAGAAAGATTGTGACATTGTTTTCTGTCTGTTATAAATTGTTCTCCTTAATGGGTGAGTTGACAAATTTTTGCTCAAGTTTCTAGCATAAATATTTGTTGAAGCGCATAGCTTCCAGTCTTCAAGTAGGATTTTGACAAATGAGAAACAGCAACTGCAGATAGTCTTCTGGAAAGTTGAAGTTTTGAGCTTTGGGCATTTTCCTTCCAATTCATCTTCCAACTGATAGTCTTAAAACATTTTGATCATATCCCTTCCCTTCTATAAACATACCATGGGCCCACTGCCTGCTATATATCATGTTTCAAAACAACAAAAACATGGTTCTTGAAGCCATCCATACTTGATTGCATTCAATGTATTCAACATTACAGTTTTCCATATGTAACCATATTCTGAATGCTTTGTTCCAGTCCATTACCCTTCTCCTAATTCTCTGCCACTGTGTCTCTCTCTATGAATCTATACTGGCCAGCTTGACCTGGGGAATGAGCAGACAACCAACTGGTAGTAATAGGTAGAGAGGGAGTTTTCCCATTCAAAACCAGTTAATCCACAATGATGAGGTAGAATGAGCCCATGACCTTAAACATAACATCTGGGAAGATGAATGTGGATGAGGTAAAGAAGAGACCATGGTTATACTAAGAAGGAGCTTCCAGAGCTGAATTCCATGGAGGTCATCAAGATTGGACGCATCAATAATTTAAACTATTAATCACCACATATTTTGCTCTGTGATCATTCCGTTTGGGCTGGAGGGAATGATTCTCAGGTCAGGCTGACTGAAAAAGAAACCAAATTCTCAACCTCTAAATTGAAAATGTCACGATCTGTTTCTCAGTTATAATGGAGAAGCAGTGAACTGCTAGTACATCCACACTCCTTACCCATTCTTCCGTCCCTTCACTGCTGCCCACAGACTTAGAAAACAAAACAAAATGAAACAACCAAAGCAAAAACAAACAAACACAAACAAACAAACAAACGGAAACAACTTTCAAGCTAAAGTGGAAAATAGGTTGGCAATGAGACAAGAAGGGTTAGAAGTGAACCTGGGGGTCATCACCCTTTATTCCACTCCCCTGGGAGGGCTCTTTGTAAGGAGTGACATGATGAAATTTTGGTGTGCAGATCCCATTCTTGTCTGCCACTAGCAGTCTGACAGAATTGATGGGAAGAGGTCCCCTGACAACACCAGCTCTCCCAAGGACACCAGAAAGGTGTGGCAGAACCATTGACTTTCTCTATTGCCTTCAAGAAGAACATGGAAGGACTGATATCCTTGCTTGCAGATATTGGTTTGCAAGAAGATATTGCAGATATTGGTTCTTCAAGAAGAACATGGAAGGACTGATATCCGGGCTGATGAACCCCAAGAGGTCCAGAATTGAGGGAGAGAAGACTGTAAAAGACCTGATTTTACTTGATGACTAGACACTGTGGTTAAAGTGTAGACATCTCTAAAGAGGCATGTCAGGGATGGGGACTGAGACGGTAGAGATTGGCTTATGACAAGGCAAATTATATTTAGAGTGGGGTGTCAGCATGGGATTGGGACTGAGCAACCGTGAGAAGGATAAGAACGCTTCCCACAGCACTACAGCGGTTGTACAAATCCCTAAAAGACTAGAATGAACTCTAGCAAAGTGAGGGTAAGAAGAATATGAGTTAGATCTTTGAAACCAACAAGTATCACCCTTCACTGACTGAAAAATCCTGAATGTGGACTGAATGTACCTGAAATGAACCACATTTAGTTTCTGACTTTCCAGTGGAAAGTGAGGATAAGGATACTTTTCAGTCACAAGATAGTTGAGACATTTTGCATTTTGGTACCTATCGGTTTTATAGGCTGTCATGTGTATGAAATGCATTCCAGGCTTCTGAACCAGAAGCCTCAACTTTCTTGCGACGTTAGGGAAAAATGGTGTGGGCTTAGCTGTAAAAATCCATAGCATCACAAATTTTGTTGAAATGCCTCTTCTTCAACTGGCTCTGGTTTTCTGACGCAGATCATACGTGCCATCGCTTTCACCCAAAAGGCAACACTGGGCCCTGTTTTGAAGCTCCCTCTCCTTAATTTTTCTAAATCTGGCTCTTAGTATGTCTTTCCTTTGTCTTGTCCTTATGCCATAAGTCTTCCTTTGTCTTTTTCTCAACATGTCCTTAATGAGTTCGCTTTCTCTACACCTACTTCATTTTTAGTCTTCATGTACCTTCTCTAAACATATTAATAAATAGCAATATGGAGTAGGAGCAGGGAAATGCAAAGATGATACAGCAAGTTTAGATCCAGCCTCTCAAGGAAGGTCAACGAGTGGATATGAGCACCTTTAATAAAATGTAAGAAGTGATCTTAGCATTATTGTCTACTATTGTAGACATATAGATCACATGTATAAATTCTGTATAGTTAAGTCATAGAAGGCTTTCACAGAAGGTTGTAGATGAAGGAGTAGCATTTCCTGGTGAATGAGAATGGAAAGGACATTTCAAACACTAATGAAAGTTGTAAAAGTTATTTTAAAAAGTATAAAAATTAGGCTATTACTAAATTTTAATGGTGCGGAAGGAATATGAATTATGATTTTGAAATATAAACCAACAAAACAACAAAATCACAAATAAAATAACCAACTATGGAAAAATATTTAGGGGCACAGTTTGAGTATTAGAGGTAATTTGACTGAATACATGTCGACTAGAGTTACTTAGAAAGAAGTGTCAGCTCACCTATGGCAGCAGCAACAGGAATGGCAGAGATACTTGTAATTTCATTTCAGCAATTGACAAAAATTAAATTCAGTATATTTTAAAATAAATCCAGGATATACAGCATCTTTTCTTAATTGTGTCCTATGTGGAAATCCTATTCCCCGCAAAATGGTAGGCACCTAGAAACAGGGACTACATGTTATTTCTCTTATAGTGTTACATTGGTGAGCGGAGTATCTCTTGAGCAGATGCTTATTTATAATTTTTACTTGTCCGGCAACCAGAAATGTGTGAACTCATTTTGAACAATGGCTTCCAACCTCTGCTGAGATGAAAATGACAAAATCACAGTGATTGGACTGACCACTCATATATAAAGATTGCAGGTGTCACTTCTGTCATCACTATGAACATCAAAACTGCTCACCAGCGATTTAATGGACTTCTCCGAGACAGTATCCTGAACATGCATATATCAAAGAATTCTGAGCATTTTATATTCCAAGGTAAATATACCTTGCTTTTATCTTTAAAATTAGATTTTAAAAACTCAAGGTTTTATTTTTTTAATTTTTTAAGTTTATTTATTTTGAGAGAGAGAGAGAGAGAGAGAGAGAGAGAGAGAGAGAGAGCAGGGAAGGGGCAGAGGGAGAGGGAGAGCGAGAACTCCAAGCGGGCTTCGCGCAGTCAGAGCACAAAGCCTGACGTGGGGCCTGTTCTCACGAACTGTGAGATTACGACCTGAGCCGAAATCAACAGTCACTTAGTCAACTGAGTCACCCAGGTGCCCCCAAAATTTAAGCTTTTAAAAACTGTGCATCATGGTTGATAACATTATTTGAACTTAATCATAATATATAATAGCAACATTATTATTCTTTTCTATTACAGAGATGAAAGATATATTCTTAGTTTGTAAAACTGGTGTACCTATTTTTTGTCTCTATTAGTCTGACATATACAAAACTTATTTACATCTTCGTCATCCTGTTTTAAATGAAATCCCAAAGCTTAACACTTATTAAACTCCTGCTTTGCCTCTCTTTTTCAAAGTTATCAATTTTTCTTTCTATTGCTATACTTTTTTTTTTCCTACTTTGCTAACAGCCATTTCCCATTGGTTAAATTGGTGTCACTAACTCAGAGTAGCAGTAAAACACACACACATTGACAACCATAACAATCATAACTGGATTACATTATTAAGATCAAGATGTGGGTCTCCTTATCTGGAAAAAAATTAAGAATTGTGTCTCAGTTAGAACTTGAAATAATAAGAAGCTGATCTTATAAAATCTTTGTCAACTTCTTTTGGTTCCTTGGCAGGTGGGATAAGATTAACAAGAAATAGCCAAAAGAAAAAAAAAAAGGAAAGAAATAAGAGAAAAGCAAAGAAACAGCCAATCTGTTGCATTACCACTGCAATACCATTGTTTACTCTGATGACTTTTTTTCCTTCTTAGACTGTATCTATTATTTTACCTACTACAAGGAAGGGAAGCCACAGAAGAAATGTAGGAAGAAACAGAATTTGAGCTTCTAAGGGCAAGGTCCTGACAATAATGATAAGACTAAAAGAATATTGTAATAGTCTGGATGTCAAACCCTGAGCTAAGCAGGATGAGGCAAAGAAGTCATAGAAGGAAAAGAGCTGAACCCTTGGTGGGTGGGGGGAGTGATATAACCCAGCTAGGCTGGGGAGTTCTAGGGTAAAGGAGACCTGGGTCTTGTTTCCCAAGCAGAAACCATGAAGTTGATAAGGTCCCAGTTATTTCCTACCCTGTTGCAGTGCAGTGACAATACAGTAGAAATGATAGACAGACTCGTTTGGATAGGTGGGGCTGACTAGGCAGCAAGTTTCCTGTAGTCCCAGAGTAACATGGTGACTTTTCCCATGCTTTTGCAAAAGATGTGGGCATTAGATGATAGAGAGAGTTGAGGAATTGAAAGGGGCTTATTATTTAAGATTATGGTAACAGAGGACTATGGCTTGAGGTAGAAGGGCTGAAAGACTGATACCACATGGGGAATGGGGGGGCGTCTCCATGGAGGTCAGGTGGGAAGAGTGAAAACTATCAGCAAGATACCAGCTGACTGATGGCCAAAAATCTCCCCTAAGTTGGTGTTGAGTCCTTAACTAGTGACCATAAAGATATATCCCATACTAAGGGGAAGGATTAGGTAGGAGAAATCCTGAACTAACTCTGTTCCCCTAGAGACAACTGACTTTAGCCAGAACTGGTTAAGTCTTGGTTTTCCACTGTGTGGAAAAAATGAGAACTTGAAAGAAAAATTGTTAGAATAAAAAACAAACAAAAAAACCCCCCAAATAACCCTACTTTTGTATAGATGAACATGTGGCTTCAAAAGGTGAATGCAATATATATTGCCAAAAACAGGTAAAGATCAATGTAAAAATCACTGACCTTTGGGAATAGATATAGGAGCATAATATTCATTGAACTCAGTCAAACCTAGGGTTTGATTCATGAAAACCACAGAGTTATTCAGAAGAGATCAAGGCATATCTACTGTGAAAGGCTGGTTAAGTGATAAAAATTCTTATAAAGCTTGAATAGCCCATTAGACCTTGAACAGATAGAGGAGACTTCTGTTGAATTTCAGTCTTCCTCCCACTGGTTGTAGGGCAGGAGTTGGACATGAGATGGTTATGACAGAACCAAAAAAAAAACCTCAGCTAGGGCTACCTGGCTGGCTCAGTCAGGAAAGCATACAACTCTTGGGCTTGGGCTCATGAGTTTGAGCCCTACACTGAGTGTAGAGATTACTTAGATGAAAGAAAGAAAGAAAGAAAGAAAGAAAGAAAGAAAGAAAGAAAGAAAGAAAGAAAGAAAGAAAGAAAAGAAAAGAAAGAAAAGGAAGGGAGAAGAGGAAGGAAGGAAGGAACGAAGGAAGAAACGAAGGAAGGAAGGAAGCAAGAAATTTTAACTGCAGGTAAAAGGAAATCAGGGGGTTTGGGGTCAACTTCAGGTGCAGGATTCAAATACCAGTCCCAGTTTCACCAGTAGCTCATAGATGCAGGAAAGTCTCTGTTTTCTCACCTATAAAAGTAAAAGAGTGTTTAGGAATTATAGGTAGGAGGCAATGTATATAGCAGCAGACATAGAAGTATAAGCTTTACTTTTTAATAATTAAAAATTGTGAAAGGGACTGCTTTATTTTCATTCTCCCTTTGGGGCTCTAAATAAACAAAAATAGAAAAATTCAGACATTTGGCATGCCTATATCCATGACCTCTGGTCCAAGGAACACCTAAAATTTAGAATAATTAGAAAAAACCCTCAAATTGGAAACAACCCTTACTTTATTTCAATGCCTACTCAATGTGATTTCTCCGAGATGATCAAACAGTTGGAGCATAGTGGTGATTTTTGGTTTTCTAGTTTTAAGCAATCTGGAAGAAAGGAGGGTAGCACACAGTGTTCATTAAATGTGTAATTTCTTCCTTATGCTGAAAAACTTTCCTCTCTTATCTGGATCCTCACTACTGTCTGCAGCTTTCTAACTTCCTCACTTAAGTGACACACTAATGGGCTTAGCTCTACACGGAATTTCTTTGACAATGTAGATGGTAAACTATACAGAGAGTAAACTCAGGGCCTATTGACTTTGATAACAAAGTTCGAAAAAGGAGACCCTTCTTGGTACTTTGCAGGCAACTATCTGGGTAAACACACACATTCAGGTGAATAGCACACCCATCAGACGCCAGATGGACTAAATACCCTCTTAATGGTGGAAAAGAGGAACAGATGAACTCAGAGGTGAACATAATCTTGGAAATTAAAGAATGAGAGCAACCGGGGTGATGTTATATAAAACAGTACTGCCGGGAGAATGTCACTTCTGTAGGTATAATGTTTTCTACTAACGTGTTTTGATTACCAGTGCAACCAGCGGGGGTTGAAGAACATACTGGAATTCATCCTCCTATTGTCATTTACAACATCGTTCATTATTGTGATATATTATTAAAAAAGAGATTATGTAGGGCCAAATATTGCAAGAGAATCTACTCTCTAAGAATACTGAATATGCTTTTCCTTCCCCTCCCAATTTCTCCCCTCCACCCCCCAGTTTAGGTGATCATACGTATTTATAATAAGCAAATGCCACTGCTTAAAACTTCTGCAAATAACTCAACTGAGATTTAAACTGAATTATTTTAAAGGTCAATAGATAAAAATGGTTCACAGAACGATAAATCCTTGAGATAGGACATTTGGGGCCATTTTCTTCTAAGAAATAGGGATAGTTTAAAATCAAGTGGAAACATAAGGTATCTGTCTTTCTCTGTGTGACTTATTTCACTTAGCATAACACCCTCAAGTTCCTTCCACGTTGCTACAAAAGGCCATATTTCATTCTTTCTCATTGCCACGTAGTATTCTATTGTGTATATAAACCACAATCTCTTTATCCATTCATCAGTTGATGGACATTTAGGCTCTTTCCATAATTTGGCTATTGTTGAGAGTGCTGCTATGAACATTGGGGTACAAGCGCCCCTAGGCATCAGCACTCCTGTATCCCTTGGGTAAATTCCTAGCAGTGCTATTGCTGGGTCATAGGGTAGATCTATTTTTAATTTTGGGGGGAACCTCCACACTGTTTTGCAGACTGGCTGCAGCAGTTTGCATTCCCACCAGCAGTGCAAGAGGGTTCCCATTTCTCCACATCCTCTCCAGTATCTATAGTCTCCTGATTTTTTCATTTTAGCCACTCTGACTGACGTGAGGTGGTATCTCAGTGTGGTTTTGATTTGTATTTCCCTGATGAGGAGTGACTGTTATGTGGATCCTGAGAAACTTAATGGAAGACCATGGGGGAGGGGAAGGAAAAAAAAAAAAAGAGAGGGAGAGAGCCAAACCATAAGAGGCTCTTAAAAACTGAGAATAAACTGGGGATTGATGGGGGGTGGGAGGGAGGGGAAAGTGGGTGATGCGCATTGAGGAGGGCACCTGTTGGGATGAGCACTGGGTGTTGTATGGAAACCAATTTGACAATAAATTTCATGTTTAAAAAAAAGGTAAAGAAAAAAAGAAAATCAAGTGGAAGTAAGGAAAATCACAGGCTCTTGGCAAAGGTCAAAGGATGAGGTTCTCAAACCCTATTCTCATGCATCAAGAAACAGTGCACTGGAACTTTACATTGGTGCTGAGAAAGTCTCAGCTGGTTTGGAGAAGATTCACCAATGCAGACCTTTCAACTCTTCCCACACGAGGTCCCTCTGCTCACTCACAAGGGATTTGCTTTGCAGGATTTGTTTAGAGAGAATCTTCCCTTTGGAATTCTTGCCAAGTGCTTAGAAGCTCTTTACTTGAATGGCATGGTCTATCCCGGGAGAGGCTGTGTATCCAGGTTGCTCTCGTTCACCTCCACTCTGATCCAGATGCCATCTCATTTGCTTTTCACGGTGCTTCCCAGGGAACGTTCACACCAGCTCCCCTACAGTGGCTCACGGTGATCTTGTTAGTTGCTCAGAAAAGCTGTTAGCGGTTTTGTGGCTTTTCTTGATGTGTCCTTGTTGAACAGCCTGGCTCACGTTTTTCTGAGGTTAGAAGCATGATGAAATGCCATGCTTGCGTCATTGTTTCATGGTTCCATCTCCTACATGCCGGTGTCAGTGAAAAAAAAAGAGAATAGGCTCTTCCCATCTGGCATTGGAATGGAGATCAGCTACATCAATTTTTAGGCCTCATTTCCCTCCCCAAGTGTGAAAATTTCATATTGCAGCTCCGATGTAGGGTATGTTAGACATATTTTATGCGCCGACTGACAAGACAGTGGCCCACATTTTTGCTGTTGCTGCGGCAACCGGCACTATGCAGTGGTCACCTGAGGTCACCTTGTTTTAGCTGCTCTGCTTCTCTTTTGCTTTCTGCTTTCTGTTTGCTGCCTCATTCCAGCCCCGCAAACTTTGACCAATGGGGATGGAAGGTATAGGCAGCAAATTCTCTTTTGTCTCACATCTTTGGGCAGATAATCGGAGGCACGGCATACACAGTTCCTCAGAGAGTTCCCAGTTCCGGGAACTCCAGATAAAACACGGGATTCCAGTTAAATTTGCATGTCAAAGAAACAACAGATACTGTTTTTAAGAGAAGACATATATCGCAAATATTGCATGAGACACACCGCTACTAAACAAAAAAAAAATTGTTGCTTATCTGACATTCAATATCATCTGAGTGCTTTTAATTTTACAAGCAACCTTATTTCCAGTGGAATGGAGACCTCCTGGGCTGCAGTAGTACTCAGTACAGCACCACACCCTTGGGTTGGATTGGATTTACTTTTTCCCTGACTTCCTTCTTCCCCAATCTACGCCCCCCCCACCCCCTCCCCCCCTTCCATCCTCAAAGAAATTACCCACAGGCAAGCTTTTGTCTCAGGCTCTGTTGTTTCCAGAAGGCAAGCTAAAATATAAGGCTAAATATGAAAACCGTAGATTATAGCTCATTGGGTTGTAAATATGTAGACAACAGTCCATTGAGAATTACTGGGTTTATAATTACTTGGTATTTTCCGAGTAATCCACACGTCACTTAGAGTTCTTATCTTTTGAAATCTAGATAAGCTTGATTAGAACTGTCAGTGCTCTGTAAAAGTACAAAGCTGCCCACAGATATATGTATTTTCTGAGATGCTTATATCCTGTTGTAAACTCCTGATTCTGTAAATTAGTTTGGTTTGTGGATCACCTCGTCAACCTGGACATCCTGAGTTTGGTCTCCCCAGTGCCCCTCTCTACCCTCCCTCCCCAGGTCTTCTGGAAATGAATCCCCAGCCCTTAGCACAATGCCAGGCAAATGGTGAATGCTTGGCAGGTATTTGTTGACTCAACAAATGAATACAGTGCTTTTTTTATGCATCCCATTTTAAACCATAAACTTGTGTGGTGTTTCTTCTTTCCAAAACACAATTCTGTTTTTTGTTTTTTTTTTGAAGTTTTCATTTTTGCTAACTGCCCTGCCCTCCTCAAATACATAATTAAGAATCACTGTAGGGTGAGAAGTTGGTAAAAAACAGAAGAAATCCACCACGGATCAACTGAATGTTTCTGACAGCGTGTGACATTCACTCAGTTCATTATCGCATTCAAAGACACTCATTAGAATAAGTTCTGTGGGTTGAGGTTAAGTGAGGTTTAGTAGAAAGCTAGTTATCGAAGAAAACAGCAACGATTAGGTGTAAGTGCTGATAACTGGAAAAGCAAGAATCAAGAGATACATTTTACAGTGGTTGATTATTCAGGAAACTATTTATGAGATTCTATCATTTGAGAACCATTTGTAAGGCACAACTATGTGGTCCATAGGAGTATTTCTTTAAGGAGAGAATTCTCTAAAAGTATATTATGTCATCCCTTCTAGTTTTTCTCTGCGCCTGATATTTTTAAACTTGATTTCATTTAACTTATTCTTTTTTCTTGGCCTTCATTCCTTTGTGCCTGACTCTAAATTGACAGGCACATAATTTTTTCCAGCTTTATTGAGGCATAATTAACAAATAGAAATTCTATATATTTAAGGCATATGAACATGATAGTTTGATATATGTGTACATTTTGAGATGATTACCGTAATTACGTTAATCAGCACATCCATCAACTCACATGGTTACCATTTGGGGGGTTGTGGTGAGCAGTTCTCAGCAAATTCCGAGAACACATACAGTATTCTTATTAAGTATAGGCCCTGTGGTGTCCATTAGACCCCAGAATTTACCATGAGGCTTGCATAAAACATCTTAATACTTCTTAACGGTAAACCTATGTAAGTGATTTGGTTAGGCACACTGGAGGCAAAAGTATTGGAAACCACAGGCAATCTGATACAAGGGCAAATTCTCTGTAAAATCATACCAATAGAAACTTATTTATTGCATCAAGGTAAACAACAAAGTCAATAATAATATCGTGGAACAATATTAAATGTTGCCATGTATGTCAGGCATCCCGCTAAATGATTTTTACCTGCCTTCTGTCTCAACATTCTTGTGCAGAAGGTCTGGCCATTGCTTAAGTTTCATACATAAGGTAAGTATTTGATCTATGACTGTACGAGCAGTAAACAGAAGTCAGATCTAGGCATTGTTGAGTTCAGCGTCCTAATGCCACATCATTTTGGGAAATTGAGACATGACGGAATTAAATGGGAAGGGAGGGGAATGGGAATGGTCAGGGTTAGATCTCCTGGTAATAGAATAAGGAATTGTAATTAGTTAGAAGTCATTATAAAATTTATTTCAGTTGCTCTTTTTTTCTCCTGCCTACATATTGGTGAAGTTCTTGTTTATAAATTTGAAGAATGTGGTCGTAAATCTTGCTTTGTCATCAATCATGTTCTGTCACTGCCACACACACATAAAGGAAAACTTGAATCTTCTAACACAATTGATGTCCTGACTCCAGTTTGAAGCTTAATTTCCTATTTCTCTTCACCCCTTGGGAATATCTGTGGTTCATTTGGTGACTAAGCTGATGAACCACAGTTGCTGCTTTGATAACGATTCAATCTCAGTTTAGTAACATCAAAAAAAAAAAAAAAAAAAAGAAAGAAAAAAAAATCCCCCTCCAAAACAAACCCCGCAGAACAAAGGCGAGTTAGGAGAAACGTTATACGTTAGAAAAAGTCTTTGCATGTTATTGCTGAGATAAAGATAAAATAGCTCTTTGGCATTGTTCTAATATAGGAGTCGTTTTCTTTAGGGTCTTTGAACTCCAACTTCTTAAATATCTTTAATGTTTGTAGGCAGGAGATAATGCTCGTAGGTAAGAGACACATGGCAACGTTCTATGTCTGACTTCCAGTATTGGTTTCTTTAAGCCCAAGAGAAAAACGTGCAGCCCTGTTCTAGAAGGACTCTGATACCGGTTCATGCCCTGTGGGGGTGACCAACTGGGTAGCCAACATATAACTAAATATTTTTCATTCTGCCACCATCTCTTGGGGGTGATTATTGTCTCATGTAAAGGACACCTCCTAGGCCCTTATTTCATTAGCATTAAACTTTTCGTTTGCGTGAATTCAGTTTTTCGTAGTTTTGAAGAGACACGTCACCGTGGACGGTGCGTCCATTTATTCTGAAACGTACCGTCTCAGCTTCTAATTACAAGTGTGTTTTGAGCAGAGCATCTGGCACAGTTCCTGTCGTTCCGTCTGGCCCTGGACGCAGGGATGCGTGGCTTGTTCTTTGTTTAGAGCACTTTCCAAGAGACTGGGCCAAACAGTTGCAACCAAGAATCACTTATACCACCAGGAGCTGAGAAACTTTGCGGCTGTCATGAATGAAGTTTGGAGTGACACAAATCTTGTTTGGAGAGCTCACTGTGTGGTGCTGGAGAATTAATCTTTGACTGTAAACCTTCTTCTCTTTCCTTAATCAGATAAACTGTCTGGCCTGAAACACAGGTCTTTTCTTTTCACAGACGGCTCTGTTTTCGCCCCCAAAGAGATTTTGTCCAACATAAGGACACAGTGCAGTCTAAGTGAAAAGCGTCTCAGATTTATATAATTTTATTCCTTTTCTAACAGTTGTGCGAAGCAGGGAGGATTGCTATAAAACGGGTTGTTTTTAAAATTCATTTTAGGAAAATTTGAGGTGAGAAAATAATTTGCATCTTCAAACTTTGGTTAAGAATAACTAGCCTTATTTATTTATTTATTTATTTATTTATTTATTTATTTTTAAACTTTTAAAAAATGTATATTTTTGCGAGAGGGAGAACATGAGTGTGAGTGGGGGTGGGGCAGAGAGAGAGAGGGAGACAGAGGATCCGAAGTAGGATCTGGGCTAACAGCAGAGAGCTTGATGCAGGCCTCGAACTTACAAACTACGAAATCATGACCTGAGCCGAAGTCGGATGCTAAACCGACTGAGCCATTCAGGCGCCCCTAATTTATTTTTTAAAAAGGTATTTGTTTCACTAGTTTTTCAACAGGGAATACAAGCATAACCTAAAATAAAACAAATATCCCTTCACCATATCTCTGATATATGAGTAAAGTTTAATTGTAATGGTGCAGCATAGCTCTTATAACATAGTATATTTGTATTTAATGTTTTTTACTTGGCATTTAAAAATTTTTGGACATTTTCATATCTACGTAGCTGTATATTTTCATTTAAAAACATATTTTAAATGTTTTTTATTTAAAATGTTATTTTTGATGTTTATTCATTTTTGAGAGACAGAGACAGAGTATGAATGGGGGAGGGACAGAGAGAGAGGGAGACAAAGAATCCAAAGCAGGCTCCAGGCTCCAAGCTGTCAGCCCAGAGCCGGACAGGGGGCTTGAACCCATGAACTGTGAAATCTGACCTGAGCTGAAGTCAGATCCTTAACTGACTGAGACACTCAGGTGCCCCTTAGAGAGATATTTTAATGTAATGACATAATTTTTACTTTTTTTCAGCACATTTTTCGCCAAGTGTTCAACAATTAAATCGCTTTTTTTCTCCCCCCTTCCCTGTCTCCCTCCTTTTCTTTCCTCTTTAGTGTTCTTTTTAATTTTTGGAGAGAGAAAGCATGAGTGGGGGAGGGGCAGAGAGAGAGGAGAGAGAGAATCCCAAGCAGGCTCCACACTGTCAGCGCAGTGCCCAATGTAGGGGTCGATCTCACAAACAGAGAGATTGTGACCTGAACTGAAATCAAGAGCCCCATCACCCACCCGACGAGCCACCCAGGTGCCTCCTCTTTAGTGCTTTTAAACCACGATGGATACTAACCATATGTAAATATTTTTGTTACCACATCATAGGACACAGTTTTATGACTTTCCTTATATCTTTCCTAATTGCTTTCTTAAAAGATTAGTCAATTTATTACACTTAGTTTTAAATAATTTTTTGTATGCGAAATAGTTGTTTGTAATAATATTTATAAAAATGGAGATATATATAAAGAAAGAACATGAGGTATCCACTGATGTGGTAGATGGCTTCTACCACATGAACTTCAATGATTCCTAGCTCTTGGTGGTCCTAGTTTTGTAAACTCCCTCCCCCTGAGTAACTTGCTTCTAACTAATAGAATGTAGTAGCACTGAAAGGATGTAACTTTTGTGTTTAAGTAACAAAAGATTGGGACCTCTGTCTTGCTTAGCAGACACTCTCTGTTGCTGGTTTTAACGAAGTGAGCAGCCACATTGGAGAGGCCCACATAGCAAGGAACTGAGGGTGGCCTCTGACAGCAGCCAGCAAGGAACCCTCAGTCCAACACCCCTCAGAGAAATGAGTCCTGACAACAACAAACATGTAAATGAGCTTGAATCTTCCCCAGCCAAGGCTCCAGAGGGGACCTCAAGGCTTGGTTGATAATGAAGTTGTTAACACCTTGTGACAGATTGAAGCAGAGATCCCAGCTAAGCTGTGCTTGGATTCCTGATTCATAGAAATGGAAAGATAATGCATATGTGTTTTTTCAGCTGCTATGTGTTGGGGTGATTTGTGACTCAGCAATAGATAACTGATGGAATTGATAACATTTCACTATTTTCTTATCTTTTTTTCAAGAAGGAAATATATATGCATATTAAAATTAGGATAATGTAAACTAAGTTTTGCTCCCTAGTTTTTCCCATACATTTCCATGATACTGAATAAACCAACAGAACCATATTTTTAATGGTGCTATATACAATATGAGTGTATAAATGCAACGTAATTAATGAAATACTCCATGGTTAGACTTTTAGCTTATTATTGATTTTATGATGCTAAATAATTCTTTGAAAAAAATTCTTCTACATAAATATATTGCTTCTCTATTATTTTTATTTAGCATGTGAATCTAAAAGTGAATAACTTGGATAAAAACATTTTAAATGCTCATGAGCAATATTACTAAATTCCATTATTCCGGGAAGATTGACTCAGTTTTTTATCCCCACCAGAAACGTGTGACAGAGTCATCCCCTCGTTACATATTGGCCAATACTGGGATTATAGTCATTTTTCTTACTTATATTACTTATTTGATAAATTTTACTTATTTTAATTTGCATTTGGATTTCTAAAAAATTTGGTCAAATTTTCAGTTTAGCCATTCAGGTATTTTGTTTTTAGTAAAATTCTGGCTCATATTTTGGTGATATTCATATTGTGGTATTTATCTCTTTGTTTACTGATTTTAAGAGTTGTTCCATATTAATGACGTCAGTGTATTAGGTAGTATACAAATAGCTTTTTCTCATTAATGCATTGTTATTTTAAAATCATTGTGTTTTAAAATAACATTTATTTTGGGGCGCCTGGGTGGCTCATTCGGTTGAGCATCCGACTTCGGCTCAGGTCACGCTCCCATGGTTCATGGGTTTGAGCCCTGCGTCGGGCTCTCTGCTGACAGCTCAGAGTCCGGAGCCTGCTTTGGATTCTGTGTCTCCCTCCCTCTCTGCCCCTAACCCACTCGCATTCTGTCTCTGTCTCTCTCAAAAATAAATAAGCATTAAAAAAATTAAAATAACATTTATTTTGACCTTGATTCTAGAGCAAAAGGGTCCAAATACATTCACTTTTCTAGTGGCATTTGTCTCTCTCTCACCCACACGCATTCCACCTAATAAAAATACTGTCAACCAGTCTGTATCAAACCTGTGTCATATTTATTTATTTAAGCACTGTAATATGTATTTTTCCATTTGGTTTTTCACAGCAATCCTGTCTAGGTGGGTATAGAAGGTCTTATTATCTTAATTTTCATATGGTTTAAAATTTTTTTTAATGTTTACTTATTTTTGACAGAGAGAGACAGAGCATGATTAGGGGAGGGGCAGAGAGAGAGGGAGACCCAGAATCCGAAGCAGGCTCCAGGCTCCGAGCCGTCAGCACAGAGCCTGACCCGGGGCTCGAACTCACTGACCGTGAGATCATGACCTGAGCCGAAGTCGGACCCTCAACCGACCGAGCCACCCAGGCACACTTATAATAGTTTAAACATAGCTCAGAAAAGTGTCTTAACTGACCCAAAGTTGCAGAGTTTAGTAACTGGTAGAGTTGGACACGAACTGCTTTCTGACTTACATCCAGTACTCTTCCCTCCATGATTGTTCTTCATGCCCAGGGTTATTCTAGGCTGTATCCTGTATTCTAGGCTATATCCATGGCTGAAGGAAGAAGGGTAGGGAATTAATGTTTACAATGTGCTTGATATTTTATGTACATTAACTCATTAAATACTTATCATAATACCATAAGTAATAATTTTCGTATTTTTTATAAAGGAGGAATAGAAGTCTCAAAGATTTGCTTGCCCAACATTAGAAAAGTAGTGGAGGATATTATCCAGCCCTTAGGCGGATATTTAAGGTTTGTGCTCTGCCTTCCATAATTTGGAAATAATTAGTGTATGGACCAACTGGAATTTATTATGGAGCTTTATTCTTTTAGTATTTCTCTTTTCCCACAGTCTTTGTGAGTTCCTTCTTAGAACTCTTATGTATGAATGAGGTTTCCCTGGGACTGATTTTTTACCTGGTTAACATCTAGTCTTTGGCTAAGGCTTATGTCAGGCGTTGCCACCTCCAGGAAGCCTGTTGAGCATGAATTTCTTTTGTCCTTACTCAGATGCTGTGTGTATCTCCGTCATGGTACTCATCTCATTGTAATCTATGTGTCTATTTGGGCATCTGCCTCACCATTTAAAAATGGGAATTTCTAAAGTTCTTGGAGGACTGCTTAGGATTCGTTTAGAATTCTCCTTGCCTAGCACAGTGCCTGGCTCATAGCGGGTGCTGAAATGTGAAATGAATGAGGAAAAGGATGGAATGGCTGGGGTGCTCAGGACGGCAGGGGTGCAGCTGGCTCATTGATACTTCCATAAAGACGGGAATCGTAGGTGCTTACAATATACACAGTTTCAACATCTGCTTGTGTGGGAGTTCCATCAGGAAAGGCCAGAAAAACATTTTGTTTTAGCCTCTCTTCCCTTCCATGGCAGGTGTCTATTTGAAGCTTTTAAAATAAAGTCAAGGGGCACCTGGTGGTTCAGTTGGTTAAGCACCTGGCTCTTGATTTTAGCTCAGTTCATGGTCTCATGGTTCATGAATTCAAGCCCAGCAAGGGTCTCTGCACTGACAGGGTGGAGCCTGTTTGGGATTCTCTCTCCCTCTGTGCCCCTCCCCTGCTCGCATGGTATGTGTGTTTGCTCTCCCCCACCCCCCAAAAAAGTCTAGAAGATTAAGATAAAACAGCAACTTAAATGTGACATACTAGCTTAAGTGACACTTCTTAGAATTCCAGAGTCCTAAACAAATTGGTGGACGGGTGCCTGCATGGCTCAGTGGGTTAAGCGTCCCACTCTTGACTTTGGCTCAGGTCATGATTTCATGGTTTCTGAGTTCAAACCCCGCATCGGGCTCTGTGCTGACCGCAGAGAGTCTGTCTCCCTCTCTCTCTGCCTTTCCCTAACTTGCTCTTTCTCAAAATACATGAAAATAAACTTAAAAAAAAAAGATGGAAAATCTGCCCTACAAATGATACACATCTCAATTTTACTGTTTTTCTTAAAGTTGAAGTAGTCATGTACACTGTGCATGAGCATGAATATGTAGATACGTACGCATGATATTTACCATACAGCTTAATTATGGGGTATAGTTGTTCAGATACTGAATATAAAAGGCAATTCTGTCATTTTTGTCCAGTTTCTGAAAGTAGAAATTGGAGCATTAGTACGGATGAGATGAAATGAGAATAGAACAGAATAATCTTCTCTTTAGTGGGCTTGCTGATGAAAGTGGCTTATCTTGGCACTTCAAAATACCTGAAAAGACGTAAACAATTAAAGTAGTAACTAAAGCTGAATAGTGACACATTGCAAAAGTTAGCTATGAAGTTGTTAGTACCTGGCTACCTGTGTGAAATGTAAAGGAGCTGAACTATGTATTTGCATTTGCCCCACTTGAAATCGAATAATTTGGAAAGAGGGAAACATTTCTTGACAAGTCAGCTGGACCCCTGCCAGTTTTGATCAAAGAGAAGCTTCTGGCAGAATGGTGTAAATCCCAATGATACTTGGGATTTTTTTAAAGCAGTTGTCTCTGCTAAAGAATTTTGCAAATACACGGGAACACGCTGATACTCTTAGTTAATGAGCAAGGTTTAAAAAAGAAAGAAAAGATTTCAAAATGATGACACCGCTGAATATGAATATTGATGGTCCCACGTTAAAGGTCAAAGAATGTATGTAATGAATATTCATGGACACCTTTTTTTCCAAGAGGCAAAATATCACTCTCGCAAGAGTCAGATTTTAAATAATTCTAATTATGATGTTCTGTTGAATTCCCAGCAGAGTCCTGTACCCTAAAAAATATGAAACATCAGTTTGACAAGTGATTTCCATGCAGTTAGTGTGCTTTGACAAATAGCCGCATGCATGCTATAGCACCCTCTAGCTAGATTCCAAGGTAATTGATTACAACTCAGTTCTGCTTCCAGTCCATAATTATTCCAACTTCCCTTTTCCTCTTTGAATTACACTGTATTACTTAGATGTTTTTGTTTCCTCTCCTCTTTAAAACATAGCCCCCAGGGATTTTTTTTAATCCCAATTTAAACAGTCTGACATGATAAATGGAGTCCCATTCCCAGGAGGGGGTACTCATTGGTGATAAATTCCTGACACCTTACAAAAGCATTTGTTTCTGTCATAAACATGAGGCTCTGATTAGGTTTGCGTCTCGGGAAGGTTGTTTCATGAAGTTACTGAAATTCCAAGGTTAGCTGCCTCTACTCACCCTTGAATGATTGTTTTGATAGTCAAGACAAGGTGAAGTAAGACTCTGCCTTCAGGTAGTCCACCTTTCTCCAACAGGTCAACCTTGGCAGGCCTTGAATGCCAGGGTGAGGAGGTAGGGAGAGAATGGGGGGGGGAAGTGTGGGGTACTGGTGACAAAGGCAGGACTGGAGAAGCAGAGGGTGGCTTTAAAGAGGAGAGTCGTAAACAAAACCAAGAAACTTGAAAAGGAGAGAGTAGAAAGGGGAGATAGGAGACATGAAATAGAGAAATCAAACCGAGGGACAGACAGGGGTCAGCCTGGGGTAAAGAAAGTGTAAGAATAAAGGAAGTCCAACAAAGAATAAAAAAAATAAAAGAAGAATAAAAGAAGAAAGTCGAGAATAGGGATTTGTTTTCACCGTCACAGTTAACATTCTTCTGATACTACCTATCTGGAAACTGGGGTCTGCAAACTGGAACCAAATCGACGTTGTTGATAGTTAACTAATCCTCTAACATTCACTTTCTTGATCTTGCCTTGATAGGTAGAAATCTACACGAGTTGACAATACATTTGGAAATGAGAAGCTATTGTTTCCTCCCATCTTCAGAGCCAGTTTACATCGACAAAAGAAAAAATTAAAGAAAATTGAGATTTCCTTTAATAAATACATATTATCAACTTTTTCTCATAGTCAGAGATGCTGAGATGTTCATGGGTGCCTGAAAGATGTTGAGGAACATTCAGAGCCTCCTCCGTGAGAATAGATTGCTATTACCCTATAAAATCATATTTCAAATGACTTTTCTTACAGTTGCCAAAGACTCAACTCATGATGATAGATGCATACGCAAGGATTTTTGACAAATCCTCAATGTAAAAGAATATGAGCAGAGCAGGATCTTTACAGGTATACTTAAAAAGGAAATGTTATATTAGAAACGGTAAGCAAAGTTCTTAGCGTTTTTAGATTTGCATGATCATGTTTTTAAAAATTGAAGTATAATTAGCCTACAGTGTTCTGTTAGTTTCGGGTGTGCAATACAATGAGTCAACAATTCCATACATTTCTCAGTGCTCAGCAAGATAAATGTACTCTTCAACCTTTTACCTGTTTCACTGATCGGCTCCCACCTCCCCTCTAGCAAATACCAGTTTGTTCTCTGTATTTAAGACTCTGTCTTTTGTTTGTACTAATAATGGTTTTGCGAAGATTTCTTTACCAATTTTCATTTAATGACTGTGTCACATGATTCTGCAGGACTTTTGCTTTAATTCTTAGCAGCCTCTCTTTTGCAGATTGACAGCACTTTAATCACCCTCTGCAGAATGTAGAGAAGACAGTTTGTCAATGATACTTTGCTATTTCTCAGTACTGCTTTGTGCCTTTACAATTCCCAATTTCCCATTTGGCTTACCAACTCTTGAGCTTCTGTTCAGGAAAGACTCTATCACGAATGCCATTTGGACTTCCAGGTGGCTTGTTACTAATCTCTGCTTGGTTATGAATTGATGATTAAGACACGAGCAAGTATTGGGTTCAGACTTAACCTCCTCGTAAACATTTTTCAGAAAGAGATTACCTATCTGTCTATTTATAATCTATCTATCAGCTATCTATCTACCTATCTATCTATCTGTCTATGCAACGAATCATCTATGTTAAACAATAATATGTTTGTTTGTTTTTTCCATTCTACAAGAGACCCAGCAGTGGGTCAGGCTCTAGAGTAGGTAATACAGTGGCTCAAAGATGTCATCAAGGGCTCAAGTTCTTTATTTTTCTTTGATGTCTTCAAAGTCATTTTCACCCTTCAGTTGATTTTTGTCATGGTCAGCAGCCATCCAAGAAACTTCTTCTAATGCCTTGATAAAGATCAGGTCTCATGTTTATTGCTAATCATGGAAAGAGGGGATTACAATGATAAGCTTACAGTGTTTCTCAATCTTGGCTGAAATTGAAATTGAAACTGAAATTGAAATTTGGAAAAACTACCGATACCTAGATCCCACCCCCCAGAGATTCTGAGATGCAGCCTGGAGCATTGAACGTTTATTTTTTTTTTCTTTTATTTTTTAAATTTACATCCAAGTTAGTTAGCATATAGTGCAACAGTGATTTCAGGGGTAGATTCCTTAATGCCCCTTAACCATTTAGCCCATCCCCCTCTCATGACCCCTCCAGTAACCCTCTGTTTGTTCTCTATATTTAAGAGTCTCTTATGTTTTGTCCCCCTCCCTGTTTTTATATTATTTTTGTTTCCCTTCCCTTATATTCAGTTGTTCTGTGTCTTAAAGTCCTCATATGAGTGAAGTCATATGATGTTTGAATTTCTCTGACTAATTTCACTTAGCATAATACCCTCCAGTTCCATCCACATAGTTGCAAATGGCAAGATTTCATTCTGATTGCCAACTAATACTCCTATATATAGGTGTGTGTGTGTGTGTGTGTGTGTGTGTGTGTGTGTGTGTGTGTATATATATATATATATATATATATATATATATATACCACATCTTCTTTATTGATTCATCCACTGATGGACATTTGGGCTCTTTCCATACTTTGGCTATTGTTGATATTGCTGCTCTAAACATTGGGGTGCATGTGCCCCTTCAAAACAGCACACCTGTATCCCTTGGATAAATACATAGTAGTGCAATTGCTGGGACATAGGGTAGTTTTATCTTTAGTTTTTTAAGGAATTCTGGAGCGTTGAAAGTTTTAATGGAAAGATATTTTGAAAGGGATTCTTTAAAACAAAATTTTAAGTTTATTTATTTTAAGAGAGACCGAGAGAGAGAGAGAGACAGCAGGCGAGGGGCAGAGAGAGAGGAGAGAGAATCCCAAGCAGGCTCCCCACTGTGAGCACCTAGCCGGATGTGGGCTCAAACTCAAGAACCGTGAGATCATGCCCTGAGCCAAAACTAAGCGTCAGACACTCACTCAATAGCCTGAGCCACCCAGGCGCCCCTGAAAGGGATTCTTAAAGGAAAGAAACCTTCAAGAATTAGGAATAAAAAATGTACAATAGGTGGTAGAATACATATTTTTAGATGAAACGCCCCTAGTCACCACAGGGGTCTACTGTTAAGACAGTCCCTACTCAAATCGTTTGCAGAGTCTCAAGAAATTTTAGCTTCACCGCCTTCAAGCCCTTACAGAGATTTGTCATTAAGGCTTGTGTCATGTGGCTGGAGAATTGCACGAACATAAAATTATGGCCCTTCAGTGCTCTGGCCTGGTATTCACTCCTAGGTACCATCTGACGGCATCTGTGAAGCCACACAACGTCCTGAGAGTTTTTGTGCGGGCTGGACCGGTGAGCGCAGGCTGAGATCCAGCTTCTCTCTGCTGCTGGGTTCTATACTCGGGCACCAGGCTGCATCCACCTGCCTGCCAGGTGACTCGTGGGACGGTGAGGCCTTCCTGGAGGGTGACAAATACAAACCTTTGAATCGCTTCTACCCTCTACCTACAATGATGAATTTGTGATTATTTATAACAACTGAAAGACAAAATCAAGGTCAAATTTAAAGTACGTTACAATCTGTATCGTCCTGTTTTATTTAGATTCTCTTCTTAGGATACCAGTGTATGTAATGTTTGATGTGCTGTCCAACACGTGGAAAATTCTCTAATTTTTTTTTTATTCCAAAGACTCACAGTAATGTAATAGAGAATATTTCAGTGTTTTCACATTATAAAAATACTAGCTCGGGGAGTGGTTCGATGGGACTCTTTCCAAAATCCTCAGCTGTCTAGTTGCGTGTTTTCACGATTCATTTACTGAAGCCTTAGTAATGAGCCCTTGCTTTTAAAAACTGTGAGGTTCTGCCTTGCTTTAATTGGACTTCTAAGGACAGATAGCCTCCTTAGACAAGCAGATATATAAGACCAGATGGCAGTTTGTTATAACTAATCCAGAGCTTCCTCACAGCCAATTATTTTTTAAACTTCAGGAAGGACGACCGCTATAATTTTTTCTACTTCATCAGAGCAAGTAGCACTATAAAGGGTGATGGCCAGATAGCTGGCCTGCTATAATATTGGTTCACTGAATATTTGATTTGTTTTTTGTTGAATATTGTTAAAGACTCAACTTTAACAATACATCTTGGGTCTCTGAAGGGATATAACTGTTGCCAGCTAATAATAATAGCAACAACAATAATGACAGTGAGTAGAGTTAATTGTGCGCTTATTATGAGCAAGGTGTTCTGCTAAGCACCTTACATAAAAACAGTGATAACAATAAAGAGAAAGATAGTACTAGCATTATGACTGCTAAGTAAAAGCAAATAGTAATTAAAATGCTATGTCCCAGTTACTTTTCCAAGTACTTGACGTGGATTATCTCAAGCCTTCTGACAGCCATATGAAGTAGGTTCCATTGTTTCCTCTATTTTTTTAGATGAGGAAATGGAGGTGCATAGAGGTCAAGTATGACTCCTCTCAGGATCATCCAGTTGGGAGGTAGCATAGCTGAAATTGGAACCTGGGCCATTTGATTCTAAAGTCATGTATTTTACGACCAGATGTGATGCAATCATTTAAATAAAATAATGTTTCTTTAAAATCAGCTATGATCTGGGGGCTCCTGGGCGTCTCAGTCGGTTGAATGTCTGACTTTGGCTTAGGTCATGATCTCACAGATTCATGAGTTTGAGCCCCGCATCAGGCTCTCTGTTGTCAGCATAGAGCCTGCTTCAGATCCTCTGTCCCCACCCCCTCCGCCCCTAACCTGCACGCACATAGTCTTTCTCTTTTGCTCTCAAAAATAAATAAACATTAAAAACATAATAAAGCCAGCTATGATCTCTTCCCCTCAACTGCATTTAAGAGTAGGCGTTCTTGTGGTAATTAGACTCTAGGTCAATATTATATAACATATGTGTATCAGGTTAAAGAGCCAAACTGCCTAAATTAGATTCTCTTAAAAGTCTCTTCTAAACGGAATATATTATTTTCAATATTCTATGTCCTATGGACAGGTTCACATAGACTAATTTGATAGATTCTGCCTTTTGGCATTCAGCAAATCCATTTACAGTTTGAATGAAATTTTGGAGTTTTGACAATAAACTTTTTAGAACAGACCAGAGAACCAGTCTTTCTTCAGAATAAATTAAGATCTGGGACAATACATTTTATTATAATGTGAGACTGTAATCATAAAACTTTAAAATTTGAGTATTTCATTCAGGGGGTTTTAGACTTTATGGACTTAGTGATTTGCAGTGTTTCTAGAGTGTGTGTTCCATGTTTTTCTCACAATTTGCTACCGCTGATGAAAATGTCTAAGACTGCAGTAGGTTTTATACCTACTAGTCTCCCACAGATGCGCAGGATGGGCCCAAAGGCAGTCTCTCTGGTTTTAGGAAAAGGCGACTCAGGTGGTTCTATTTGTTGGCAACGATAGAAGCCAACTGTTCAACGTGGAACTGCCGTGTTCATTGTGTTAGGCTCTATTGGCGATGGAAAGATGGGGCTTAGCTCCTACTCCTGAGTGGTTCAATCAATCTAGTGGCCCAGTGAAACCTTTGTAAGCCACTCCAACATCAGGCAGGTAGTTGTATATGCTGTCAACGGTCAGGCAAACCCAAGTGCTATGAGAATATATGGCCGAGAGATCTCACTTCTAATTGAGAGGGATTCTGGGAGATGTTTTAAGAGATGGAACTGGATCTGGATTTAATGGATATGCGAGACCTTAAGATTGGTGTATGGGAAGGAAGATCGTTAGCAGGAGTACAAGCTTTAGGGCCATACAGGCCAGGCTGAGAATGGCTGGTCAAACTCTTTTCTCTGTTATTATTGGGTGTTTCACTTCACCTTTCCCTACCTCAGTTTTCTCACTTGCAAAAAGAGGATGATGACATTACTTCATAGAATTTTTGTGAGGATTATATGAGAACCTAAAACAAATGCCTAGCATATTACCTGGAATGTTATAGGTACTTGATACGCTGTGCATGAACACACAAAACACACACACACACACACACACACACACACACACACACTCAAGAAATAATGTTCCTGTGTGACATTTTCAGTATTTTATTGGAGAATTGCTAATTGATGGTCAAAATTAAGTGAGTTTTGTTCAGTTATTAGCTACTTCTCCTTGCCAACGGTAGCTCATTATGTGGTTTGCTAATCTTCCTTTGCTATTCCTAAGAGAAATCTTAGATGTTCCTGGGAATTCAAGTATCCCAGGAAATGAGGCAGTTCTGAGGCGAATATGACAGAAAGTTTAACATTACGCACAGTGCATTTTACAAATGTGGCGGCCTATTTCCTATGTAATAAAAAGCAGGAAGCAGGGGTGCCTGGGTGGTTCAGTTGGCTAAGCGTCCTACTCTTGATTTTGGCTCAGGTCATGATCTTACGGTTGGTGAGTTTGAGGCCTGCGTCAGGATCTACACTGACAGTGTGGAGCCTGCTTCGATTCTCTCACTCCTTCTCTCTCTGCCCCTCCCCTGCTCGCCCCCTCTCTCCCAAATAAATACATAATTTAAAAAAAAAAGCAGAAAGCAAAATCTATTTCTTTTAAGAATGACTGACTCTTTTATGTGGGAGACAAATGTTGTTCTTCCTAAGAGAACGTAACAACCATTGACCTACGGATGATGGTGGTTACCTAATAGCACTCAGAGTGGGAGACGAGTCTACTGGATGGCGGCCCAGGGTAGAATGCATGATGAAATGGAATGAGAATGCTTTCTTCTCGGAGTCCTCGTCCGCAGATGGAAGGAGCCTTGCCTTTTACATTAAATGAGGACATCACAGATGATGTCTGCCGGGAGATGAAGAGGTTTTGTTCTCTGAGTGGATCTAGTCGGAGGATGGCCAGAGAGCACTACCTCATCTATTTGAATGACTAGAAATGTGGCATGGTGCCCAGAAATTAGGTCAGAGCCTTTTGGATGCGGAGGAGAGGTTTTTCAAGACTTTTTTTTCTGGTGTGGTAGCCTGACTTATGGAAAACAAATTGATCCCATAGGAATGTGCCCTGGAACCTAGGTTTTTTAGTTGAGGAAGCAATTCAGAGAAAAAAGTTACATGTTTATTTTATCTTAATGAACAATTTACTGTGACTAATAGTGGATGACATGGAGATTACTCGTATTTCATTTAATTATCTCTGTTTAAAAACACTACTAACTTGTTAGTCTGCGTGAATCTTTAAAAAGCATGTAACTTGAGGACCTCTTCCAAAGGATTCTTTTGGACAAAATGGAAATTGGGAATAATTACATTAAACATAATATATCTTGAAAATGTTCCATTAAAAATTCCTCGATAAACATAATTATATTAATTATTAATACTCAAATAAACATTATAAACTAATAGTAATAGTTAATATTACTAATTAACTCTGATTTAATCATAATTATATTAATGATCCCTCTCATTGGAGAGTGATTATTTTCAGTGGCATATACTTACAGTATTTCACTTGTTGGAAATGTTCAGATACCAAATATAATGTTTAATGGAGAAGATTTCAAATATGCCATTTGTAAATCAGGAAGTATCTATTGTTTTAAAAGTAGTTAACTGAATGTGGAGTTTTCTTCAATAGTTGACATTGTGGGATTTTAAGTTTGTTGTTATTGAGGACTTTACCTGAATGAAAAAAAGGATTTTTAAAATGTTAACCTGAAAAAAGAGGGACTAGTGGAAATTCTTAGCAACAGTTTGCTTTTAGCTATGAATCTTGATTTTATGACATTATTGTGCCTCATTTTACCTAAAAAAAAATAAAAGATAATATGGAATCTAAAAAGTGTTCTCAAAAAAGATTTTAAAATGTATTTAAAATGAAAAATAAGGGATCTGTCATAAAATACTGTGATTCCACAGTCAGTGAAGACATTTTTATTGGTTACAGAATGACAGTTTAGTTTTTAAATGATACTCTGAATGTTTATATATTGTTTTTTAGATGGATCTGTTGTTAAAATGTTTGTCAATCTCTCCAAGAAGTAAAGGCTATTGTTTATTTTCTCCTAATTCAAACATGGAAATTTTAGTGAGCTCTGATAGAGAAGTATTTAAAATATAAAATTGAACAATTCCTGGGACATGAATGAACATGCCAAATATACATGTCTTTTTAGAACAACAAAAAAATGCTGCCTCCACATAGATATAACTGGGAAAAAAATGAACTGTTTTGCTAATGTTATACAGAAGGTGTGTTGAATGATTCCACAAACATTCCATAATTTCATGTGAACATTTAAAAAAAAAATTCTTATTGGGGTGCCTGGGTGGCTCAGTTGGTTGTGTCTGACTTTGGCTCAGGTCATGATCGCGTGGTCTGGGAGTTCAAGCCCTGCGTCGGGCTCTGTGCTGTTGGCTTGGAGGCCGGAGCCTGCTTGGGATTCTCTGTCTCCCTCGCTCTCTGCCCCTCCCCCGCTCATGCTCGCTCTCTCTCTCTCTCTCTCTCTCTCTCTCTGTCAAAAATAAATAAACATTAAAAAAGTTAAAAATTTTTAATTTTATCATTTATTCCATTTTTTTTTTAATTTTTTTTTCAACGTTTTTTATTTATTTTTGGGACAGAGAGAGACAGAGCATGAATGGGGGAGGGGCAGAGAGAGAGGGAGACACAGAATCAGAAGCAGGCTCCAGGCTCCGAGCCATCAGCCCAGAGCCTGATGCGGGGCTCAAACTCACGGACCATGAGATCGTGACCTGGCTGAAGTCGGACGCTTAACCGACTGTGCCACCCAGGCGCCCCTCATTTATTCCATTTTGAGAGACAGAGAGAGACAGTGTGAGAGCTGGGTTGGAGCAGAGAAGAGTGGGAGACCCAGGATCCGAACCAGGCTCCAGGCTCCGAGCTGTCAGCACAGAGCTCAACACGGGGCTGGAACTCACCAACAGTGAGATCACAACCTGAGCTGAAGTTGGATGCTTAACCAACTGAGCCACCCAGGCGCCCGTCATGTGAACATTTTTTTTTTTTTTTTTTAGCTGTCGGGTATATATTCTATAACTACATTCTGGAATATAGTCTATAGAACATAATAACTTAGTTGATTTGTACTTTTAAAAAATGTTTGTTTATTTATCTTGAGAGAGAGAATCCCAAGCAGGCCTCACACTATCAGAGTGGAGCCTGATGTGGGGCTCGATCTCAGGAACAGTCAGATCATGATCTGAGTCGAAATCAAGAGTCAGGCACTTAACTGACTGAGCCACTCAGGTACCCCAGTAACTTTAGCTTATTTTTTAATGACCTTAAGAAAAAAAAATTTTATAGAGACAATCAGAGGGAAAACTAAATTTCAAAATGGTATTTGATCCAATTTATAGATCCCTTATAATATTGAGAGGGCTATACTTAAGTATTTCTATTTAAACATTTCTATTTCTATTTATGTCTTTTATAAATATACCAGGAAATTTTTAAAAATTTCATCAACTCAAAACATATTGGAGGCCTTTGGAATCTACACTGTGAAGACAAGAGATTTTAAACATAATTGCTCCTCTTGTGGAACTTACATTTAAGTTAGGGGAAATGGATAATAAACAACACAGCAGACATCTAAAATATGCAGTTGGGGGAAAGGTGCTAAGATATGTCATAGCAGGGAAAACGAGGCAGAGTACAGTGATTGGGGGTAAGACATCCCAGGAAAACAATTAAAACCTTTTTTTTTTTTCCTTCGGTTGATTGCTTGTTTGATAAAATCAATAAGATACAACGACTCAAAATCTAGCGGTGGAAATGATGCTGGTGTGTACAGCAAAACGTGATCTATGATGCAAGAGAGAAACAATCTTAATGTTCTTTTTATGATTCTGTTATTTCAATCTATTTATGAACATTAAAGCGTTCCTTTGTTGGATACTCTCCATATTCTAGGCCCTATAAACGAACACAGTACATGATTGTTGCCTCCTTCCAAAACTGGATATCATATATCATATTATTCCTTATGCCTGCTGTGCACATTTTAGAGGTAAATATGTGATAAATTTTATATACACGTAAAGACTTAGATATAGCTATTCATTGCATCAGTGTTTGCAAAAGTGGAAACTGGAAACAGAACAAACGTCCATCAATGGAAGAATGGGTAGGCAATTTATGGCCATATTGGAAATTATGGAGTGGTTAAAATATTGAGCTAAGATTATATACATTATCATGGAAAACTCTTTAAGATAGACTGTTAAGTTTTTTTTTTAATATTTTTTTTTTTTTTTGAGAGAGAGTGGGAGGTGGGCAGAGAGAGAGAGGGAGACACAGATAGAGCCTGAGGCGAGGCTCAAACCCACAAACCCTGAGATCATGACCTGAGCTGAAGTTGGACACTTAACCGAATGAGCCACTCAGGTGCCCCAAGATACACTGTTAAGTTTTGAAGAAAACACATTTCAAGACAATCTATTTAGTAAGATGATGATTACAAACAAATTCAAACAAATCGAAACTATGTTTCTTGGTATGTAAGGTAGATCACTTTACTTTCCCCAACTCTTCCCTTCACCTCTGTAATAGAATTGTACATTAACATCCTTTTTTTTTTACATTTATTTATTTTTCATAGACAGAGAGAGACAGAACACAAGTGGGGGAGGGTCAGAGAGAGAGGGAGACACAGAATCCGAAGCAGGCTCTAGGCTCCGAGCTGTCAGCACAGAGCCCAACGTGGGGCTCGAACTCACAAACTGGGAGATCATGACCTGAGCCGAAGTCGGACGCTTAACTGACTGAGCCACCCAGGCGCCCCCACATCCTTTTTATATGAAATGCTGATATTGTCACATACTAAATTGCTATAGTTATTTGTGATTGTATACCCCTGCCCATTGCCTTCCTGGCCATATAATGTGGCTTGGTTAACGGAACGCTAGAGGGCAGGATGTGAACAGAAGCTTTAAGTGTACTTGTCTGGTTTTGCCTCTTCTCTTACATGCCTGCTATCTGCCACGAGAACCTGAACGCATCTATAGCCTGAACCAGAGTGGCGCTAGCTGCCCGTAATCCCTTGGCCAATAAACATAAATGTTCTAAACCACTGATTTTTGAGGTTGGTTGTTATGCCGCGTTATTGCAACAAGAGCTGACTGACACAGTGTTTGTGTGAGTGCTTAGAAAAAATCAGGAGCGATAGCCACTAGACTATAATCTTTATCTCTAAGAATTAATATTGGATGTAAAGAGGGAATTAAAATTATTATTTTGTACTGTTGAATTTATTTTAATTTAATTTTTTAAAAAAAAATTTTTTTTTCAACGTTTATTTATTTTTGGGACAGAGAGAGACAGAGCATGAACGGGCGAGGGGCAGAGAGAGAGGGAGACACAGAATCGGAAACAGGCTCCAGGCTGTGAGCCATCAGCCCAGAGCCCGACGCGGGGCTCGAACTCACAGACCGCGAGATCGTGACCTGGCTGAAGTCGGACGCTTAACCGACTGCGCCACCCAGGCGCCCCTATTTTAATTTAATTTTTAAGTAGATGATATAATTTTTCTGTTTCTCACATCAAAATCAAAATCAAATACGCTAAGAAGATCAGCTCTCACTTTTCTCCATCCAATCCATTTCTGCAACCTATAGATAATACATTAGCATCTTATTAATGACAATGAAACAAAAAACAAATGTGTTCTTATTTTCCCCCTTTATTAACTATGTTTTGTTCTTGACATTGCTTTTTTTTCTTGCATTTTTATATAATAGAGATCTTGTCATTTTGGTACATATATACTTTACCCCTTCTCTTTCCTTCTCCTTCTCCTCTTTCTCCTCCTCCTCCTCCTCCTCCTCCTCCTTCTTTACAACTGAATAATGTTCCACACTATGGAATTAACTTAGTTTATTCAACTTGTCCAATATTTGCTAAGCTCTTGGATTATTTCTAGACCTTTTCTACTACAAACAGTGCCCACAATGGATAATCTTATACGTACCATTCTATGTGTAGAATCATCTGCAAACATAATTTTACCTTTTCCTTTCCAGCTTTTATGCATCAAACGTTTTATCCTGTATAAATATGTAGCTGAATACATTTAATACAAGGTTAAATAGCTGTGTTAATAAAGGCCACCCTTTTCTTGTTCTTCCAATATTTGCTCATTAGAAAATCTGTTGGTGTTTGGTCTGGGATGACCTATAGTCATGCATTAGCTGGGATCTTTGCAATAAACAGTTAAAGGAAGATTGTTTCTCTACTCATAACATTTCTGACACCAAATGTATGGGGGTTTTCACTGTAAGCAATTCCCCAATTCTCTGCAGACACCAGCCGAGTGTCCTACAATTTCGTTCAATTCTGGCACTAACTACCTGGAGTTAAGGCGGACCCCTCAGGTTCAGGTCTCAGTCCCATAAGACTGCCTCTAACTGCAAGTAATGAGTTCCTAGGTTACCTACACTTCTGCCCAACTTGACTGCAAATTAAGGGTTCCCATGATTTCCTCTTCGGTTTAATAATTTGCTATAACAGCTTACAGAACTCAGAGAAATACTTATTTTTACAGATTTATTATAAAGGATATAAAGGACACAAATGAACAAATGGAGACGTACACAAGGTGAGCCCTGAAAAATTAAAATGTATGAGCTTTTGTCCCTGTGGAATTTGGGGTGGGTCACCTTCTTGGCATGTAGAAGTGTTCACCAACTTGGGACCTCTAGGAACGCTCTTATTCAGGATTTTTATGAAACCCTATTGGATTTCATAAAATGGATCGCTTGGATCCATTGGCCACTGGTGATTAATTCAATCCTCAGCACCCCCTCTCCTCCCTGGGTGTTGGGGAATGGGGCTGAAACTTTCGACCTTCTAATCCTATGATCGGTTCCTCTGGTAATCAGCCCCCGTCTTCGAAGCATCATCTCATTTGCTTTAATTGAAGTATGACTTTGAAAGGGGCTTATTCTTTCAGATAACAGAATAGCAAATACCAGAATAACAGAAGATGTTCCTTTAGCCCCTACCACTCAGGAAATCACAAGGGCTTTAGAAGCTCTTGTGCCAGGAACTGGGGATAAAGAATAAACAGATATGTTTTATTATATCTCAATCACAACAGTGCAAGAAAACTAAGCAATTAATGAGAGTTTAATGAAGAGAAGCCTTTTATAAGATGGTGGGCCATATTAAGGATACCAAAAGGGGTTGGTGAAATTAATGGAACTAACAATAGGGAGACAGCATTTCTCTCCTTAGGACTGAAAAAGACGTAGGAAATAGAGGTTCTGGGAACAGAGAGATTTGTAGGCAAGAGCCTCCTGATAAAAACTGCAGCCCTCAGGAAAAAATCACTTTAACCCTGCAGTCTTCTCGAATTGGCTTAACTCAAACAGAAACCACATTGTATGGTTACTGCAGACCACACAAGAGCCGGATGGAGAAGAGGCAAAGTGGATCTAGAGGGGCCAAGCAGGGATGACCCAGCATACATATTAAGGAAGTGTCTACTTCTTTTTTATTGAATGCTTTTAAATATAAGAATGGAATTGAATTTATTAAGTTATTGTCACTATCCGTGGAGATGATCATAGGATTTCCTGTATAGATCATCAATGTTGTATTAAGATATATATTATATATTATATATATATATATATTACACTTCTTAATATTGAGCCATCCTTTCATACCTAAAGTCAACTTTGTGCCTAATATTTTATCTCTTTTTAAACTTCATAAACGTGGAATAATAAAATGTGTACACTAATGTGTCAGCTCTTCATTCTTAACATGTTGAGATTCATCCAGGGGTGCCTGGGTGGCTCAGTCAGTTGAACGTCTGACTTCATGGGTTCCAGTCCCGCGTCGGGCTCAGTGCTGACAGCTCAGAGCCTGGAGCCTGTTTCAGATTCTGTGTCTCCCTCTCTCTGTCCTTCCCCTGCTCGTACTCTGTCTCTCAAAAATAAATAAACATAAAAAAATATGTTGAGATTGATCCTTTTGTGTATAGATATGTTTAGATACGTATTTCATTTTGTGAATATTCAATCCACTCTGCTGTTGAATATTTGGGTTAGTCTAGTTTGGGCTATTAAAAATACTGCTGCTGCACATGCTTATAAATGTACCTGTATAAACATTTCTATTTACCTAGGAATAAAATCGCTGCGTCGTTAGGAATGCTTATTTCGAGCTTTGCTAGATACTGCTAAGCGGTTTTCCAAAATAATTGTACCACCTTTACACTCCCATCGGTAATGTAGGAGATTCCCCGTTGCTCCCTATTCCTGCTAACTCCTTAAATTTGGCCATTCTAGTGCATGTCGAATGATATCTCGGTGTGGTTTTATTTTAATTTCCCTTCTGTCTAATGAGGACAGATATCTTCTCATATTTTTATTGGACATTTGGATATCCTCTTTTGTGAAGTGACTATTCAAGTTGTTCGCTAATTTTTCTATTGGATTTTTCTTCTAATTTATTTTGATAAGTTCTTTATATATTCTGGGTGTGAGTCCTTTGTCATGTTTTTTTTTGATTATGTTCTCTTGTAACAGAGCTCGTCTGTTTGCATTATTAAGGATTTCTTTTGGCAAATAAGAAGTCTTAGTTTTTATGTGGGCTGGTTAGTCGGTGTTTTTCCACATGGCTACTGCCTTTTCTCCTATTTATAGATTTTGCTCAACCAAAGTTGCTGAAGATAAGAATTAATCCATGTTTTCTTTTGAAACTTCCCTGTCCAATACTACAGTGACTATATACATATAGTTATTTAAATTTAAACATAAGTTACTTAAAGTTAGATTACATTAAATCAAAAATTAGTCTCTCCACTGCTTTAATCACATTTCAAGCGCTCAGTGGCCACAGGTGGCCTGTTGGATACAGCAAATATAGAATATTTCCATTATCACAGGCATATCTACTGGACTGTGTAGAAAAGTGGGAAGGTGAAGAATATAGCTGGGCCATGTTCCTAGAGGAACTAGAACTCCTTATTTGTGATTTTTTAACAATGAGAATTAATCATGTCATTTTTATAATTAAAATAAGGAAAGGAGAAAAAAACTACTTTAGTTTACAAGCTTTGTTTTATTTATTTTTTTCTTTTCTTTTTTTTTCAAAAATTTTTTAATGCTTATTTATTTTTGAGACAGAGAGAGACAGAGCATGAACAGGGGAGGGGCAGAGAGAGAGGGAGACTCAGAATCTGAAACAGGCTCCAGGCTCTGAGCTGTCGGCACAGAGCCCGACGTGGGGCTCGAACTCACGGACCGTGAGATCATGACCTGAGCCGAAATTGGACGCTCAACCGACCAAGCCACCCAGACGCCCCTACAAGCTTTGTTTTAAAAGAAGCAGGCATAGTTATAGGTATATCATGATCTGACACCTAGCCAAATTTCTAAAAGAGTATTTGTACTGTAAACTGACTGGAACACAGGTTTCGTATTTGACCATAATACAGACTGTCCCTGAAACAGACTCCTTTTACATATAGAGGTGTTTAACAAACTTCCTCCAACCATTCCGATTAGTTTGGAGACCATTCTAAATTGTTCTACTTACTAAATCTCCTTAACTTAAAAAATGCTTTACTTCCCTCTTTAATCTATGGGTTTTTTTTTTTTTTTTTTTTTTTTTTTTAGCACATTAGAGATTTTTGTTTGTGTGTTTTTCTAAAATGTAACTGATGCTTTTTCTTTCCTAGTGAAGTTCATGGTTGTCTGAAGGATTATGATATGGTTTGGAGGCAGACGTTTACAAATATTTCCCTTGGGTTCAATTTTAAATTGATACAATTTATAAGCTGGGTTTTAAGTAATTTAGGTGATTTTTTAGTGTGGAAGCCAGATAGAAATCCAATGATTAATCACTGCCTCCTACTTGATGAACTCCTTCAGAGATCAAAGGATAACTTATTAGCCACTTAGAAAATACAACAGGTTGGTTAAAGCCCATGGAGTCCTGAACTGTTCTGATTTCCAAAGTTACCTGTCAGACTTTGAACTAGAGAAAAGTGACAAGTTGAAAGGACTAAACAAAAGTTACCTTCCTGAAGGGGCTGCTGACAATGATAAAACAGTCATTCACAGGTAGCCTGTGTGGGGGTGTTTTACCCCAAAGATAACAATGCAGCTTTCGTGATGGTGTTGAAGCGTATTTCTATTTTGGTACTTAATTTTTCTGAACACAAAGCAGTCTGAATGCTGTCAAATAAAAACACGAATGTTGAAATCTGACAAGTCCTTTATGGTACATACTTCCAGAGCATGTTGTATATTCTTCCAGCACTTTTCACAGTTTCAGTGATTTAATTATTTTGAAATTGTCGATTATCTGGCTTCTCAGCTATACCATCAGCTACAGAGGAAAGGGCTGTGTCTGTTTCGTCTAAAACTGTCTCCACCTCTTAGGACAGAATCCAGCCCTCGCTGTATACTTATTGGCTAACAAACATCAAGCCGGATCAAAGTGCGGTGAGATCTTTCCAGCACTTGTGGGTTAGGCTCGTAATGGGAACTTTAGAGCTTAAACTGCAAACAAGCACTCCAGTGTTGGTGGCTCTACTTGGACTCCTGTTCTAAGGCTGTTCTTTCAAAAACTCGTTCAATAGGATTTCTACTCATTGGTATAATCAGTGGTACCTATATAAATATACTTACCCCCATAGTGCTCTGCTCTCTGTTACCCTTTTCTACTCTTTCACTGACGTTACTTTGTCACTTCTAGGCTTTAGGGCCAGGACTTGGTATTTCCAGTAGGGACCCCATTTTTGTCAATTGATTGACTGCTTGGTTGAATATGTAAAAAATTACCAATTCATCATTAACATAAATGTCCTCATTGAGTGAGCTGCTACCAAGAAAATAATTCTTAAGCAAAAGTCACATTTTGGCTTAAATATATTTACCCCAGTCCTCTTGGTGGGGAGAAAGAAATTATGAAACATCTAATGTATTATAAAAATGTGAGTTATCTGTAAATAAAACTAGCCAGAACTCAATATTGGAACAGATGCTATCCCCATGGAAGCACTGTCATTAAAAATAAACTGTTCTTAAATATTTACAATTATTTTTACAAGTTTACAAAGCCTACTTTCATGTTGCATCTCATGTAATCCTTAAAACCAGGAGTTTTTTGGCATGTACTTTACAGAAAAGGAAACTGAAATATAGAGACATTCCATAGTTACTTAGGACCTACCGGTTTGTCGGTTTTCAGATTTTACAGTCCAGTGTCTTGAGGAAAGACTCAAAACTTCTCTTGGATCTGCTTTTCATGTTTGGATGGGTCACCTTTCCCATCTGAACCACGTGGGTTGGGATGGTTTGGTTTCCTACATATTTGGACATAAAAACTAAGCACCCTAGAGCAATGTCTCTGTGATTCCAAGATGATGGAAGCACATGTAGTTAGAACGAAGAAACACAAGGTGATTCAAGCTGGTGACAAAATTCTCAAAGATACTTGGAAACTTAACTTCTTTATTTAGTAGTGTGAAGTTTTTTTAGCCTCTTGAGTTATGGATTTTTTAAAATGAGGCATATCATTGCAGGAGTGAAAAATAAACAATGCTTTTTGTAAAAGTTGATTGAACTCTCTGTTCTTTCCCTTAGTCTCTCCTCATACACATGCATGTATCTTATTAAAACGTACAAGATCACTATTAAATTCTGCATTTGCTTTCTGTTCTACCCTAAGATTTTCTGTTCTATTCCTAAGATTGAATGGAGAGCTAGCTGGGATGTTCGGAATGGAGAATTTTTATTTCAAAAGATGAACTTCAAATAAAATCTTTGATATCGATTTTGGATTTTACTCTTGTTCCAGCAGGATTTAACTTGCAGTAGGCTTTCTTTTACCACGTACGTGACTTGAGAAAAAGATGTGAAAGAAATGGTTCATCCAGGGTCACTTAAGAGCTTCCAAATGACCATAGTGGGCAGCTTTTGGCCTTTGGATTACCAAAAGAAATAAACTTGTCTAAGAAAATCCCAACTTGTTGTTATCTGAATTTAAGACATTGACAAGCATTTGACCTCAATGGTCCTAGTAAAATGAGATAGTAAACATATGAACTACTACTTTTCTTTTTTCCTTTCTTACTCTGTTGCCCAAACTTAAAGCAACATTGAGTAAGTTTGAGACTTTTTTGATTTTGACATTCTCAATGCTGTCAAAAGTGAATAAGGTCTGTATTCATTTCATAGGTTGATATACTAATATATTCATTATTTACAATCTTAAGAAGAAATAGAAGTGGTGAACATTTTAGAATTCTAATTTCTTTAATTCTCTGGCTCTCTAGAGGGATGGATTCTAGAAGACAAATATAATACCAGTTGTGATGTGCCTAATTTACTGTAAAACTTGCAATCAAATGCAAAAGAAATGAGCAATATTTAATTTACCTTGGGAAAAATTTAGAATACAGTAATAAATAGAGTCAATACAAAAATATTCAGGATTTCACTAAGCAGAAGGTATGGAAGTTTCTTTGTAAGGTCAAGATTTGTATTTACCATCTCATTGCCAATTCATTATTTAATTAATGAAGCAAACTGTGCACCACGATTACCAGTCCTTGTTCCAGGCTCTTGATATTTGTAGGCTAACAAAATAGACAAACAAAACAGATAACATAATCCTGCCTAACAATTACCTACATATACAGTGTATATTTTATGCACATTTATGCTGTGTTTAAAATGCATGTGCACTCTTAATTAATTTTGTAACACAGTAAACAATGTAAATGGTGCACCTAAAGGCTAAAGAACCATTCGAATGCATCATATTAAGTCACATGTTAGAGACCCATTATTCATTATCCAAAAAATACTTTGCATACACAGAATGGAAATGCTATGTGAAAAACTTTGTTGATCTTAGTGATTGCATAATCATGGAGTTGTCAATCCAAAAATGCAATAACTTGATATGGAAGGTGGATGAGAAAAGCTCAGATACTGACATCTAAACAGCGTTAACCCATGCGATTGTTTCCATAACCCTCAGTGATGCAGTGCAGTTTTTTTCTTGATGAAGTATACTTGTCAAGCCATAGATGATCAGTGTGGCTTATAGCTGCACATTCCATTTGGGTCACGCAAAATACGCTTGTTGGGACTTTTTCATCTATTTACAGGAGACTGGAAAAGGAGGTGATTCCCTCTCCGACTACTCCCCAATATGTTTCACGCTGTGGCTGGAGAATATCTCTGGAAAAATACCAACATTTTCTTGAAGTGTAAGACATAATTTCATTAAATTATATATCTTTCACTGATTTTTTTAAGTCTATTTACTTATCTGAGAGAGACGGGGAAAGAGTGCATGCATGCGTGCAAACGGGGGAGGGGCAGAGAAAGAGGGAGAGAGAGAGAATCCAAAGCAGGCTCTGCCCTGACAGGGCAGAGCCCAATGCGGGGATCACTCTCCCCGACTGTGAGATCATGACCTGAGCTGAAATCAAGAGCTGGACGCTTAACTGACTGAGCCACCCACGTGCCCCGGTCCTACACTGATTTTTAAATTATTTTTGGAGATTTTTATTTATTATAAATTATTTATGTATTTTATCCATATTTATTAAATGGATTATTTATTTACATTATACTTTTTTTATACTTAGAAATACGTTGAATAAAAGTAAAATGTTTTAGGTAAGTTTAAGAACCTATAGAAGAGATTTAATAATCTTTCTACACCGAGAACTAAATAAAATCAATGATTATTTAAATGGCTGGTTGTTTTTAGACACATTGGGGCAATTTATCTGAGATAGAGTCATTCCAGCAAGCCCCTTCCAAAACCCAGCAATTCACCCAACTTAAGCATTTTAATAAAAAAGACCTTCTGTTCCCGTTGCTTTTGTCCCAGAAGCGGGGGAGTGGGGGGCTGCGGGGGAGGAGCAAACTATAGAGTAAGCTTTTAAAAACAGACAAAATGATATTTTCCTTTAGAATGGGCAAGGCAAGTTTCACTGAAAGAAACACATCTCAGGTAAAGCTAGTTTTACTTTTATTCTTCATCTTCTTAAAACTGACTGGAGAGAGGCCCATTGTGTGCCCTACACTTTTTGTTCTGGGCACCTGAGCAGCGCACAATGTATCACTTATCAGTGGAACAAAAGACTCCTTCATCAGGCAAGGGCTGGGGAACATGACAGCTGCAGACTCAGAGCCTCTCTAGGCTGCTCCTTTGCTGAGACGGAACAGGAAATAGACTATTCATGTGGACTTTCATGTCTGACCCTATTTAATTTGACTCAAGTAAGATTAGCCTCTTTCAAAACATATCCATCCATGTTGAATGGTAATCCTAGATCTTTGCTTCTTATGAGAGACTTGGTTCAGAAAATGTAGAAAATAATTTGTATTAGGTGGATTTTACAGTAGAAACAATAACGATTTTTATGTAACCAAAGAGTACTGCTGTATATTTTGAACAGCTTACATTTTGGAATATGTTTTTATTAAAAAATGCAATATAAAAATAATAGGTTTTTTTTTTCCCTGACTGCAAGACCAAAGAAAACCAGGAAGGTTTTGTGCTGTTGAGGATGTAAATAAATACTAAAACAATTCTCATTTCATTACATTGTAGTTTAATTCTAAATATTGATCTTGTTACTGAGCGTATTCCTTTCCCTTTATGTAAATATATTTTTCTTGTACCCTTCTAAGATTATGCTTGTATTCCCATTGAACTAAAAAAAAAAATTCTGTTTGGAAGGTTACTTAAATGTAGAACTCTAAATTCTTGAGCAATTATTGAAAGAAAAAACTTTCTTTAATAGCTCAAAGAGTTCTTGGCTGCTATGTAGGTCACCCCATGTTAGAATAATTTAATGCAGAATATTTCATACATAAGACGTCCACACTGATCACATTTTTTTCATTCCATTTTTTGTGTCTCTGACATAAATGTTTGAATAATCATAAATTCGAATAGAAATAATGATATTTATGGTACCGTATACTCTATGTCAAGACTGAAAACAGGATAATGTTGTATGTTTGCCATATGATTAATTGTAAAACCTTACTGAGAACTCTGGAGGAAGGAAAGTCTATATAAAAAACTTAATAAAGTAAAAACATTTTACAAAACACCAAAATTTATAGCCTGAATCTTAGTGACTTAGTAAAGACATGTCATAGAGAGGTTGTTTCAATAAATAGTTAAGAATTGCGTCTATCAGTTTTTGCCAGTAGATGCTTCTATAAGCTTGAAGATAATTTTCTTCTTTCCCACAATTACCTCTGATCTCCTATAATATTTATGTCACTGGTTTAGATACTGAGAATAGCTATAAAACAAAATGACTTATTTTAAATAGTTTGATCGTAAACACTGTTAGTCACTTAAATCACTGAGTGATTACAATTATTTTTATCATAGTATAATTACAAACTTAACATTTTGCACAGATCTAAGCTTTTATTCAGTATTTTCTCATCTGTGTCAGGTCAGAACATTGGTCCAACATTCAATAACTAGTACCTGAAATTTGAATCTGTATGTTGCTTTTGTTATAATTTGGCACCTGAATATATGTGCATCTCTCTCTCTCTCTCTCTCTCTCTCTCTCTCTCTCTCTCTCTCTCTGTGTCTCTATCTTTCTAATTTATTGATCTAGGTACATAGAGTATATATATCTATATAACTACATAAAGATATATACATACCTATATCTTTAGATATAGGTATATATATGTACACCTGGGTCCATATAAAATGGGCCTGATAAAAATGATCTTGTAGAACATCAGGAAGAAGAAAAACATACTTGTCTCTTTAAAAATATTCCCTTTTTCTTTACTTTTCATAAGATTCTTGTTAAATTGAAATAAAAATGTTGAAATAATCAAAAAGGAATTTGAATTGAAAATTGATTTTTGAAGATCTTTTTGAAAAAATAATTTTTTTTTAGTTGAGAACTTAATTATTTACTGCTGCTTTTGATAATGTTATTTGGGCATTATTACATTATATTTCCTCCAACCTGGTTGTGTTTTCCAAAACCTGGCTTTTGTCTTCATCACCTTCTGTTTTAAAATCAGCCAACTCATCTGTGTTCCAGAGCTATTGTTTCCCTCAACTTACACAGTGGGCTGTAGAATTTACCAGGCATCATTTTTCAGAATAGCCCAAATTTTCTTATTCTCCTCCATTCTCAGAATGTCCAACCATATGTGCCCTGATCATGGTACAGTTAGAACCAATGTGTCTTTTTTCAGTTTACTTTTAAAAATTCATTGACCAACATCTGAGAAATTTTGGGCTTCAGTAGCGTTTCTTATTCTCTTCACAAACTTCTTTCTTCATTTCATTGCCACTGCTGTAGCTGTTAGCAAAGCAGTTCATTCTTTATGATGAAATACAAATGACTCATCTTAATAGTAAGAGCATGTATTTGTCCCTGGTATGTTTGAATCATTTCGTATGTCCGTACAGATGTAAATGTTTGCTGAAATAGTCCTCAGAGGATGCCCCTGATCACTAGACAAATATTCCTTCCTTCCTTCCTTCCTTCCTTCCTTCCTTCCTTCCTTCCTTCCTTCCTTCCTTCCTTCCTTCCTTTCTTTCTTTCTTTCTTTCTTTCTTTCTTTCTTTCTTTCTTTCTTTCTTTCTTTTCTTTCCCCTTCTCCTTCTCCTCCTCCTCCTCCTCCTCCTCCTCCTCCTCCTCCTCCTCCTCCTTCTCCTTCTCCTTCTCCTTCTTGTTTTAGTTACCAGAGGCTCATTTCTTTTCAATATTGTTCTTCCAGGGAAAACAATTTTTGTAGATTGTATAGCTGCTGGAAAAATGGAAACTATCAGTGTCCTAATAAAACTAAGCTAAAGAGAAAATTCGCCTCCTTTATTGCTTTCTTTTCCTCTGCTGGAGTCGTTGTTCTTCTATACGATTCTGCCTTGATATTCCTTGTTTTCTTATTTTTATTGCAGGAATTTACCTGTTTTAACCTGTGCACTCTGCAATGCAGCGACACAGTGCCTGTACGTCTCCTCGGCCCAGATCTTGGGAAACTTGCCTGTTTTGGTGTGCATCAGGTATGTGAGTATGCTTGGACAAATATGTTACTGATGAAAATCATGGCCTCTCTCCCCTCCCTACTATTCAGGCTGGTTGAAAGTCATGGTTTACATACTGTAAACTGTACAGTTTTATGTGTTCCCATGACTTTACTCTCTTTATACCAAAGGACCCCCAATCTATTACTTATACAGAGGTATTTATCTTTCATCTCTGATTTACATCGTATGTGCATATGCCTGTGTACATCCGCATGATCGGGCTTCTGAGACGAACCTTAGTGTCTTCTGTGTTCTCTTCTTCATGCCCCTTCCCCATTCAGTGCTTTGATTCCACTAAGTGTAGTTCTACCGTCATCATGCTCTCCTTGGTTCCTCTCTACTTTCTCGTCTGGATGATTCTATTTCCTTCCCAACTCTTCCAACGGGCATTTCTATCACTTCTCAGTTGCCCTACTTCCTCATGATGCTATTAGAATTATTTTTTGATGATTGAACTTCTGTTTTTAAAAAGTTGGTAAGTCATCAGCATCTAAACAGACCTACCAACAAACCTTAACATGGCAGATAGAATCTCATACAAAGTGGCCCAGATCCTCCCCTCTCTTTGCCGTACCTTGTTACCACAGAAAAAGTTCTGCACAGAGCCTGGCACGTAGTAGGCACTCCGTGAATGATTGTTGGTGAACAAGAAGGCACTGTGTAGGCACCAATAGCAATATAAAAATATACAATATAAAAATATACAATATAAAAATATGCAATATAAAAACAGACAAATAGAAATGTGTGAATTCTGTTGCGATGCAAGCAATGGTCTCATTCACTGGCTCTTAGCCTCTAGCATCAGAATTACCCACTGGGCTTGTTAAAACCGAGATTGCTGGGGTTACACTCAAGTTTCAGATTCAGTAGGTCTGCGATGGGGCCCAAGACAAGGTCCCGTGATGGTGCCACACTTTAAGACCTACTGGTCTAGTTAATACCATGTAAATTGTTAACAGGGATGAACGTTATTAGTTTTTTTGTTGTTCACTGGTGCATCTAACCAAAGGGCCTACTCTTCTTCATGGCACTCATGTGCCATCTGCATAATTTCTGTTGTATCTTGAAGTCTTCCAAATCTCCTGTGATGGTTAATTTTATATATCAACTTAGCTAGGCAATGGTACCCAGCTATTTGGTCAAACACCAGCCTGGATGTCCCTGTGAAGCTCTTTTAAAGATGATATTAACGGGGCGCCGGGGTGGCGCAGTCGGTTAAGCGTCCGACTTCAGCCAGGTCACGATCTCGCGGTCCGGGAGTTCTAGCCCCGCGTCGGGCTCTGGGCTTGATGGCTCGGAGCCTGGAGCCTGTTTCCGATTCTGTGTCTCCCTCTCTCTCTGGCCCTCCCCCGTTCATGCTCTGTCTCTCTCTGTCCCAAAAATAAATAAAAAACGTCGGAAAAAAAAAAAAAGATGATATTAACATTTAAGTCAGTAAACTTTGAGTAAAGAAGGACTACCCTCCCTAATGTGGGTGGGCCTCATCCAATCAGTTGAAGACCCTAAAAGAAAAGACCCTGGTCCCTTGAGGAAGAGGAAATTTTGCCAGCAGTAGGCCTTTGGACTCCAGATGCAATGTCACCTCTTCCCAGAGTCTCCAGCTTGACGAACTATCCTGCAAATTTCAGACTTGCCAGCTCCCATAATAGAATGACTCAATTCCTTAAAATAAATCTCTTTCTACCTCCCATTCCTCCCTCCCATCTCTCTCTCTTTTCTCTCTCTCCATATATATTTCCTAATGCTTCTGTTTCTCTGGAGAGCCCTGACTAACACACCCAGTGTGTCCAGGATTAAGAATCACTTGTCATCTGTACTCAGTCTTTTCCCTGGACTGTATAAAGTGGATTGATGCCTTAAAAACTATAATTCTTTTAGCATTTTGGATAGATATGATATAATCACTAAGATAAAAAAAGTACTATTCAAGTGTAATGTAAATTATATTATACATGTGGGCCTTAAAATTTCTAATCTTTGCTTATACTAACAAAGTCCTTCTGAGTTTTTTAATGACTTAGCTACTTAAAGAAATATTAAGCTAAGAAATAGAATATAGAAGAAACAGTATGCCTTTTCTTTTTATTTCCATTCAAGAGCTAACAGTTTTTATTGGCAGGCCAGTTCAAATAGGAAGAGAGAAAAAATTAATGGTCATTACAATGGTTTATAAAATAGAGACAGCAATGCTGAATTTAGGATTATCACTCTAGTTTCTAATTTCTTTAAAGGAATGCAGTGGTGCCTTTGTTTAGTTGTGTAAATGTACACTATTTGAAGGAGAAATAAAGTGCTAGAGAAATAAAGTGGAAAAGTAATGAAAAAATGTCCCTATTTCAAGCTTCTTGGTTCATTGTAAGAAAAGTATTTTTCATTTTCTCTTAGTTGTAGGTCCTTCAGTGGCTTGATTACATTGCAGCAGAAAGAAGCATTGGGGACGGCATTTTGTCCACTTTCACACTAAGGAACATGATCATCATATATACATTTTTCTCTTCTCTAGCTTATACCAATAGGAATGTAAGGATTATACTAAATAATTGCATAAACGGTTACTTCCTGCCAATATAAAATGTCTTTGAGCACAATGGTAGAGTCTTTCTCCAAATCACTACTGACTTTTTGGTCTGACCTACGAAGGGTAAATCACATAAGCTACTTAAAGTTGGAATAATAGTCTTTGCAGATTAAAATGATGAAAGCTCTAAGGCTGGCGTGATGCCAAATTTTGATTTCCTGTTGTACTTTTGGGGCATCGTGTGGCGAATTTTGCAAAGTTGTTCTTCTGTTTGGTGTTCAGGTACTTTTCTGCAATTCACTCCAATTTAGCTACTGTCCTATTTTAATAGCTGGCGAATTTTTGCTCAGGTAATAAGTTCTAAGAAACATGACACTCTGATATCATTTTCACATTTATTAGTAATAAGGCTGTGTGGACTAGAGGGTAGGGCACAGATTTGGGGCAGAAAGAAGAATGGGTCCAAATTCCAGATTTGCCTTCTATTAGTTCAGTGATCTCGGGCAAGTTAATTAACATCTGGGTAAAAATTATGAATAAAAGTGTTGTGAGAATCATCTCAAATAGAATGATGCATATAAGATGCCTAGTATGATACTGGTCACTGTTTTATCATTTGGGAGAGAAATGCATTTCCATTTCAGTGTCTTCTAGGAATCTCCAATTTAACAGCCCAATATTGGACTCCCGATCTGCAGTCCCTGCAAATGTACTCATCTCAGTTGATGGCAAATTCATCGTCCAATTACTCAGCCTCACCTTTTCTCATTCCCCACATAAATTTTGAGGAAAACTTTTAGATTTCATTTTCTACTTCCTGCTGTTTTGTTGCAAGCTATCATCATCTTCCCATTGGGTGACTGCAGTGGCCTCCTAACTTATCCCCCTGAGTTTAGCCTTGACCCATTAGAGTTGATTTTCAATAAAGCCAACATAGTGGTCTTTCAAAAATGTATGACAGAACAGTTCACACCAACTCATGAACCTCCAGTGGTTCTGCATTTCCCCCAGAGTAAATGGCTCACATGGCTCTGTGTTTGGTCTGAAGCTGTATCTATTGCATCAGTGCTCTGTGACCTTCTATCTGCCTTCTCTCCCCTAACACATTTCTCCAGGTGCCTTCCCTATTTCCCTTAACCTGTGCTCACGAGTCACCTTCTCAGGAAGGCCTGCCTTGACCATGGCACTCCAAAATCCTTTGACCTTGCTGTACTTCTCCATACGATTTACTACCTTCTAATGCATCTGATAATGTATGATTTACCATGTTTGCTATTTATTTTGCTTCTCATGTTACTGTCTCTCTCTCTCTCTCTCCACTAAAATATAAAGCCCACAATGGTAGGGATTTTTGTTTTTTTCATGGACATATATACCCAGTACCTAGAACAGCGTCTGACACATAGTAAGCTGATGCATTATTTTTATATACATATATAATCAATATCATGTTGGTTCACCATCAATTTAAAGATACACAGGACATTTTCATTTATATTATTTTCTTTGAATTATCACTTGTCTTCTCCCAAAGTACAGTGAGTATATTATGTAGTCAGGATTCAAATTCATGTTTTCTCATGCTGTTCCTATTTTTCTTCCTCTGTTTATTACACTTCCCTTGGAAAGGTAATAGGAAAGCATATCTAAATTTGGATCAAAGAGTAATATGATTTAATCTGTGCCTTAGGATCAGTCATCCAGGGGAAGTATGTAATGATATTGAAAGGAAAAGAGGCTTTACAAATATCAAGGAGGACTGCATTAAGCTTCTGACATTGTTGATAGAAACAGATCGTGTGAAAGTCTTTTTAGGGTAGAGTCATAAAACTTTCAAACTGGGCTTGAAGGGCTAGAAACAGAATTTAAAGATGACTAAGAATTTGACCTTGAATAATTAGACAATAGGGCTATCAAAAAAGTTATTCATTTTCAAGAGGCTCAAGGAAGACAGTTTAGTCAATAAGACTAAATTATTTCATTGCAGTTATTAGTTACTGAGATACAAGAACATCTCTGTTCAGTCTAGACTATATTAACCCATTTTCAAGTTTCCTAACATCGTAGCAGAATTCATGATTGAAACGCTCCTGTTGATTGAGATATACTGCAAAGTACTTGGGGAAAAGGAGATGATAATCCTTTTGGATAAGAAAATACTGTATTTGATATAGAAATGAAAATTGTGGTAGCTAAATACACTTTTTATTTTCTGATAAGTGACATCATGTTGGATATCACTTTATCCAAATTTTTTCCGTGTTGATTTACACTGAACCTTTATTGTTTGGTTTTTATTTTGCCTTATACCTGATAGCTCAATCTATGAAATTTGGTTAATTAACATGGTATAGTTTGCCTTTAAAAATTTCTTATTATGGAAACTGAAGAAATAGTACAATGAACCCCATATACTCACAACTCGGCTTCAACAATGATCAACTCTTGACCAGTCTTATTTTATGTATCCTTCCTCTGCATCTGGTCTCTCCTCAACTGGGTAATTTTGAATTATATTCCCTCTATCATATATTTTGTCTATAAATATTCAACATATATTTATTAAAGATAAAATCTTGACTTTTTAAAGAATCCCAATGCCTTTCAATGTACTAATAGTGAATAATTTCCTTTATAATTTATTCTTAAAAATTTTTTAATGTTTATTTTTGAGAGAGAGAGAGACAGAATGTGAGTGGGGGTGGGGAACAGAGAGAGAGAGGGAGATATAGAATTGAGGCAGGCTCCAGGCTCTAGGCAGTCAGCGCAAAGCCTGACATGGGACTCCAACTCACAAACGTGAGATCATGACGTGAGCCGAAGTCAGACGCTTAATCGACTGAGCCACCCAGGTGCCCTGTGAATAATTTCTTAATATCAGTTAATATCCAGTTTTGTCATTATCCTAATATTATATATTCAAATATAATTGAGTGTGTCATTTAAGGATAACTTTTGGCCTCTTATCCCATGTTTCATTTTGGCAATATCTATAAGGTGATTTTCAAAATGAGTTGTTTTGCAAATAACCAATATGCTCCTCAAGTAATAAACGGTAAATGAAACGCAATAAAAGAAGGGATTCTTGTATAATTTGTTCACCAGTAATCACCAGCTTTTGGAACATTACTGGTATATAACAATTATTGACTGAATGAATGAATATTCTACCCATTATTTGTATATTTTGTCTTTTAAGCTCATAGTAATTTTTATATATACTAGGTTTTTCTGCTGGGCCATAATGTTCTTCCATTGCTTTGATTTTTTTGACTTTATTGTTTTAGTTACAATTAGTTAAACATGTTTTTAATGCTCTAACTTTGATTAACTTCCCTTTCTCTTCTCGTAAAACACTTCAAAATTTTTCCAGTATCTAAATTTACCGATATATATAAATTACATGTATATAAATCTGTCTTTAAAAAAAATTTTTTTTAATGTTTATTCATTTTTGAGAGACAGAAAGAGAGCACGAGTCGGGGAGGGGCAGAGAGTGAGGGAGATACAGAATCCAAACAGGCTCCAGGCTCTGAGCTGTCAGCACAGAGCCCGACGCAGGGCTCGAACTCACGGACCGCGAGATCATGACCTGAGCCGAAGTTGGACGCTTAGCCGACTGAGCCACCCAGGTGCCGCATAAATTTCCTTCCTTAAGGAAGAAAAGACAACTTTCTTTTTGGCAGTTGTTTGCTGGGTAACCAATAATATGTGTATATGTATATATTTTATTTATTTACTTATCAATGTATTTGTTGTAATCTTTTCACTTATTCGTTAAAATCATTTTCTTTCTCAATTATACTTTTCCTTTATTTAGTATAATTATATTCTTCTTTAGATAAGATGAACCTTACAGGAAAATTTGCATCGTACACAACCTGTTTTAGCAAAAGAGATCCTCTGAATTAATTGTCCATAGATATTTTATTAATTATGTGTCAGAATGCATTCAGGTCCGGGTGCCTGGGTGGCTCGGTTGGTTCAGCGGCTGACTCTTGATTTTGGCTCAGATCATCATCTCATGGTCCGTGAATTCTAGTCGTGCATCGGGCCCTGCACTGACAGTGTGAAGCCTGCTTGGGATTCTCTCTCTCTCTCTCTCTCTCTGCCCATCTCCCACTCTCTGTCTAAAAATAAATAAATAAACATTAAAAAAAGAATGCATTCGGTTGCTTGTAACGTAATACTCAAATCAGGTGAGTTAACGCAATGATGGAATTAATTGGCTCACAAAATAGGAAGTTCAGAATTAGGACAGCCTTTGCAGTTGGTTGATGCTTAAGTCATCAAAGACTCAGGTTTTTCCTGGTTACTTGAATTCCCTTCAGTGGTTTCTACTTCATACCAATGCTGGTCCCCCTTTAAGCTGTAGGATTACCAAAAGTAGCCAAGTAGGAGAGAGTGCGTATCTTTCTGTGGCTTTCTTAAAAGAAATGGGAGTTTTCATAATTCCCCAGCAAAACTCTCTTTACATCATTAGTCTTCACTAGGTCATTTACTCATTCCTGAACCTGTCTCCTCTTTCAGAGAGATGTGCTGACGATTTAAGGTCAATATTCCTAAATCAACCTACAAGACAAATAAATCCAACGATCGGTTTCAGTGACTACAAGCCTTGCTCTGGAACTGTAATGTTGATATGTAAAATGTCCTGGGGAAAAGGTGTAAGAGAGGTGTAGGGAGATTGAATTACAATAGGCAATACAACACCTTTAACACGTTTTAAAAATATTAATATGCATATATTTATCGTACACATATTTATTGTATTTTTATAATATACAAATATACATTATACATAAAAACATATTCATATTCTGGAAGGCAATATGAAGACTCTGGATGAGAAAACAGATCATTTATTAGTTTATTTATTATCTTAGCACTGGTTTCCAGAGCACCCACCTCTGTGGGGCATCATGGTGAACGCCTGACATTACCCTGTAGTAAAGTAGGATTATATCCCCGGAGAGGAACTCTGAAATTCTGAGACTCCGAGCTCATGCAGAGAGACTGTCATCCCAACCCATCCTGGCCTCTGCAAGAAGGGAGAAGGAAATCTTTACTCTGCAGTGTATACAACTCTTCTCCAGGGAGGTGGAGGAAAAGGTCTCCAGACTCCCTGCAATAGAAGCAAATGGCTCCAGGGGAGATAGCTCCAAATCTCTCTGCAGCAATATATTATCTCTAGTTTCTGGCATTTTTGTTCTCAATCACCCTTTAACCAACGGCCTTTGCTCAGAAAGCTCAGATTGTCCAGAAATGTGAAAATACTCATGAAGAATTGTTTCCCAGCATTTAATAGCTGACCCAGACTCTTGACTGGAGATTGGAGAATTTCATGAAAATTTTGGTCTGGTATGTTAAAAATGCTACTTCTTCGATTTTAATTTAAAGTCAAAATTGAGACTTTGTGGTTCGGAGAATATTTTCGGATCAGCAGTTGATTGAAAACAGAGAGCAGCAACCACCCAACATCTCATGCTTTCACTAATTCTCAAGTAAACACATCTGAATTCTATCCCTCCATCGCCCACTCTGCGCAATGTACCCATCCCAATCTGCCGCCACAGGATGGCCTCCATCTCGTACACCTTCCTTGAATTGCCAGGAGTAAGTTTGTGCCATCCTGCTACTCTCCATTAATAAACTTGCGACTGTAGTTCATTGCCATGCATATTTGTTTCATTTACCAGAATCTACTCTACATCTCTAGTTTGGGTTCTCACACGCATTTTGGGAAAGGTTGTAAGACGAATTTTGGCTCTCTTGTTCCTTGTCACCAGTGACCCCTCTGCACGATCCTGTAACTGTGATGTTTGTATGTTGACATCCTTGTCTCCGTTGTGATCTTGAAGGGGTGGTGTGGTATTTTACTCACTTTTGTATCCCTGATGCTAAATCCCAAGTCTAGGGATTGATCCCTCGGCGAGTATTCTTAACAGTTATTTTAAATTAAGATATTCATTACCTACAATAATGATCACTCATTGTACATGTACAGTTTAATGAATGTTAGTAATTATATATCGTCGTGTAAGTAGACCACAACCTAGATCTAACCCAGGTCCCTCTCCCCCAAATCTTTCCTTCTGCCCCTTTGCTCTTGTTGTCCATCTCTGAAACCTGGCTAATATAGCCATTAATCTACTCTAGAAAAGAGCGGTTTTGGCTATTGTAAAATTTTGTGTAAAAAAAAACAAACCACCTGGGATTCAGGTTTTTGTGTTATGTTGGACTGTCTGATATTATCTATCAGGTTCCTGGGGTACATTTTCTCTCTTTTTTAATTTTTTCACTCTATTCCTCATCTTGGGGGATTATTTGGTAGTGTTGTGGTCCTTCACACTTGGAAGTTGAAGTCCTCTACAAGCATTAATAAATAAAATCTGAATTGAATTAGAAGTTAGAAGAAGGACATCCTTTGGGTAGGAAGAAACCAAGTTTTGTATTAGAATTTATGGACATACAGTCAGAAGGACGTGACCGATGGAATGTGAGAGTTAGATAAGAGCAGAGAGGTTAAATGGAATCCTGAACTGTTTGACTTCAGCAGTGGTATAAAAGTCATGGAATTAAGTGAGCTATTACGCAAGAGCAAATCGAAGCAGGCTTTTAAAATGATGCAGTTTTAACCTATTTAACGAGCCTTTCTGAATTCTTGATCAAAAGTACTGTGATAAGAATTTCATGTTAAGAATATCTTACAGTCATAAGAAAGTTCTGGAAGAGGCTTGGATTATTTCCAGTTCCATTTCTGTATTTCATCAATACAGTAGTTAATATCAGAATAAGATCTTCTGAATCTAGCATTGATCACGTGTTGTCATTGCCGTTTCACCAGATGAACTTCCTCTTCATGGTTTCATTCTGTACTTGGCGGATTAACAACTTCCCCTTCTTCCTTGAAAAGGTTTTCCTCCCTCTGCTCCCCTTAGAAATTTTGTCCATTTTTCTCCATCAGACCATGTCTACTTCTCGAAGCCTTCCCAGACAGCTGGCATGGTGTGTTTATTCTACAGGCCCATCATTTCCGTTATATTAATACCCCATTCCAGAGCGCCACGTAAGTGTCTCTGTGTCGTCTTGTGCTTCTGCTGTTCATGCCTTATTAGAAAAAATTTAACAAGCGAAAATTTATCAAGTACCAGGGACAAAGCTTTTCACTTTTCTGGGGGGAGGCTAATTCTTTCTTTTACTTCTCACAATGGCTTTAGAGGGCAGCACTCTAATTTTGCAATTGAAAACAGAGGCAGGAAGAGATTGGGTTCTTGAACACTGATCACCCAATTGACACATGGCAGCGTTTGCGTTTATTTAATAAGAAAATGCACCTGGAGTTCTCGCTACGAGCTGTACATTTCCGTGCCTGCTGCTAGGGTTAGAAATATTTGTTCTTCCGTCTCGTCTGTTAGATATGAAATGACTTTAGGGTGGGCTAATATCTTTTTTCGCCTTGCAATCTTCTGGTGTTCCCAAGGTTATCCCTACTTAGTTTTGAGTGATCAGATGGTTATCTCTGCCTGTAAAAGCAATTGTTCCACGGGTCCACGCAGAGCAGTAGCCGACCTGACATTTGCTAGCAAAGGCCAGCAGCGGTGCAAGCCAAACCATATTGCTTATGGAGGTCCAGCAGAGCCCTGGTCACTGAGGCAGCGGCTGTTCTTTCAGCCAATCCCTTGCCACTCGCTGCCTCCGCCGGTAACTGTGGCCAGCTAGTCCCTGCTGTTCTGCAGTCTGCTCTTTAATATAGATCGTTTACCAGAAGCAAACCTATCTTACAATGGTCATCTTTCCAATGACTTTGAGAAAGACTCAGGGCAGCAATTATTCAACTTTATTGCCTCACCAACTAAAGAATTTTGTGCTTTAATGGGCTGCCAAGCTATATAGAGAGAAAGCGCTTGTGGCTTGCCCAGAAAGAGGAGTTAGAAAAGCTAACTCCTCTCCCTGGGGCTTGAGCTACATAGCTGGCTTTTAGATTTCTGTGTTTCAAGGAACTCTCTGATATTGGCAGCTGTGATTAGGTATTTGACCCCCTTTGTCACCCGTTCATGTTAACACAGAGGAGTTCACAGTGTTGTTTCTTGTCAAAAGAACGGCTAAGATAGGCGAGCCTAATTGCGTATTTTGTCATGCTGATATTAACGACCCAGAGGGAGGCAGACCACCAAAACATCTTGAGTAGAGAGAATATTTTACAAAGGTGAGAACCCATGGCACACAGTGCCCTGGAAAGATGCGATTTGGGCACACCCAGCCAGATCTCAAATTGATCTGTTACCTCATGGTTATGCTGTCTGTGGGGAACAGATGCCTGAGGTATCATTTGAATGGGGACAATCACTACCTTTTTTTTTTTTTTTTATAATCCGGGGTTGCTCTTATCAACAGATACAAGTGTATTAAGTGCATCTTAAAAGGACACACCAAGTAGGTAAGATAATAGAAATTTGATCCTTAATGAAGACTTTTATCTTACTTTCTATTACTTTGACAGTGTATTATATTCCATTAGGCCGATTTGACTAACAATATTGTGGAATACAACAGCATTTAAAATCGTTCCAGGAAATTTGGTCTGCCTTACGTGACTTCATACTTAGCCATGGAGGGTATAGTGTGAGATTTAAGGCAGTTGAAAACAAAGTACCCAGCAGGTGATTTCAAGGCTATGGGTTCTATTTCGGTTGAGGATGAAATGAAAGAAATATGTTCCTGTGAGATACCTGTGGGAGGTTCGGTGATAAGCATAACCTCAACACAAGAGGTGAGGAACTAGAATTAAGGAAGAGTTTTCTTTCACAACTGTTAGCAAGGGTGTGAAATGGCTTGCCAAAGTAGTGATGCTCCAAAGGCTGATGTGGCTGAACCAACTTACCACCACCAGCAAAAGAGTATTATTTACTGTATAAAAATTTTACTATATAAAGATGTTGAAAGCAGTGAGATTTCATACCAGGAAATCTTTTTTAAAAGTCTGTATATTCTTTCCTTTCCTTGGATAATCTTAAAATGAAGTAATTATATGCATATATACATGCGTAGTATAATGTAACATAATAATGATAATTACCCCCCCCAGAATTATTGTAGGGAGTTAACCTATGAACGTTATAATTTATTTCCTTATATCTTTTAAAACAACACACTTTTTTAAGGTTTATAACATCATGTTTGACTAAGAAATGAACTACTATTTGACTAAAAATAAACCAATACTTTAGAATATGATTTTTGTATAAGACATCCCTTGTATGATGGCTTCTGCAGTCCAATTTGAAGGTGTGGGCAAGAAATTCCCCCCTTCCCTCCTGCTGAAGGGAGGTCTAAAAGGAGTAAAAATAACGAGAAATGACAAGTAGAAATGTTTGTAAACATTCTCCATTGAAAAACTTGTGAAGCTGTGCGTAGGTTGGTTGGGGGAAGAGTCCAGTGATCAATTAGGGCTGCCTTTCATGGGCCATGGAATAAGGGAGGGGGATATTTGTCTTTTTTTCGCTGAGGTTGTAGGTGAAATAGTGTTTTGATTCTAATCCAAAATGTAGAGAAGGCAATTCCTCGGGCTGCCCTGGGTTGATGGAAATACTCTATAAGTGGCTGCACCATTTTATATTCTTAGTGGTATAGAATGGCTAATGATGTTGAGCATCTCTTCATGTGCATATTGGCTATTCCTATATCTTCTTGGATGAAATACCTATTCAAATATTTTGGCTACTTTATTGGGTTGTGTATCTTGTCAATTATGAAGTAGTAAGAGTTCGTTCTATATTCTAGATAGAATTCTCTATGGGATATGTGATGCCAAACGTGTTTTTAGTGTGTGGCTTGTCTTTGTACTTTCTTGCTGGTGTATTGTGAAGCACAAAAGTTGTGAATTTTGATGAAGTCCAAATTGTTAATGCTTCTTTTCCTCATGTATTTAATGTATTCAAAAACATCATTACAGAGTCCTATGTGACCGACATTGACTTCTACATTTTCTTCTAAGGTTTTAAAGTGTTAGTACTTATGTTTATGTTTATGATAGTTACTTTTTGTGTGTGGAGTGAGGTAAGGGTTCAGATCCATCCTTCTGCATGAGGATATCCAAGTGTCTTAGCACCATTTGTTGAAAAGACTTTCTTCCTCCATTAAATTTTCTTCGCGCCTTTGCTCAGTCATAAAATTTTTGTTGCGTGCAATTCTTGTTGAAAGTTAATGTGCATATATTTGGTTTCTGTATACTGTAGTCAATATCCTCACCATGCTTACAAAGCAACTTACAGGTAAATGCTAAACTTATAAATTAATAATATACAAGGCTTTGTGTGTTTAGCCTTTGCTACTCTAGAGGCATATCTAAATGCAAGAAAGTGGCTATAGCAAGACATTAGTCACATAATGACATAATGTACATATAGTTATGAACTGTGGAAGTACTAACATGATTTTTTATTATTAAAAACAATAGTTCAGTAATAAAGCTACCATCAATTGCACTTTTCTTCTAGAAATGAAAATTTAATTTTTATATGGATTTTATCATTTTACATCTGGAAAATATTATCATGCTCATATTACCAACTTTTGTTGTGTGGATTGTAAAAAGAAGCTACGTAACAAAAGTCATTTGCTGTCATCTGAATATTTATGGCTTCCCCAAATTCATATGTTGAAGCTCATGCCATGTGAGGGCACAAAAGAAATCTGCGACCCAGAAGAGGTCCTTACCCCACTGTACTGGCACCCTAATCTCAGATTTCCAGCCTCTGGTACTATGAGAAATAGATTTCTATTGTTTATAAGCTACTCAGCCTGTGGTATTTTGTCATAGCAGCTCACATGAACTAAGACATCCCCTAATAGTCGGGGAAGATGAATTTTTTCACCAGATTTTATCAAGCGCTGAACTATATTCCTTTGTAAATGTTTGCATTTCATTTTCCTTTGAAAGTTAAAGCCAACACTTCATTCTTAGGACTCTGGGAGAGTCCCTTAACTTTGTTTTGTCCTGGGTTTCTTTTCTCTTAAGAGGGGAGACTAATTATATCAATCTCAGCAGGATGTTGGTTGTTGTAAGGATTAAATGAGTTTATATATATATATGAGTTTGTTGTAAGGATTAAATGAGTTTATATATATATATATAAATGAGTTTATATATATATATATATATGAGTTTGTTGTAAGGATTAAATGAGTTTATATATATATACATATATATATATATGTATATATATATATATATATAATACTAAAAATAGCACTTCACTCACAGTAAGTGTGAACTGCTATTACTCACTTAAATGTAAGCTTTTTTGAGGACAAAGATTTTTGTTACTTTAATTCACTGATACATTCTAATTTCCTGGACACATATTTGGGGTTTAAAAATTCGTAAGATGGAGATTGAAAGGCTGGCTTTCGGTAGGGAGAATTGTAAGAATTTGTCAGACTGATGGCTCGTGCCATTGAAAGCCTTTCCCATGACCTTCACCTGTTACAATTTCCAAGAGCCTATGATATGTCAAGAGGATACATCGTCATAGAATTACCTTCATAAACCGCAGATTTAGAATAATGTCTCATATTGGACATTATGGAAGTTTTACAGGGATGTGTGGACTAAACTGAGGTAAGTGTAGAGCAAGCCACACACAAATTGGAAAAACAAAAACAAAAACAAAAAAAAACCCAAAACTGTTCTCCCAGACTACCCACTTAAAGACTTTAAAAGATTTTAGGGGGAAAACCTTGTCAGGTTTTCCTGACAAGGAACTACTAGAGGGTACCGGCCGTTGTGAAGAGAGCGTAGGGGAAAAAAGGAGAGTCAGAACGGTAGGTCTCCTCAGTTTCTGCAAGGCTCTCCATAAAATTACTGAGTTTCCAATAACATTTAGGATGGTTTGAGAGAAGAGTCAGTTTCTAGAAATAAATTTAAATGTGAATACCACAGCCGACGACCCCTTGGAAACTCTCATTGCTTGCCACTCTGAGCTAAATATCCAGTCAAGTGTAGATTCTATCAAATGAAGATTCTTACTTTAAAAGGAAAGAGAAATTTGATCACTGCTGGGAGTAGGTAAAGTCAATTGCTGAGGTGAATAGGAAAAGGACACAGTTTCAAAAAGAAAGTGAGAGTATCGAAGTTGGCTCTTTCGATATGCTTCTTGGTGTGCCATCTCTGAGCCTCTGTTCTCCAGGTAGTTAAGGAAGTGAGTCTCTGACAAAGAGGGCTCTCATGTGCCTCCCTGTGTAGTAGGCGGCTTCTCTAATTGCATTCGGTTCCTTTGAAAAGCCGTAGTTCTTATGGTTTGAGCTTTTGTGGTTTTTAGGAAAAAAGTTTGAGGAAGGCTAATAGATTTATTTCCAGAATCCAGAGAGACAGATGTCATTGAAATATGTCCAGTGTATCTTTTATTAAGACTGAAATATAATGCTAACTGTCTCTGGAGCGAGTAGTTTACTAACCAGAGGTGTTTCATTGCAATCTAGGTGAGTATTAGTTTATCATAATCTTCTCCATTATCTCAGTGGGCTTGTTTCAATTTACATTTGTATATGTTGATTTAAGCCTTGGTTTGTTTTGGAAGAAGAGCTATTCTCTTTTGGATCAGTTCTGCTATATGTCTGATATCGCTGAGATTTTCCTTAGGAGTCCACTATTTGCCATGGTGGGTTCTGAATGAGAGGAGATGAGGACGCCCGATCTAGTTATCATAGAGCAAAACAAAATACAACAAAAAACAAAGAAGTAAGAGAAAACCGAAAAGTTGCCAAGCAAACGAAAGTTGGAATCACTCTTTCAGCTGGAGGAAAAACAGTTTGTAGATTCCACATAGTAACGATAGAGATACTGTTATAGGTGCAAGAGTACTTTAAATTGTGTATTTTCACACATACACTGGATCCATACATTGGATTCTTGCGGCACTGTTGTGACAGATCACAGGCCAGGGTGGGCTTTTGTAAATGGTGAAGCTGGGTGTATTCATTGCCTAAGGCTGCCATCACAAATGGCCATAAACTCAGTGGGTTTACGATGACAAATGTATTCTCTCACAGTTCTGGAAACTTGAAGGCTGAAATCAAGTAGTCAGCAGGGCTGTGTCCTTTCTGGAGGCTCGAGGGGAGAATCCATTTCTTGTCTCTTCCAGCTTCTGTTGGCTGTCAGCATTCATTGGCTTGTGGCCACAGCCCTCCCACCTCTGCCTCTGTGGCCAGCTTGCCCCCTCCTCTTTTTTTTCTGTGTCTCAAACCTCCCTCTATCTTTCTCCTGTAAGTGTGGACTTGCGGCCCACCGAGATAATCCAGGATATCTCTTTATCTCAAGATTCTTAACTAAGTTTGATCTGCAAAGACCTACTATACCCCAGTGCTTCCAAAGTAAGCTCCTTTGAAACTGTTTGGTTTCCGTGTGTGGTAAAGAAGAATGAAATGGTGTCATCAGAGATGGAACCAAAGGCTCAAGTGGTCTTGGAAATTTGAGACTCATAAAGTTAACCCGAAACGTCTTAATTGCAGACCTTTCAAAGCTTTTAGCATTTCAGTTTCAGTGCCTTTTGAGTTTTCAAGGCAAATGCCGCGGTTTCCGGGATGATTCGATGAAGGTAATTCTTTTTTTCTGAGCTTTAGGGAATAGTCGGCTTCAGAACATAGTCTGGGAAACAGTGCCTTTGCCACGTGGCTAAGAGAAATTTAGCTCAATTCCTATAAATAACCTGGGGGAATAGTAATAGGAATGCATATCATCTGTTGAGGGTTTACTATGAGTTAGGTACCATGTTAAGCGCTTTAGATGAGTTAACTCATGTGAGCTTTCCAATGCCCGTATAAGAATGTTCTGTTCAGGGCCACTCAGGCCGGCTTTCTGAGCAAGGCAGTCTACCTGATCAAGCCTGCTGTGTGAATCCTCATGCCATTCTAATATTAAAATGTTCTAACAGCGGTTCCAGTGCACCCAGGTAATTAAATATATATATACAAACCAGGTCTCGAGAGTCTGGAAAGCAGCAGCTGGGTGACTGTGGTCTGTATCTGCATCAGGGGAGTGAGGCTTGCTGTCCAATCAGTCCGTCATCGTTTCCGTCATTTGGGGCTCTGAGATGAAACGAAGCTAGTGTTCTCAAGGAGGGCAAGAAATATGTTGCTCTGTTCCTAAGACTTATGTCAAAAATGTTTCAGTCCTCAGGTAATTTGCTAGGGCTGCTTCTATTCCTATTTACTTCAAAGCTTCAGTAAAAATGAAAGGGATGCAACATGGTATTTGGTTTTGCAGAGAGACATCTGGATTCTTCTCCTGGATCTGGCCTTGCTGACAGGAAATGTCCTCTGACGATCACATGGCCCTGCCGAGGTGGAAGGTATTTATTTTCTTTTCTCTTAAATAAAATTACACATGGTTTTTTTTTTTTTTTGAATATTCTCCAGCAAATTTTCTATGGTGCATTTAAGGCTTTCCCCCACAGTTAACCACTACTGCCCTTGCTCCCCCATTTAGTTTAGGAGTGAACGCTGAAATATTTTACAATGAAGAAAAGGTTTTAGGTAGAATAAGACCATAGGCCGTATTTCAAGGGGTGGCATCGAGCTTATAGGATCAAGTCAGGTATGGTTTGGAAGGTGCTTTGAACAAATGCCTGCCACAAATAACTGCTTGTCAACTAGCGAAATGAAAATACAACTCAGGGAGAGCTTGTCTTCTGTGGGGTTTCTGAGAAAATATGAGAGGAGTCAGCGGCCGAAGTTAAAGCAAGTGTTTGTAGGTGAGCTGAGAGCTCAATGCGTAATATGTAATGATTTCCAACTTTCTAAGCCTTGCCAGTTTGGCACAGTGACATGCTCCCCAACGGTGGCTGGCTTCTATTTAGGTGGAAAAGGGGTTCTAAGGAGCCTCAGGAAATATAGAGAGATCTCACTGTCATTGTTTTTCACACAAGGAAGTTGAGCCTCAAAGAGACCAAGTCAGGCTGAGTGTGGAGTTAAAACTATCGCTCTTGGGCCCATATCATCCGTCCTGTATCGAGGTACTTTCACAGCGCTAGTCAAGGCAAATAGGCATGATCATAAATGTTCTCAGTAGAGCAAATATTTGTTGATCTTAGTGTTTTGATCTCATCAAATTTGGCTCCGAGAAAGAGAGAGAGAGAGAGATCGCTGTGGCAAAATTTAAATGGACAGGTTTCCTTTGCTCAAACAAATGCTTTCCAGGATAGACTCAGAGAGGTGGCAACATGCTGATTATGTTGATTACAGGGGAAGTTATGTGCTTTGGGAGCATGGGAATTTATATCTTCTTAAAAATAACTGATGGGAGCAGGGGAAGTGATTTAAAAGTTTAGTTGTACGTGATCTGGAGTCATTCATTTAGCAAACATTTTTTGAAAAGGAACTTTTCTACAAGTGGCTGTCCTGAGCTTGGGGAATAGAAAGATGAGGAAGACATACATGCGTCTTGTAACGAGCTTACGACCCAACATACATGCCGTCTTGTCAAGCAACTTGTAGTTTTCGGACGCACTAAATATTGCAAAAGAAAGCAGAAACCATTTATTTTTCAACCACTAAGCTAATGTGTTCAAGCACCAATTAATCTTCTGCGGCCAAAAGTTGTATGTATCCATATAAATAGATATAAATAAATGTTTGCATATGTATCTGTATTTTCAATCACTCTGTCTCTTACATTATGTCAAAGTCTGGCCATGAGGAGGAAGAAGAGACAAGGATAATTTATATTACGTGTGAAATAAAAACACTAATAAAAAGATTGCCAAAATGAATCCCATCAAAGCAAATTGTACTTATACTATGATAATGATAACTAGAGACCATTTCTTTAATAATTCTCTGGATCAGACGCTATGCTTTTTCACACAACGTTTCATTTGCTTACTTATTGTAGCTATTTTCCACTTAGTACCAACCCAATTATATCTTTTACTTTAAAACGATGGGGGCGCCTGGGTGGCTTTGTCAGTTAAGGGTCCAACTTCGGCACACGTCATGATCTCACAGTTTGTGGGTTCGAGCCCCGCATTGAGTTCTGTGCTGACAGCTCTGAGCCTGGATCCTGCTTCAGATTCTGTGTCTCCTTCTCTTTCTCTCTCTGCCCCTCTCTCACTTGTGCTCTGTCTCTCTCTCTCTCTGTCTCTCAAAAATAAGTAACACTAAAAAAATTTCAAAATAAATAAAACTATGACTAGCTAATACAATAATAGAAGTACCAGCTTCCATTAACTATTCGTTTTCACTAGACAGTATTCATGAAATACTCCACCCACAGGAGTATGTCCCTCTATGCTCTCTCTCCATCCCTTGGCAATACATATTGGACATTTGCCATGAACTATGGCATGTGTCTCCTAAAATTTTCTCAAGACTTAAATTTCAGGGGGCGAGAAATAAAACATTGTGAAAGGCCCACATCCTGCCTCTTGTCTAAAAACCTCCAAATCTGCACAGCATGGTATACACCTTCCAATTTCACAGTTGATATGACTAAGTGTTATGGAATTAATTTTTAAATTGTACATATTATGAGAGGAATATTCCTAGAGACCTTAAACCTAAGTGTGACTTAGAATAACCTAGTAAATAACAAAATTATGGTAATGGGGTTCACAGAATTATTACCTCATTTTTATCTTTCTGTGAGTGTTCTTTATTTTCCCCACAATTTTCTACAACAGATCCCCCCCCCCCACCGTTCAGTTCTTTGAATCTGTTTTTGCCTTAGCATAATGGATAACTTTAGTTTTAGCAACCAGCAGAGACTACATCTTATTCTTCCAGGTAAGTGGGTAAGCGATGAGTGCCTTCAGGCTGCTTTTTTAGAAAAAAACCTTCAGTATGAATTTGTACAACATACTGCGTCTTTCGTGTCTGTTATTTTTCACTGAGGGCAAATGGATCGACTTCACCCTCAGACCCCCATCAGGCAAGTTTGCCTTCCCTTTTCCCATCCCCAAGACAAATTAAGAATGCTGAAACCTTTCACTCATAACAAAACAGTGATAAAGCAGGTAACAAGACCTCACATTAATCAGGTCTTTCAAAGAAAAGGCCCCAACCTGTACCCTTTGTCTAGCCTGCTGGTAGGTGGGTTTTTTTCAAGCTCTTTTTAGGGTCCTAGCATTCTTTAGTGCCGCAGCACATTCTCCTTGGAAATGTTTCTCTTTTCAGACAGCCTCTGTGTTGATCAAAAAACCCAGAGAGCACTACAGAAATCTGAACTTCTAATGATCTTCTTTTATATTTTCTTACAATGGACAATGGCTCTCTCAATACTAATGGCATCAGCACACAAGGAGGCAACAATGCAAAGAGATGGAAGGCGGAGAAAGAGTAGCCACTATCACAAGATGTTCTGTATCATCTTGGTGGAAAAAAAAAATCCTGTTTTCCGTAGCCAAATTGTTGCTATCTCTTCTTGAAAATATTCAAGGTCCCTGCAAACCAACGCCGAGATGAGACAAGATAAGAGTAGATGAACAATTTTCTTCTCAGGAAGAAACATTACCGTCGGTTAAGTGTAATACGGAGTCTTCTAGTGCTTTTCTATTCCCTTTCACCACCAACACAACAATAGAAAACCAACTCACTAATTCTGTTAAATTTCCTCCACGCAGTGCTTGACCTTTTCTGGGCGAAATGAAGCACGCAGCCATTGTGTGCATATAATTATGTTGAATCAAGCGCTCCCTCTACTGGTCAATCGAAATATTACCAAATTGGTACAGGATTTACCAGGTTACTGAAACGAGAAAGGAAAGATGTTTTGGGGCAGTTTTATTTCTAAGTATGTTTTTGGAAACATCATTATATTAGAAAACTGTGAAAATTTTTGTATCAGATTTAATAGAAACAGAATTAAGTATAAATCACTTTTTATGATTTAACTCATTCATAATTTACAAATTGACCAAAGAGTTTTTTGGAAAAATTAACATAACTTTATCTTTGCTCTCAAGAATTAACATTTTTAATAGTACATGGAAATGGGTAATTGTTATAAAGCAGGGGGTAGCAGGCTTTTTTTGGATGAGTCAGGTGATAATATTTTAGGTTTTGCTAGGCAAAATGTCTCTTTTTCAACTACTCAGCTCTGCCAGGCAAAAGTATTCAGTCAATAGCGAATGAATGGGAATCGCTGAGTTCCAATGAAACTTTGTTTACAAAAACAAACCTCAGGCCAGATTTGATCTATAAAGCAGTAAACCTGCAGGTCTATTGAGCCATGAAGGAATGCAAACACCTCCAAAGTGTGGCATTATTTGAGAAAAAAAAAAAAAAGTTACAGCAAGGCAGTGCCTGTAATTTTTGCTTCACGATTCTATCACTTTCAAACATTTGGGCACTTTCCTTTTTGATTCGTTTCCAGACTGAACTGACAAATAAAATAATGAAAAATTATTAATGAAAAAAAAGACCAATTATGCACTAAAAATAACGAAAAATTAGAACTGGCAGGATCTTCAGAGGTCATTTAATACAAGTCTGTCATTTACAGAGGAGACTACAACCTAGAGGAATTCTTGAATGCTACTTATCTAACTGACTATATTGTTCACTGAGTCAGCTTTAGATACTTTGGGGCTATTTTGGTAAGATAATGTGTGGAATATGCTTTGAAATTAGAAAGAATTAAACAAATGTTATTAATATGTCAAGAAAAGAAAGTAAAAGACGTTTTCATTTTCTCTCCTTTTGAAGACCAAATCTATGTAAATGATGAAACTACCACAATTAGTAACCCCCAGATGGTTCCTTCATTGGAACCACCACCAACTTTAAAGGTATGAACACACATGGGTATTTTATATAAATATCACAGTTTCATAGATCTAAGAATTTTTATTGGCAATCAAGTGTAGAGGTGACCTTGGTATTTGAAAAAAATTTTGACTTAGATGTGTTGCTCATGATAACCAAAGAAAGGTGTGTTTTCACTATTGGATTATTCTTAGCAAAGGATGTCATTATGTGAAGACACAATTTTTTTTTTTAATTTTTTTTTCAACGTTTATTTATTTTTGGGACAGAGAGAGACAGAGCATGAACGGGGCAGGGGCAGAGAGAGAGGGAGACACGAATCGGAAACAGGCTCCAGGCTCCGAGCCATCAGCCCAGAGCCTGACGCGGGACTCGAACTCACGGACCGCGAGATCGTGACCTGGCTGAAGTCGGACGCTTAACCGACTGCGCCCACCCAGGCGCCCCGAAGACACAATTTTTGTGGCAACGCATATAACTAAATTTCCCTGTACTTGATTCATTGCTGCCTTTTCTGACAAAAGAGGGAATTTCAGATGTCTTTAAAACTAAAGGTAACAATGAAGTCTTGAAAAAAAATCAATTCAACACTTATCCATTTATTCAACATTCATTCAAAATAGTGACAGGCACTACGTTAAGTGGTAGTGATACATTTCTGGTAAAAAAAAAAACATACCTGGTTGTTGCTCTCAGTGCTCTTTCCAACTATAGAGGAATTATTATTGACATGGCCTTGCGTTCTGACTTTGAGAGCACAAAAATAAACTTGACACCAAGTTCATGCTCAAGGATTTTATAAAGAGATAGGGACAGAATATATGAGGAATATTGAGGTGAGGATACAAATATAACTATAAAGTGGGAATAATAATTCGCTGGCACTAAAATGTCATATAGAGAGATTATTTCCTTATGGGACAACTTTGTAGTAGAGTGACTATTTGATCCCGGCCTTGAAGCTTGAATAGGATTGAACAAGTAGAGATGAAGCAAGAGAGGAAAGAATGAACAGGTTTTCCTAACAAAAGAAGCAGTGTCATTAACGGTATAAAAAAATGAACAATTGGGGTTCAGCCATGTATGCTTTTGTGAGGAGACGGTTAATGCAGAGAGACTGTTTGGACCTACATCATGGGGAATATTAAAGATAATGAAAAGAGGCTGAGTAGGTAGTGGAGGGCCATTGAATGATCAGAACTGTGTTTTTGGACAGTAAACTTAAATGGATCAAGTTCAAGGAAATTTTATTTATAATCATGAGACTGGTTGTTGCAATAATGGGAGGAAAGTGCCAAAGGCCTGAACTTCCCAGTGGTACACGTGAATGGATGGAAACTCAATCTGATTCAAATGGTGGAGAGAAGTCTACAGAACCAGATGACTGAATAACTGAGGAGCTTGTTGATAAAGGAACAAAGGGAGATGGCTTTCAGAATTGGTCCCATTGGTCTAATAGGTTGGTAATGGCATTAACAGATGAGGAAGCAGGGAAACGTACCTATTCAATGGGGGAGAATGTGAAGTTTTCTTTTGGCCCTATGAGTTTGAAGTAAGAATAGAATAACTACATAAATTATAGGAATTCGCCAAAGTTTCTGATTCCTAAAAGAGATTTAAATTTAGAAGTCATCTGTACAAAGTGGTAATTGAAGCCCTGGAAAGTGATGTTTTCTCCTTATGGCTTTAAAGTTTTAATTTTAATAGGACAAAACTTCATTTTCAAATTGCAGCTATAAAATCTTTGGAAACCGTGATATAAATTTGTATGCACTGCATATTTGATAAGAATCTCTCTAGTGCTTAAATTGGAAGAAATTCATTTAGAATGGTAGCACTTTGGACTCAGCAACTTATTTTTTCTCCTAAATGGGTAAGAAGAAAGAAAAATTATTAATTTGGAAGGAATGCTTAAGATCTTGGTATACTGAATATGTTGCCTACTTGTCAGTGGGATGGAATAGAAAGAAAGACAGAAAAAAGAGCTCCTTGAAGTTTCTCTGCAGTCATTATTATTAAGGAATGACAGCATGAAAATCATTTTCAGGAAGTTGAGTTCAACTTATGAGCATATAGAGTTGAGAAGGGGAATATAGCCATCTCCAGTTTTCCAGCTTGTATTTCATTCTGAGATCATTTCTAACCAGATTTACTAATTTAATCCTTCATAATGTTTTATTATGGCATTTACAGAGCAGGAACAGATTAAAGGATAGGTTGAAAGCCTCTCATTTGCACTTAGGAACTTAACATTCAGCTAAAAAGGGAGAAAAAAAAACCTACCCAGAGTGGGTAATACTTTGTGAAATGAAGGCACAGAAGCTCACTCTAAATGAAAGGAATAGGTCAACCTGTGACTGGACAAAAGAAAATACAGACCAGGATTTTATGAAATGGATAAGAACATGGAGAAGGGACCAACATCACCAATCCATACTGCCCATGGCTGCCTTTCCTTCCTCTCATCACCTCCTGTTTACAGGTAAATGAAGAGCAGGGTGAATCCAGCCCAGTCTTTACAATGGTGCCATGAAAGACTCAGATAAGATAGGAAGGGATTTGAGGAGAGTTCACACGTGGGAAAAAAGAAGACCTACCCATATCTAATATGGTTGAAATGAGAGAAGATAGGATAACAACTATGAGAAATTCTTATGAGTATTTTAAAAATAAGATACATAAACTTCCCATGCAGAGCACTCTAAATGATTACATACCCTAGTATTAAAGGAGAAATATTCACAACTAATGTTTTGCATTTTCAAAGAAATTAAAGAGAATATAGGATACATGAAACCATAAGCCAGAGATGAAAAGAATATTAAAGAAGATCATTTGAGAGAGTTAGATAAATAAATTGAATATAAAAAGACATAATTTTGGAACTAATTGAAAATAGTGTCATAGTGTTGAATAGTGTTGAAAATTGAACCAGTGGTAAAGAGGCTAGGAAAATAATTCAGATAATATGAAGAAGAAAAATGAGACTAAAAGAAATTAGAGAAATATATATATGAAAGATAACGAACACCATTGTAGAGTTAAAAAAAACTGAAAATATTCCAAAATATAATTTAAAAAAGTTCTTGAAATGAAATTAATGTTATAACATCTGAAAATTGAAATGTACATGGGGCGCCTGGGTGGCTCAGTCGGTTGAGCGTCCGACTTCAGCTCAGGTCACGATCTCACGGTCCGTGAGTTCGAGCCCCGCGTCGGGCTCTGGGCTGATGGCTCAGAGCCTGGAGTCTGCTTCCATTCTGTGTCTCCCCCTCTCTCTGCCCCTCCCCCGTTCATGCTCTGTCTCTCTCTGTCTCAAAAATAAATAAAACGTAAAAAAAAAATTTAAAAGAAATGTACAGCATGTTCCAGAACAGTCAATGCTAATCTATATCAAGGTGAAGTTACTGATCCTCAAGGAAAATTAAATGATTACTCAGGATTCCAGGAAAAAACTCACCTCAAATATCAGGACAATTTTTTCACAATAGTCAGAAGACAGTGGAAGAATATTTGAAATGTTGTGGGAGGTAGAGGGTAAATTTTTGAAGAAAAATATACCTGAGACATTTCAGTTAAGGTGTAAATGTTACAGATGAATCGACTCAAAACTGGAAGGGCTCAGGGAGTATAGCATCCATGAGTTCTTGGATGAAGTATGTAATAAAGAAATCCAACCAGCCAAGAGATTAATCAGCATATAGAACTCAGGGTTGGATTTGGAATTGAATTTAAGCACGATTGATGTTTTGTTAGCTGAATATAATGAAGGGAAAGAAGATCTAGGACTGGAAGGTGTAGGAGTTAGTGATTATTATGATCACTCATAGAATGTAAGCTGGGTAAGTAAGGAAGTGAGGGCATGAGATGTGTGATACAGCATAGAAAAGTGGTCCGGTCAGCGGATTGGAAGTTGCAGTGAGTTCTTGGAACGAGGATTGTTGGCGTGATGGTTCTAGAGGGTGCGCTCTCAAGATAGGATGTAATGATCAGGGAATGGGTTGACCGCAACAGATACTGGAGATCATGTAGTTCTTAGTGGGAGAGGTAAAATGAAAGACAAAATTATTGAAAGCAGAGAGGTCAAGAAAATGGGGTGGTCAAAGCGTTGAATCTGTATAGGTGTAGTGTCAGTCTAATTGTTGATGGGGCTAGTGGTTGAAAGAAAAACACTATCTAGGTGGTAAAGTTCTCCGCGAATGAACGGTATCATGTTTCTATGGCATGTACTCGAAATTTTCAAGTTTTAGGAAGTAAGGATAAGTTGTCTGGATGCAGCAAGGAGGAGCAAGTCTTACACCTGATTGACCTCTAGTTTTGGTGGTATGTATGGAGTGGGAGAAAAATCTCCTGAGAGAGCTGCCGGAAATTGGAGTCCTCAGGAAACAGCCTGTAATCATGAGCAAGAAGGGGAAATACATGTTTAAAAAAAGAGGCTGAAGATATAATAGATTATGTTGATCAGTGAACATGACTTTTAGAGGAGGAATATAGAAAGTTGGGGAGAATTGAAGTATTGGGTTTACATGTAGATGTACAAAGCCATATGAGATGGAAAGTCTGGATAGGGAGGGATGCCCAAGAAGACTGGACTTCTTGAGGTGAAAAGGAATGAGGGCGTAATGTTGATCTCTCAGGAAAAGAAGGTGGGGGGTGGGTGGAAAACGTATTCCAATAACATACACTTCTTGGCACTGGCCTGTTAGTTACTTTATTGTAGCGAATGGTAATTCTGTAAAGGTAAGATTCGGTAGGAAAGAGCTTTACCAGGAGAATACCGGTTTTTCCCTGGGCCTCCTTTAACTTTTATCTAGGGTAATAACATCAGAAGAAGCATAGTTGTACTTGGGCCGTGAAGGAAAATTTTTTGGACAAAGCCAATATAACACCACTATCAAAACCCTGACAAAGTTCACACACATACGTGAGCACACCTACACACGCATACACATGCATACACACGCATACGTGCCTACATTAAGACAAATCATATTCATGGATATTAATTCAGGTCTTAAATGAGACACTAGCCAGTAGATATGGCATTGGAAGTTTTGACGGAGGCCCAAATCTGATTCATGTTTGGGTGCACGTTTGTGCGTTCTTTGGATGTCCCATTTTGCAGTTTTATGAGTGGATGATGCACTCTCTAGCTAACCTTCTCTGACTCACCTTCCGAGCCTTTTCTTGCTGGTGTGAGCCGTAGCCTCTCACTGCTGTGGTATGCTCACCCTGGTTGGGTCTCCTTTTTGGATACATCTGTTGAGAGGATTCAGCCTGCTTCACTCTCATGTATCAAGGGAAGAAAAGTTGCTTCCTTGCCTTTTCTCTTTCTTTGTCCTGACATTGCAGGTAGCTCACAGCATTGACTTTTGCATTTGCTCTCCTCAGGTGAGCGTCAAATGCCAATCTCTTTGCCTCTTGCACAATTGGGAGCAAACTTCTGGCTCTACCTATGGTCTTCTCAAACCTCCTCCTCTCAACTTACAATGAGGGCTGGTGGGTGAAAAAATGACACAGTTCTCCGACTTTCCTTGTTCCAGGCTCTTCAATTGCCAACTGTTTCTTGCTGTTGGCTGATTGTAAGCTAAGTCTGCAAAAGAGTTTATGACCATCCCTTCTGCAAATTCTGTACCTTTTATTTTGTTTCTGGGCCTTTTATAACCTCAGCAAAATTTGGGGCCAAAAAAATTTCCATTTTAACAACCCATCACACAGTTATTCCTCCAAAGACTAGATATTTCCTAAGTAAAAGACTTCCACTGTCTCTACCGTGTTATCAGTCTTCATGTATGGGGCTTAAAAGGAATTAGAAAATATGCGCTATTTACATTTGAAATGAAATTATTTCATTTTACTTGGCTGTAACAGAAATCAGTATAGTGAAGTAGCTATGAGTTGGGCTTTGGTATCAGACAGCCAAGGTTCTAGTTCTGGCTCCATGACTGTGACTCTTATAAATTGTGACCCTTGAGCAAGTAGATTAACCATCCTACAAAATGGTAATAATAATGTCCTACCTCATGTTGTTTTCAAAGAGGTTAAGATTTAAAATGTTAATGTATGTTAATCATATTCAAGAAATAATATCCATTTTATAAACCTCATCCAGAAAATTCTTCCCCATTTATCTAAATACGATGCTGATGCCAAAACTGGACAAAAATATTACAAGGAAACTACGGACCAATGGCCTTCATGAAGATAAACGCAAACATTCTCTAAAATCTTCAGTAACTCAAATCCAAAAATATTTATAAATAATAATATGTCATGATCAAATGATGTTTATGCAGGAGTCCACCTTGGTTTAACACTTGAAATTCAGCCTACGAAGGTTTGCCACCGGAACACAGGTGTCGTAGAAAACACTGCTAAACTTAAACCAAAATGGAAAAGGCAAAGCCTCATATCAACATCGTCGTCATTGGACACGCAGGTTCGGGCAAGTCTACCACTGCTGGTCATCTGATCTACAAATGTGGTGGAATCAGCAAGAGAACTATTGAAAAATTTGGGAAGAAGGCTGCTGAGGTGAGAAAGGGCTCTCTCAAGTATCCCTGGGTCTTTGATAAACTGAAAGCTGAACATAAACATGGTGTCACCATTGACATCTCCCTGTGGAAATTTGCGACCAGCAATTATTATGTGACCATCATCGATACCCCAGGACACAGAGATTTTATCAAAAATACGATTATAGACACATCTCAGGCTGACTGTGCTGTCCTGATTGTCGCTGCTGGTGTTGGTGAATTTGAAGCAAGTCTCTCCAAGAATGGGCAGACCCCTGAGGCATGCCTTCTGGCTTACACACTGGGTGGAAGACAACTCATTGTTAGTGTTCACAAAATGGATTCTGCTGAGCCGCCCTACAGCCTGAAGAGATATGAGGAAATCGTTAAGGCAGTCAGCGCCTACATTAAGAAAATTGGCTACAACCCCGACACAGTAGTATTTGTGCCAATTTCTGGTTGGAATGGTGACAACATGCTGGAGCTAAGCGCTAACATGCCTTCGTTCAAGGGATGGAAAGTCACCCGTAAAGATGGCAATGCCAGTGGAACCACGATGCTTGAAGCTCTGGATTGCATTCTGCCAACAACTCATCCAACTGACAAGCCTACCCCTCCAGGATGTCTACAAAATTGGTGGTATGGGTACTGTTCCTGTGGGCCACATGGAGATTGGTGTTCTTAAACCAGGCGTGGTGGTCGCTTTTGCTCCAGTCAATGTTATAACTGAAATGAAGTCTACTGAAATGCGCCACGGGGGTGCCTGGGTGGCTCAGTCGGTTAAGCGCTGGACTTCAGCTCAGGTCGTGATCTTGAGGTTTGTAGGTTCGAGCCCTGCATCAGGCTCTGTGCTGATGGCTCAGAGCCTGTAGCCTGCTTCGGATTCTGTGTCTCCTTTTGTCTCTGCCCCTCCCCACTCTCGCACACTGTATCTCTCAAACATAAATAAATGTTAAAAAAAATCCACCATGAAGTGTTGAGTGAAGCTCTTCCTGGGGACAATGTGGGCTTCAATGTCAAGAATGTATCTGTCAAAGATGTTTGTCATGGCAATGTGGCTGGTGATAGCAAAAGTGACCCATCAATGGAAGCAGCTGGCTTCCTAGTTCAGGTGCTCATCCTGAACCATCCAGGCCATGTCAGTGCTGGCTATGCACTTGTGCTGCATCGTCACACAGCTCACAGTGCTTGCAAGTTCGCTGAGCTGAAGGAGAAGATTGATCGTCGTTCAGGACAAAAAGCTATAAGATGGTCCTGAGTTGTTGCAACCTGTTGAGGCTGCCATCATTGATATGGTTCCTGACAAGCCCATGTGTGTTGAAAGCTTCTCCATCCTCCTCTGGACTGTTTTGCTGTTTTGACGTGAGACAGATGGTGGCTGTGCGTGTCATCAAAGCAGTGGACAAGAAGGCAACTGGAGCTGGCAAGGTCACCAAGTCTGCCCAGAAGACTCTGAAGGCTAAACGAATATTATCCCTAATACCTGTCACCCCGTCTTCATCAGTGGTGGAAGGAAGGTCTCAGAACTGCTTGTGTCAATTGGCCATTTAAGTTGAATGGTAAAAGACTGGTTAATGATAGCAATGCCTCGTAAAACCTTCAGAAGGAAAGGAGAATGTTTTCTGGACCATTTGTTATTTGTGTGTATGTATGTATGTATGTATGTATGTGGCAGTTTTAAGTTATTAGTTTTTAAAATCAGTACTTCTTAATAGAAACAATGATCTAAAATCTGTCACAGAATTTTGAGACCTGTTAAAACAAAAGTTTAGTGAGAAAAAAAAATGTGATCTGCCTAATCCACCACGTTAACAGATTACAAAAGAAAAACCATACGATTATCTCTTTAGATGTGAAAAAAAGCTTTGACAAAACCCAACATCCATTTCCAATAAAAATTCTCAGTAGAGAAGGGGGTTTTCTTAACCTAATAAGGGCATCTATGAAAAAATTGTTGTTAACATGTAACTTAATGATGAAAGACTGAATGCTTTATCTCAAAAAAATAGAAACAAATCAAGATGTTTGCTTTCACCATTTCTACTCAATCTTGTACTATAGGGTACTAGCCCATGCAATAGGAAATAACAACAAATAAATGGCATATAAATAAGAAAGGAAGTAATAAAACTAGTTTTATTTACAGATGACATTAAACAAAATTCAATTGTATTTCCACATTTGGGCAATAAGCAATCAGAAATAAAAATTTAGTAAGTACTTTAAAAATAACATTGAAATAATTAGGAATGCATTTAACAAAAGATGTATAAATCCTATACCTGGAACACTATCAGATGCTAAGATGATTTAAAAAGGCTCAAATAATTAGAGAAATATATTGTGTTTAGATTAGAAGATACAATATTATCATTTCTTTTTAAATTGCTTGATATGTTCAACACAATCATACTTAAAAATCACAGAAAGTTTGTTTCTGGAAACTTAAAACATTGTTCTAAAATTTACATAGAGATGTAGAAGATCTAGATATTACCAAAAAAAAAAAAAAAAAAGAAAAGAAAAAAGAAAAGCAAATTTAAAAAGAAGAAATTTTGAGGTCTTCACTACCTGCTTTTAAGACTTACCTATAAACCTGCAGTAATCAAGGAAGTGTGATATTGTAACAAATCTGAAAGGAATAATAGACATTACAATAATAGTAGTGAACTTCAATACCCAGATTTTCAACAATGGGTAGGTTATCTAGCCAGAAAATCATAAAGGAAACATTGGGTTTGAACGATACTTTAGACCCAAATGACCTAAAGACATATACAGAACATTCTATGCGACAGTAGTAGAATTCACAGTCTTCTCAAACACATACAGAAAATTCTGCAGGATAGATCATTTGTTAGATCACAAAACAAGTATCATCAATTTTAAAAAGCTTGTATTCATACCGAGTATCTTTTTTGGACCATAGTAGAATGAAACTGAAATCAGTAACAGGAGGAAAACGGGGAAACTCGCAACATGTGAAAATTAAACAACACACTCCTGAATAACCAATGGCTCAAAGATGAAATCAAAGGGGAAATAAAAACCTATTTTGAAACAAATGAAACTGGAAACACAACACACCAAACTTAATTGGCTGCAGCAAAGTGGTACTAAGAGGGTATTTTATAGTGATAAATGCCTATATTAATTAAAAAAAAAGTCTTGGGGCGCCTGGGTGGTTCAGTCGGTTAAGCGGCCGACTTCGGCTCAGGTCATGATCTCACGGTCCGTGAGTTCGAGCCCCGCGTCAGGCTCTGTGCTGACAGCTCAGAGCCTGGAGCCTGTTTCGGATTCTGTGTCTCCCTCTCTCTGGCCCTCCCCTGTTCATGCTCTGTCTCTCCCTGTCTCAAAAATAAATAAAACGTTAAAAAAAAATTAAAAAAAAAGTCTTACATAGACAAACTAACTATGCACATGAAGGAACTAGAAAAACAAGAATAAACTGAGTCCAAAGTTAGGATAAGAAAGGAAATAACAAGATCAGAGTAGAAATAAATGAAATAGGGACTAAAAAGACAGTAGAAAAGATCAAAGAAATTAAGGGTTGATTTTTTGAAAAGATAAACTAATTTGACAAACCTTTAGCTAGACTTGCCAAGAAAAGGTATTCAAATAATAAAGTTATAAATGAAAGAGAAGAATTACCAATAATACCACAGAAATACAAAGAATCATGAGAGACTGTTACGAACAATTTTATGTCAACAAATTGAACAACCTAGAAAAAATGGAGAATTTCCTAGAAACATAAAACCTACCATTTGAATCAAGAAGAAATACAAAATCTGAAAAGGCGAATAATAAGCAAGAAGAAAAATCAGTAAATAATCCAATTAAAAAACAGGTAGAGGTCTTGAATAGATGTTTTTGCAAAGAAGACATAAAGGTGGCCAAGTACATGAAAAGGAGCTAATATCACTTATCATCAGGGACATGCAAATCGAAACCATAATTATTAATGAGTAAGTTCCAGGAGTCTAATATATAGCACGCAGCCTCTAGTAACCAATACTGTATTGCATACTTGAAAGTTGCTATGAGAGTAGAGTTACGTAATATAATGACAATAACAACAAAATGATGTGAGGTGAAAGATGTGCTAACTAACTTTACTGGGGTATACATTTCATAATATGTATATGTATCAAATCATCACATGGTATGCCTTAAGCTTCATATTATATGCTAATTATATCTCAGTAAAACTGGGGGCAAAGGTGTGGTATTGGTGTAAAGATAGACAAACAGATAAATGAAGTTAGTGACGATATAAATTCAGTGGTGAAAGGACAATCCTTTCAACAAATGGTGCAGAACAATTGCACAGCCACAGGCAAAAAACTGAAGCTCAACTCTTACCTTACAATGCAAGCAAAAATTCCCTTGAAATTGTTCAAAACCTTAAATATTAAGAGCTTACACCCTAGCACTTCTAGAGGATCACAGAGGAGACAGCTTAAGTGATGTCGGCCTTGGGAAAGACTTGGGAAAGACTTCTCAAATACAGCACCAAAACACAATTCATAAGAGAAAAATAATCAATATGGTAGATGTTATCAAAACTAAAATCTTGTGCTCGGTTAAGTAAATAAAACTGGGAGAAGATATTGCAAGAGGTGCATCTGTTAAAGGACTTGTATTTTGAGTATAAAAAGTGTCTTACAACTTAATAAAATTAAAACAGTTTAGTAGAAAATAGAAATAGACATTTGAACAGATATTTTTTTCAAAGAAATTATACAGATGGTAAATAAACACATAAAAAGATTCTCAAGGTCATTAGCCATCATGGAAAATATAAATTAAACTAATCACCCACTTGAACGACTAAAGTTTAACATGTCTGGCTACATTTTGATGTTGGTAAAGATGTGAACTTTCATATGCTCCTGGTGGGAATGATAAAACCACTTTGGACAAAAGGTTAGCATTTTCTTAAAAAGTGTATGTACATCTACCATATGATCCAACCATTCCATTCCTAGGTATTTACCCAGGAGAAACAGAGTACATGTACCTAAAAAGGCTTGTACGTGAATATTCAGAGTGGCTCTATTTGCGATAGCTAAAAACTGGAAATGACCAAAATTTTCATTAATTGTTGAATGGATATAAAATAGAATATCTATACAATGAGAGGGAATGAATTATTGACATGTGCAACATTATGGATGAATCTCAAAATGATTATATGAAGTGGATGAAGCTAAACCAAAAGAGCACATAGTGTATAATTCCATTTATATAAAATTACAAAAATGTAGACTAATCTATCATGATAGAAAGCAGTTCAGTTGCCTGGGGATGGGAAGACAGGAGAGGAGGAGAGAGGGATTCTACCACAAGTGCTCAACAAATTTTAGCTATTATGATAATAGTAATTACGGTTATTATTATGAGTCTGTCAACACTCCCCATGTCCCTAAATGGAGAAGGAATAAAAGAGGGGGAAATACTGAGCTTAAATAAAAAATGGTTGAGAAAACCCTGGTATTTGATTTTAATGATTAGATCACATTTCTTTTATTATGTGGAGTAGGGTATTGAAATTAAGGTTGAGTTATAGAAAAATAGGAAAGGCATCTACTTTTTTGCAAGCCCAGACTATCTTTGAACTATCCTACCTTTTACATGTACAAGCATTTTTGCCACCCCCTTCCCCAACCCACGCACACCATGCCTGTAAATCTTGTTTTGCATTTTCCTGTGTCTGATGAATTACCACTGCATGTTAAGGACCAAAAATCATAGTTCCATATTTCAAAAGCTAACTTCTAAATCTGTAAAAAGCCAGGAGTGAGACTAAAAAGATCACAACAGGAACCACTCACAATTTGTGTGCTGCACTCTGCTTTGGATCCTGTCTTCCATACTAGGGAAAGTGAACCCTCCCCCCGCCCCCCCCCACCTCCGCCTGACTGGCCCCCCTGGCAATCATATATGTCTGTTGACTGGTTGATTCAAAGCACATATAGTTTGTGGTTTCTCCTCTCTGGTGATATCTCTTTATATTTTGTAAACTTAGAGGAAACTGAGGGGCGAAGATTCCAGGGCCTGAAGCAATTTTATCATGCTTTTTACCAAGAGGCTGTGCTGTTTCAGGTAGAGGTGAATTTGGGAATGTGCAGAGCTGTATTGGCATTTTAAAGGTGGGGGCCAAAGCTGTTAACTCTCTTGCACTCATGAGATAATCCTGAGAAACCAAGGTTTGTTGCCCTAAAGGCATTACCATGGGGAACACTGATTTCTAGTCAATGTTGTTGAGGAAAGAAAATGGAGACTCCAAGGATGTTGTACCAAATGATCCTAATGCTCTCTCAAGTGTATTCCTCTAACAAATGGAAGTTTGGGCTCCTGTTTTATATTGTTATGATTGCCTTGCAGTGGGAATGGGAACATATTTATCCATGTTAGAGATGACCCTACTGTGTCCCATTGGCTTCAATACAACACCAAATGGCTTCTATACTAGGAACACTAGAAAAAGAGGCAAGTCATTTCATCACAAACCTTAAAGCAATTGTCTAAGGTTAAAAGGGGAGTGAAGTCAAAGACAAAGTTAGAGCCTGGGACTTCAGAGGATTACTTCAGTTCTTCTTTTTTTTTTTTTTTTTTAATTTTTTTTTTTCGAAGTTTATTTTATTTTTGGGACAGAGAGAGACAGAGCATGAACGGGGGAGGGGCAGAGAGAGAGGGAGACACAGAATCGGAAACAGGCTCCAGGCTCTGAGCCATCAGCCCAGAGCCTGACGCGGGGCTCGAACTCACGGACCGTGAGATCGTGACCTGGCTGAAGTCGGACGCTTAACCGACTGCGCCACCCAGGCGCCCTTCAGTTCTTGTTCTAACATTGAATTGGGATGTTAATGATGTCTTGAAATTATCAAATAAATGTTATAAGAAAAAGATGTACATATATCCTTGACCACATTGAGAAATATGCATTTACTTTATATTTTGCTAACTTTATTCCTCTTTTCATTCAGAGATTGGGACCGTGGCCTTTGGGGTTTGACTGCTGGCTCAAATTCCTGTCTGCCACTTGATGCTGTGTGTTTTGAAGGTCCTTCACCTGTATAAAGGGGGAGCTTCAGATTGTTTTTGGGATTATATAAATAATTTATATCAAGTCTTTACCAGTGCCTAGAACAAGGTGAATCCTCAAAAATTAGCATAATTTTTGTTTAATCTCTACACTAGTGCGGAGATTTTAAAAAATACATTATATAGCAGAGTTATAAACCTGAAATCTGTTATTGTCTAGAATTTTAATACGCTCAGTAAAAGTCATACAATTTGGAAACTATTGTATAGGGTTAGGGAATCCTATAATTGCCTTTGATAATGACATAATTTAGAAGCACAGTTACTTTTTGTCTCCTGACCCCACAAAATCTTGGCCTGTGCACAGGACTGGTGAGGGAAATAACCCAGACACTGGTGGCCTGTGCTCTGTGACAACTCATGTGGTGTTGAGGATTTACAATGGAAAGCCACTGTTGCTTTCAGTCGTGCACATTTTTAATCACTTAGCTAAATGTTCTCCATCCTTCTGAAGCTTGCCTTCTTTCTCTACCTTCTATCACCTACATTTACTTTTAAACATGTTATTGGTGACTGTGCCCTTTCCCTGTTTCCCTGAAAGATTGTGGGATTCTTTCCAGGTTTTTCTAGGCTTCAAATGTAAATAGGAATTAATTATTGACATTTCTGTTTTGTCTCTCTATAGATCTATTATGCCATTTTACTGTGTAAACCCCAACGTAAACTGTAAAAAACCAAATTCTTGAATTATCCACTAGGTGGGGGCCTTGTTCTTCCATTAAATATAGATTTTTCTTTTTTTCTTTCTTTTTTTCTAAGTGAAATTTCTATTTTTCCCCTTGTGAAAAGTTGAATGCATCAGTCTTGGTATTATGAACTCTGCTTAAGAAGTCATGGTTATATCTCAGCTCCTTTGAGGGTGACAATGGAGAATTCACTTAAGGAGGGGAGGTGTGTTGATCTGTGAACAGCGTTTAGTTTCCTTTTTTCCCTTTATCCTTCATGGGCTACATAAATAACAATCTCGCATGAAACACTGTTTTCCACAGAAATGTCACACTCCTCTAAAGACTCAATCTGAGGACTCCCTTTTGTCTCTTGACATAGGTGATTTACCGAAGGATCTCCCCAATGCCCATACTCCTCATTAGTCTTCATTGCTTTACCATTTTGATGTAACTCACAGCAAACCTAATAGTGATATGAATGTTTCTGACATTTTTCAAGAAGAGTTATGAAAAAAGGATGGTAGCTTTTAATGGTCCATTTGTATTTGAATTTTCTAATGGCTCCAAGGAACCAGAATTGAATTTTATCAAATCCTCATTGTGGCAATATATAGGGTCATTGAAAATTATAGAATGATGGAGGTGCGGTAATTAGTAAGCACTGGCAGAAGTTTAGAGTCCACTCGGGTTGGGAACTCTGGACTTGTTCAAAGCACAGTGACATTTATCTGGTACTCAGGAAACTTCAAGTTAGGTGGCATGATGGTGCAGCCACTTTGTATAAACAGTTTGACACTTTCTTGAAATAAGAAACATGAATACACCATCCGACCCAGCAATATCACTCCTACTTATCTAGCCAAAGAAATGACGTTATATATCTACCCAAAGACTTGTAGGTAAATGTTCATTAGCGGCATTATTTATATTAGCCAGAGAAAGGAAAACAGTGCAAAAGTCCATCAACTAGTGAATAGACAAAAAATGGTGTATCCCTGTAATGCTGTGGTACAGAACAATAAAAGGGCGTGAAGCAGTGATGTGAACTATAGCATGGATGAACTTCAAATACACGTTAAGTGGAAGAAGCCAGACACAGAAGATTACCCGTTGTATAACTTCATTTCAAAGAAAAGGTAAATTTATGGTGACAGAAAGTAAATTACTGGTTGCCTGGGAGTTGCAGTGGGAATGAGAAATACCCGCACACAGGCACGAAGTTCCTTTCTGTGGTGATGGAAGTGTTTTATAATTGGATTGTGGTGATGGTTGCAGTACTCTGTACATTGACTAGAAATTATTGAATCTGTACGCTTAAATCTTATCGTATGTGGAAATCTTGTAAAAATTAGTAGAATAAATCTGAAGGTGAAAGGTTCTTATAAAATCCAGAGAGAGAGAAATTCAAACTCATTAGATATTCCAGCCTCTAGGTCACGCCAGCCTCTTGTCTCAAAGTTTCAGAAAAGATTAAGAATGTGTGACTTTCATTTCTAGTACTCTGAAAAAAAAAAAAAAAAAAAAAAAACAGTCAAATGCTCCTGAATCAAAGCATCGGAATTCAAGTTATGGGGCTTGTGTTTGCCAGTGACCTATGATACTTTCCTCTCTAGCACACACAATCTATCACACACCGAATGCAACCAGACTCCATCAGGTCTGGTCCTTTTCTCTCAAGGACACTATGTTGTTTGCATATCTTGTACATTTTAATGTTATTATTTGGAAGTGAGGTGGATACTAAGAAAAGAAATGTTCCTGGCTTTTTAAAATTATTATTGAAATTTTAGTTAGTTAATAGACGGTGCCATTATTGATTTCACAAGTAGAATTCAGTGATTCATCACTTTTGTACAATACCCGGTGCTCATCACAAGTGCCCTCCTTAGTACCCATCACCCAACCAGTCCATATCCCACCCATGTCCCTCCATCAATCCTCAGTTCGTGTCTATGGTTAAGAGTCTCTTGTGGTTTGTTTCCCTTTCTTCTTTTCTCCCCTCCTCCTATATGTTCATCTGTTTTGTTTCTTAAATTCCACCTTTGAGTGAAATCATGTATTTTTCCTTCACTGATTGACTTATTTTGCTTAGCATAGTACATTCTAGCTCTATCCATGTTGTCTCAAATGGCAAGATTTCATTCTTTTTTTATGGCTGAGTAATATTCCATCATAGTTAGATGATACAGATATAGATATAGATATATTACATCTTCTTTATCCTGGCTAATTTTGGGCAGCCTATAAACCTTGTTTATCTTTCTCAGTATGCCTTTGAGACCTTCCTTTCCCATTGTCTGACCTGAACAATGTTTTTTTTTTTTTTTTTTTCTGACATCAGTGATGATGAATTAATGGCATGAAATGGGTTTATTTTTTTTTTAATTTTTTTAACATTTATTTATTTTTGAGACAGAGAGAGACAGAGCATGAACAGGGGAGGGGCAGAGAGAGAGGGAGACACAGAATCTGAGGCTCCAGGCTCTGAGCTGTCAGCACAGAGCCCGACGCAGGGCTCGAACTCACAGACTGTGAGATCATGACCTGAGCTGAAGTTGGACGCCCAACCGACCAAGCCACCCAGGCGCCCCTTGAAATGGGTTTAAAAACTCACTCACTTAAGACATAAATGTTAAGGAAAATATATAAAATGGAAGATTATTCACAAATATATTGGTTAATCTCACTTATAGAAATGAATTTCTTCTTACTGCCCCTCCCAATAGCATTAATAATTGTGACTATTTGGGAATTAGATATCACCCTATAGTAAATTCAATTCCCTGGTCCAAACTTTCTTTCTTTCACTCAATAACTGAGGACTTATTACGTGCCAGGCTCTGTACTAGGCCTGGCTCTGGTGTTACAGCAACTAACTCATTAACAGTTTGTCTTCAAAAGCCATCCTTGAAAATGATCTTTGGGGCGCCTGGGTGGCTCAGTCGGTTGAGCATCTGACTTTGGCTCAGGTCATGATCTCGTGGTCTGTGAGTTCGAGCCCCGCATGGGGCTCTGTGCTGATAGCTCGGAGCCTGGACCTGCTTCAGAATCTGTGTCTCCCTCTCTCTCTGCCCCTCCCCCACTCATGCTCTGTGTCTCTCTGTCTCAGAAATAAACATTAAAAAATTTTTTTTAAAAAGAAAATGATCTTCAAAACAGAATAAACAGATTATGATCAACTGAGGTACAGAAAAACTTAGAACCTCTATTTACCTTTTCAGAAAAAAATTCTTTATTTCTGTTTCTTAGAACATACATCATACATTAGCACAATAGAACATATGTATAGTTTATAAATCATAAAATCCACCAATATGAAAAGTGCATGAGGTTTCAATCAAAAATATTTTGAGACCTCTGGTTTAGCACATTAGTGGTACTAACCTCTGGCTTATGAGAAATCTTAGACCCTCTGTCTCCTTGTAGTATTTATTAAACCCCCCACATGCAGTAAACAGTAAATGGTAAACATAAGTGAAAATGGTACGCTTACTATTTAAATTCAGCTTCAAGAGAAGTCGCCCTCCCTCTACCCCCTCAATTACTTTTTTTTTTGCTCTTAAGTGCCTTATAGACAGGAAACTTATGGCACTAACATGGTCTCGTGGTCAATAAAACAAGAAACTAAGCAATTACAGCACCACATGGGTAGGGATAAGTATTAGGTGTGTTGGCAGCCCCCTGGGGGCATGTGAGCCAGTTCTCAGGGTTAAGAGACATGTACATAGAAACATGGTAGCAGAGGGGCGCCTGGGTGGCGCAGTCGGTTGAGCGTCCGACTTCAGCCAGGTCACGATCTCGCGGTCCGGGAGTTCGAGCCCCGCGTCGGGCTCTGGGCTGATGGCTCAGAGCCTGGAGCCTGTTTCCGATTCTGTGTCTCCCTCTCTCTCTGCCCCTCCCCCCGTTCATGCTCTGTCTCTCTCTGTCCCAAAAATAAATAAATAAAAAAAAAAAAAGAAACATGGTAGCAGAGAGTAGGCAAAGCTTCTGGGAAGACTCATGAGCACCCAAGCATCCCAGGATCAAGAGAGAGTAGGTGAATTGGGGGGAATTAAACCTGTGGTAGAAGTGTGGTGCATACAGGTAATAAGGGTGAGATACAAAGCATGAGAGCCGAGCAGGACTAGACCATGAAGAGCCTTGTTAAGAAGTTTGGCTTCCTTCCTGATGGCCCTGGGGAGCCAATGACACCTTGTAGGCAGAGACATGACATGGTGAAGGATGTGTTTTACAAAGACATCTCTCTGACTGCAGTCTGATAGTATGACCACATGTGCTAGCTTTCCAGGGTTGATCTAATTTCCGTTTATTGTTCTGTAAATATCATTAGTGCCTGTTTTCAAGCATAAAATTTTGTTTTGATGATGTATGGTTTTCCCAAGAATGGACTGAAGGAGGCCGCGTAGCAAGAGGATCTTGGCTGCACGTGGGTGCAGTCTTCTGGAGGAGAGATGACATCTTTTATTGAGTTAGTGATAGGATGCGCAGGGTAGAGGACAGATATTAGTCGTAGTGGTATTTAAGAAGTACATACAGAGCAGGTGATGGTTGATTTTATATGAAGGATGAGAGAGAAAGACAAAGGTTGTAATACCCAGCTTTCTCCTCTGGGTACATGGTGGGCTGTTTACTGAGATACAGAATACCAGAGGATGGTTAAGTTTTGGGGATGGGGAATTGATAACTGAATTTTGGGAACTGTGGAATAAAATGTCTGATGAATATCTAAGAGATCTGGTTTTGCTGTATGGATCTGAACTTCTGAATAGAATTCTGAGCTTAAGATAGAGATTTCAGGGTTGTCTGCATAAATATGGAAGCCAAAACAACATGAATGGATGAGATGGCCCAGACTGGGTACACAGAGAAGAGAAGAGGCCTGAGGAAATCCAACATTTGGTGGACGAACCAAAGAGCGGTAGCCCCCAGGAGAAATGGTGTGAACGAGGCAGAGGAATAGGAAACAAGGAGCTGTGATGTCCTGGTACCAAAGAAAGGGGCTATTCCAAATGGAGGAAGATGTCAACAGTGTTGAAGGCTGTAGAGAGTGAGGACTGAAAATACCCAGTGGATCTGACAATAGGGTGACCTTGCGAGAGAGTCTCAGTAAAAATATGGGACACATATAGGACTTGAAAAAGTCGAGTGGGAAAACACCTCTTTCTAGAAATCCTAATACTTAAGACTAAATTGTAAGTATCTCTGTTAATCAAAAAGAGAGAGTAGTGGATGAATTAATTCCTTCATTTTATTAGCTAACGCGTTCCATTTCCTACGAAACAGAACAATCGACCCAGTTAAGATATGTGTGTCCTTATAAAAAAGCCCACAAGGATGTTTAGAATGTTTGACTCTAAAGAAAACTAGCAAGAAAGATCTTTACTATCTGTGTGACAGAAGTTTTAAGGTCTCTGTAAATGTCATTACATAGTCTTTAACAAGGCCTGCTTTTCCTATAGAGAAGGCTGGAACTTGCTGTAATTTTCCTTTTTCTTAGAGCCTAAATGCAATCAATTACCTGCTGGCATTTGCCCTGCACTATTTTTAGAACTGCTTTTTAGAATTATCAGTAATTGTCAAATGCCTGGACAGTTAAGTGCTGATGGAAGAAACGCATTCTATGGGGGTGCAAACTCAGACAGGCATGGGAGTTCAGGCCCCGGTAGCAGATAGACCTGATTCTGCGCCAAACCTCAGTTTCCCCATCTGTAAGTGGAAGTTAATAGTTGTTCTCATCATAGTGTTCTAAGGATTAAGCACTTATTTGCCTGGTCCACAGTGGCCACCCGAATAAAAGTTCATCACTAGATCAATTATTGTTTCTTTTTCTCTTTTTTCTTTTTCCGTAAAATGCCATTTCAAAAAGGCTTTGTGTGTATAGGAGAAGCCATTTCAAGGTCAGGATTAAAGTCACTATCAGAGCTGTAAGAAGAAGGTTGATAGTGCATTTATCAGCAATATTCATTTGCCTGCTGTATTGAAACTCAGGGATAATCTTCTTAGTGTCAGTCAACCCTCTTTTGCTTCTACCGTGCATGAGCAAAAACTCGACTGTCCTTTCCTGCCATATGTTGCTAATTGATGATTGTTGGCATCCCCATTTCCTGTAGAGGGATTTTGGCTTTTTGGGGTATCATTGAAATGCTATAAAGTTTACCTGAATCTGCCAAAAAAAAATCCCGAGTCACTGGGCGCAGGATTTCTTTCTTTCTTTCTTTTAAGTTTATTTTATTTATTTTGAGAGAGAGAGGGAGCAAGCATGGGTGGGGCAGAGAGAGAGGGAGAGAGAATCCCAAGCAGGCTCTGCACTGCCTGCATTGAGCCCAACGTGGGGCTCAAACCCACAAACCATGAGGTCATGACCTGAGCTGAAATCAAGAGTCAGATGCTTAACTAATGGAGCCACCCAGGCGCCCCAAGGGCACAGGATTTCTTAATCGTGTGATGATGTTTGCAGCATCTTCAGCCAGAGCTTTCGGAGGCTGGGCATATATCCCCTATATTGAACCATGTTGGAAGGTCAGCTCATGGCGTCTTAAGGATTCTTAGATGTATTTGTTTTAAGATTATTAGCTTTATGAATTCATTAGCCACCAATATCAAATGAACAAGGTCATCAGGGCTCAGGAAGTGAAGAAAATATCCTTTTCTCAGCAGCCAACCAGAGATAACAGTGATAAAAGGTAAAAATGCATGTAGTATAGCCTCACTGTGCAGAAAAATTGCAAATTCTGGGATTGGCTAAAATGTACTCTACACAAGGACTATGGAAGGATTTGATACAAATGGAACTTTCATGTGTTAAGCAGCTACTGGCCTGATTTGAGCATCTCTCATTAATTTATAATGACTACAACTTGGGTAAGGAAGAACAATGACACAAGGGATTTGGGACTTTTGACAACGTGCGAAAAACGTGACAGATGGCAGAATATATACAATTAGTATAGAAGGTGAAGACAGGGTGGGTTTGAAAAGATTCCAAGAGAGGGGAAGGGGCACTGGATCTCTGAAGTAGAAGATGCGGTAGGGTGGGAATTCAATGCCTCTAAGTCAGACCGGTTCTAGGTATCACCTGACAAGTTATGAGCCCCTGGTCTTGTCCAACTGTTCCATTCTGCTCATGCGCAGCAGCTACCATGACTGCAGCTTTTGGAGACACTGGGGACTGGAAGTAAGTTAACTTTATAGCATTTGAAAAATGTAGCAGGATGCTAGCTTACCCTGGGGGGAAATGAGTCACTTTCCCTTTTATAGTGAGGAGATACCAATCTGTCTTCCTACATAAATTTCCACACTCATTTAACTGTTTTATGATGTGCTTTGGGATCATTTGAATTCAGAGAATACTGTACGTGAGTCAGTATTTTGTGATCACATTTCCTAATTTAGATTTTTTTTTTACCTTTTTTAAGGGTGGTTTCCAGAATTACCTTAAGAAGAGTGGCTCTAAAAAACCATGTATTAAAAAAAATTCATTGCACAGTCAGCTGCATAGTAATTCTTAGAATTTTTCATGACAGGAGTTTGTGAGCTACAGCCCAAAAAATGATCAAAGAACTATTAGAGCTAACATCACCTATATTAATAGTGATCATAATGGCCCCCAGCCCCAGTGGTTCCTCTTGTTCAACGTCAGTCACCCTGAACCCATCACCGAGCTTTCAACGGATGGGCTTAGTCTCTTACTTAAAGTTTCACTGATGAATGTTTTTCCCTATTTGGTACCTGCCTTTGGAAAGATAGCTGCAAGCAAAGAACACTCATTAACTCAGTTATCTGTGGGGGAAGCGTTGAAGAAAGGCAAACTTTTCTTACTGCTGTAAAGCCATTTTTGGAACTATTAAACCTCTAGAGGAGAAAATGATTTTTCAGTGCATAGTCCATGTCTTGGAGAGTGTGCCCCAAACAGAGCCACTGATTTGTAAAGATACGATTAAAAAAAAAAACAAACCCCACAGCTGTAGGCATAATATTTAAATATTGCCCCAACATGATGCCCAGCAGCTGTCACTGAATAGCATGTGAGCACATCGTGGAGTGAACACAGTCTTGGGGGGAAGGGGGGTATTCGGAGAGCATGAACTGAGACCTGTTCACTGGCCTTTTTCTCCCTGATGGGAGGCAATAGCGGCAGGAAGGAGAGGGCAGGACAGAAGAGACGAGAGAAAAGGTAGATGCTTCTGTGTAGGTGAGTGGATGAGATAATGAAGTAAGTTAATTGGGGCTCCACTGACTAATCTATCTGTTCCTGGCACTTTTGTCTGTACAAACACAGGAAGCCGCCTCCTTCGTGAGGTTCCTAATGAAACAATTTACTTGAAATGATAAAAAAAAGAAAAAGAGCTTCACATGCTGTTTGCATTTAAATGAGAGTCCCTTGGGTCTCTGTTATTGATTGGTAACAGTGGGATGAGAATATCCTGACTGTCTCTGGGAAAACTGGATTAATTCACTTGTGGCCCACCAAATGATGTGGATTGTTTTACTCCTTCACTTAAAATGTGACCATGACAGTCCTTCAGAAGGTTAATATATGTATTGTACTTACAAAAGAGAAAAGCAATTAAAAAAAAAAAAAAAAGACCAAACAGAAAAATGCTTTTAGTCTTATAAAGCTGGGATCAGTGTTCCTTTCAAAAGTTTTATAATTCTAATTTTAAAAGTGATTTATAGGGGCACTGGGATGGCTCAGTCAGTTGAGCATCTGACTCTTAGTTTTGGCTAAGGTCATGATCTCACGGTTCATGAGTGTGAGTCCAGTGTTGGGCCCTGGGATGACAGTGTGGAGCCTGCTTGGGATTCTCTCTCTCTCCCTCTCTCTCTGGTCCTCCTCTGCTCTCTTGCTCTCTCTCTCTCTCTTTCTCTCAAAATAAATACGTAAACTTTAAAAAATAAAAGTGATTTATAACTCAAACTTTAAAATGAATTTAGATCGACCTTGTGAAGTATTTGGATTGTGCCGTTCTGTACAGAATGTGGACCCAGAAAGGGCAAGCGCTTCATTTTGGCAACATTTGCTTAGTGTCAGGTATTTTGTGAGTACAGAGTGTTGATTGTGGTGTTGACTCCAGAGGGACTTGGGCAGGGCTGTATTTTGGAAAACTGAGTGTGTTTTAAAACCATTTTGGATTGAAGCATACATCTATTTTTGTGTTTAAACCTCCAGGAGGATATTCTTCATTTGTCCCATGACTGGTGCCACCACCTAAAAATCTCATGTTAGGAAACTAGTATATTTAAGTATGATTAGAGAATCTCAGAAATCCTCTTTAGGAGGTTCTTTGTGTCTGGGTAGCCCCTAGAGAACCCACTTTAACATTTAAAAACCTAAAATCCTATGGATTCAACATTGCCATTTTCCTTTAGCTTATAATCCAGTCAAGTGATGTCTACAGTTGAGAACTTTTTCACACCCAAACTAAATTCCTCCCTTTCACTTTTAAGTCTGTATATCAGCACCCAGAACTAGGCACTATCTACCCACTTTGTACAAAGCTATCATTCTCCTTTTCTCCCAGAATGCTGGGATTGAAGAAAAAGCTGTTTGGGTTTGTGTCAGGAGCCAATCTTTCCCTTGACCAACTCATGAGTTTACTGTATTTACTGCATAATTCCACGACTGATCTTTGAGTCTTCTGTTTGGAGATTTTACCACTTTTGACTGTAAGGGGAAGAGAAAGTTATGTGGATCTACTGCTCCAAGAGCATTGAGTACTTGGAGAATAAAAACTGTGGGATAATAATTTCACCCAGCAGGTCTAGGATACTAGCAGCAGCTTTGTAGGTGATTAAAATTTCAAAGAACCCAGATAGCCATTTAAATGTAATGGGATTGACGATGAAAGTGCTCAGGGTGTTTGGTTATTTCCTTAAGATCTAGCCTAGACTTGTTACAACTAATGTCCAATAATGGGACAATGTCCATTATTAGTCTAAGGCTTTTTCTCAATTTCCATTTTCAATGCAAATCTAATTATCACATTATCACAAGCATATTAAACTATTGGGGATGAATAGAACAAACAGGAAGACATAATTGTAGTATATTAACCCTTGCTTTCATTTATATAGTCTGTGCCCTGTTGGAGATCAAAAGCTATATAATAGAGTGTTCTTGCTTTTAAAGAACTAAGGCTCTAGAGGGGACAAGAGGTAAGTACAAAACATGTTTTTCACAATATGAGAAGAGAAGAAACACACAGATGGAAGAAAAGTCATAATTATTGGGGGTGAGACCAGTAAATCCCATCATGAGTATTGACCACAGTGCTGACTGGGATGGGGAAGAAATGTGTAGAATTGAAGAAGGAAAGATATTACCTCTACTAGAGATCCAGCCATTTCAAAAAGCAGCAGGAGTTATTCACAAATAACTCTTTAAGTGACATGAATGAGAAGACATAGCCAGATTTTTATAAAAAATATTCCAAGTCTTTACTTAAATTTATAATGACTATTTTTATTGCTTCAAGATTTAAGACTACTGCCATATTGAAAAAAAAATGAGAACAAAAACTTTTCAGTATTTCCAGAAAATCGCCTGGAAGGAGAAAAGGAAGCAATAAATGCAGATGACAAAAGAGTCAAGGTGATGATAGGATTTTCCCATTATTTTAAAGCTTTACATCTTTTGTATTGCCTGGTTGTCTTAAGAACAAATCATGTAATTTACTTCTCGACTAAAGAAGAAATGATCATACGAAATGTATATTTTCAGGGCACCTTGGTGGCTTAGTCAGTTAAACATCTGACTCTTGGTTTTGGCTCAGGTCATGATATCACAATTTGGGAGTTTGAGCCCCACGTTGGGCTCTGTGCTGGAAGTGCAGAACTTACTTGGATTCTCTCTCTTCCTCTCTCTCTCTGCCCCTCGCCTGCTTGCTCTCTCTCTCTCTCTCTCAAAATAAATAAACTAAAAATAAAAAAAAATAAAAAGTGTATATTTTCATAGTAAGCTTCTTTAAAACTTTTATTTTTCATATTCTCAATGAGACAAGTGATTAAAGCATGGCATAGGAGGGAAGACAATGCCTTCTAGTTGGGAGACCTGTTCGATGTTCGGTCTCATTACCACTCTGAGCCTCAGGATCTCATCTACAGCATTTCAAGCTATTAGAGAAGAGCTAGCTTGAGCCATCCAAGTCATGATTCTTTTTCTTGGATTCTACCATAATCTTGCTAGGTTTTCTGAGGGCTTCTCACCTCCTCATGAAGGACGTAGTTCAAATTACAGTGGAAGAAAGAGAAGGAAAGCAAAGCAGCACACATAGAACACATACAAACTAAAACAGACAAAACAGTTGCCCTACCCAAGTAACGCAGAGACAGAGAGAGCAATTGAAAAAAGAGTAATCTAGTCAGTCATTTCAGGTAGATGATTGACTGGTTGATTCATTTGTTCATCCAACTCTTATAGAGTACCTACTATGGGCCAGACACTTCTTGAGGGACTAAGGCAGACAAGGAGCCTTCACTCATGGAATTTACATTTTAGAGGGATGAGAGAAACAATAAACAAGTAAATGCATAGCTGAATGATTTAATTATTTATTATACAAAGAAGTATGAAGAAAGCAAAATTGGACACTCTGATAGTAAATGGAAGGGGGCTAAGTTAAGTCAGCCTGTGTCTTTACGGAGAGCTTCACCATTCAGTCAACATTGATTTGGTATCTGTGAGGCACTGGTATTGACACCCATTGATGACTGTGTCTTTTACCAAAAGTTCTTCCCCTGGTTTCCCAGTGGAGTTCCATTTCTATGATAACACCTGAGGTGCTGTCCTTCATTAGTCTCCATCTACAGGCTAAGGCATGTGACTGGTATCTACTCCTCAAGACTGCTGGGTCAGGTGAGATCACATGAGATCATATACAGGAAATTGTTTTATAAACTCTATTGGGCAAATATTTATTATACACCTTCTATATGTCAGCCATGCATCAGTGAATCACACACACACACACACACACACACACACACACACAGCCCTTATAGGGTTTACATTCTGTTCAAAGATATATTATGATTCTTCAGTTTCTTTTTTTAACAAGAGGCAAACTTAACGCCAGATTTTCTATAATGAAACCTTTTTTGGGGGCTCTATTAATTTGAGATTTCAAAAATTTCCAAAGAAAATACTCATTGTGTTTATTCAGAGGTATTTCTACTCAACATTCTGGCACCTTTCATGTTTGCTTTATTCTTAATCAGGTTCGGTCACCAAGGGAAGCGAGGTATCTCTATTTCAACTTGATCAGTTAGCTTTTTATATTCCTTGCCTTCTGGCTTATTTCAAGATTTTATTTACCCAGAATCTGTCTATTTCTGAAGTTATTTATTAGACTATAAGCGGGCATGAAGCTATCTCTTCCACATGCCTTATAGTTCAATCTACTACCTCAAACAGCTAGGTGGGTCTATTTATCTTTCCTATCTTTAATGCATTTCAGCAGACTAAGGCATATTGGTTGAAGATGTAGAAACATACATCTTATGAGAAAATGGGTCAGCTTAACATCTTCCACTTTGAGATGGGCATTCTGCCCAAAACATTCACAGCAATAAAATTATTCCTTAGCTTACAATGATTAATGAGAAAAAAGTGCCTCTTTACCTCAGCTAAATCCCATAGATGACAGAGCAAATAGAAGAGAAGAAATAAAAGTTGTTCATGGACTTTTCATGACTCAATAGAGGTTAGAAAAACCAGAAACCAGTGGGACGTAGAATTTCCTCTTTCTAGTAGGTGAAAGAACTTCATGCCACTACTGACACGGAAACTTCCGTACGTAAATGAACAACACTCACGTTTTCCTAGGTACATGGTATTCAGGGAGGAAATGGAATCCAGTTTTTAAACACTTACTCTGCGATCTGTGCTCATGATTTTCTGCAGTGGAAATGACTTAAGGGAAATAAAATTAACACTGTATTGTAGGATTCCCTTGAAAAGTGTTTTTGCTCACTTAATCATAAGAGAACACATAGTTTCAAATTAGAAAAGGGAAACAGATAAGAGCTAAAAAAATATCAGATGCAATAGTTAAAATTTTTTTAAATGAGAAGACAATTAGTTTATCTTCCATTGATTCAAATCCCCTATATTTTTTCTCCAATTATAATGAAGGAAGCTATGAAAAATGGTGAAATTCTCCCTAATTTATATATTTCTAATGGGTGATAAATTCATAGTAATTTGTTACTGGTAAGTGATCCCTTTTGGAGATTACAGTGTGATCAGTCACTTTCAGATTCTGGCTGGGAGGTTGCATAGCCTCTAGGAAAGGCCAAACAGGTACCTGACAAGAAGAAACAGTGGATAAGGACTGGGGTGGTAGGCACATAGGAAAAGGGTGAAGTGAAAAAAATAATTCAGACAAGGATCTTTTATTTCAGACAACGGTACGTTTTTGTAGTGTATTTTTTTTTGAAATGTCACTTTCTAATTTTATGTGTCAAGCTAGGCTGCTCTGAGCTTATCTAGAGCTTATGTAGGTGCACACAAGAAGTTTTTCCCTTTATTTATTTATTTAGCCATCTCATCTGTTTTCTATCCAAAGATTGTTTGACTAGACAATGAACCCATGAACGGCAGATACACGGTTACAAAACATTACCTTTTAGCTATCATAGGGCTGGTTTTGCTGTTATTTTTACTTCTGTGATAACCACGGTATTGAAAGGCTACAGATTATGCCCAAGGACAGAGTTGTTGCTGAATGAGTTAGAGATTAATCCATCTGAGGCTCTGTAAAATTCAGTTCAGAAACTTCTGGCTTTAAGTTAGAATATTTTTTCTCTTTCAGAGGGCTTTGAGCAAATTTTTCATACTCAAGTACAATAATTAGACCTTGCCTGTCAAAGACAGAAAATTCTGCTTCATTTAGTAGGCTCAAGAGAGGAGGCTCTCTGAACTTGCTTTAGCATCCAGCTGGAGAGAGTCAGGATTCAGTAGAGCAGCATCTGGGTTACTAAGGGGGTTGGGGAGCATTTTGGGGCGGTTCCTCCTAAGGACTAAAATACTGCTTGCTCAAAGAGTTCTATGATAGCAGGGTCAGGGGGAAAGCAAACTGAGAGTAAGGAATCAATTCTCTGCAGCCAGAAACTTCTTTCTCCTGCTGACAAATGCCAGGCTTGGGAATTACTGGTAAGCATGGCTTGATCAATGTTTTCTCCATTTCCTCCCATTATAATTAAATATGAAAGAAGGAGTTGTAATACCTGCTTAAGGATATTGGGTTCCAGATTAAGATGCTTATGACATCTGACTATTCAAAAGATGCTTCTGGGCCAAAATGATTTCTGTGAGAATGGAGTAAGAGGTTAAAGCAAAGGGCGATTTCCAATTTTTTCTCTTTGCTTCATTTTCTGGTGTGCTGGTGTAATGAGGCCAGAATATCTTCGTCACGTCAATGCCATTAAATGGAACTTTCTGTGGTAATGGCAATGTTCTGTATCTGCACCGTACGATGTGGTAGCCAGTAACCATATGCGTCTATTAAGCCCTTCAAGGTGGATAATGTGATTGGGAAATCAATTATATATATATTTTTTCATTTTAGCTAATTTAAATTTAAATAGCTACATGTTGCTAGTGGCTACCCCCTTGACAGGGAGATCTGAGAGACGGAACAAAGCCATGGGTGCCGCATTTATCTTCATTGACTAGAATTCTTAGATGCCAGAATTAGAATTAAAATGTCACATAGTGTTGCCACTGCACAAAAATGACTCTACTTTGCCTTTTACCTTTAAACCAAGGGAGGAGTGTACATTTTCAGATAGGGTAGGCAATTTAGGGACTATGCTTTCACGGATGATTTTCCTTCTATTCTCCGTAGGCAATGGATCTCTGAATCATGTGAAGGGAAGCACTTGCCCTGCAGAAGACATATCGTGACACTCAGTAGTGATTGAACGCAAATTGTCAGAAAATTGCCATGTCTCAGCCTTGTTCTGGATTCAACTTGCTTTCTCCAACAGGCCAGGAGGACTGTCTAGGTGTTAGATGAGAAGAATTCAGGGAAGGCTTCAGGTGTGCTGGGTTCCTTGCGTTGCAGTTGCATTTGTAATTGAATGCCAAATAGCAGATCTTTTCATGTCTTTTCCCCCCCGATCATTTTATTATTCCAGTGGGTTCTGTTACATGACTTTTTGTGTCCGTGTTTTAACTATATTATGGCAAACCAAAGTGTCACTTCAGATCAAGAGCCGACAATGTCACTCTTTCGGGATGAAAGGGAGAACATAGCCTCTCTTACTCTCATGAAGATACCAACACTTTTTCATAGCACATCATTTATACTACGGCAAGAAAAAAATGCAAAAACGTGCAAATATAAATATGAGCTATTGAAATGAGTTTCTATTTCTATGAACATTTTTAGTTATGTACTTTCATAGCTATTCACAGCATTCTGGCATTATCCAGTGATTGAGGCGTGCGTTCCATAAGAGATAAATGTGGCTTTTACAAAAGAATTATGGCGATTTAGAATGGCAAGCACCATGGTAGCTGACAATTTGGCTTTTTCACCCCTGTCCTTGCTGCCATCCTCATTGTCCCTGTTGCCATGCAGAGACGATCCCGTTACGTTGTATCGAAGCGCTCGCGGTAGTTCCCCAGGGCTGACTGTGCATCATTTCCCGACTCCGTGTTCAATGTCATCACGTTGGGAGCTTGAAATTGGCCACATGGCAGGTATTTGTACCAAACAATTGTAAAGCTCTACACATCAAGGTTGTTTTATTTTGAGAGAGCGGATTGTTAGACACTGACGAGCATACCCCTAGACATGGAGGTGACTGGCTTGATTTTTCCACCATTAATTATAATGGGGGAAAGAGAAATCATGGGAATAAGAGATAACAGAACTGTGTCCCCTTTCCAATCCTGTCTCCTCATTTCCACTGACAATTTTCTATATGGCAATGAGGGGGAAATAATGTGCCGGTCAAAATGTGCCACACTCTGTACAGCTTTTATGGTAAGCGTTGGAGAATTATTTCAGAGGCTCTTACGTAAGTAGAGCCCCCAGTGTCAGGTGTTGAAAGAAATTCATAGCTGAAATGAAAGCATCACAAAGCTGCAGATAAGCCTCGTCACTGACCCATCTCATTTAGGATCCTCCAATCATTACTGAAGTTGCAAATCCTACCACATTCCTGAAGAACATTGAGATGACTAACAAAAATGGCTTTGTACCAGAGCCATACAAATTAAACCCTGTGGGACTTTATGGTGGAGTTCAACAACACCGAGAAGCAAATATACCCCCTTCCCAGGAATAAAGTTAGGGTGAAGTTCATTGTATTGTACGCAAGGCTAAGCGTTCCTTCCTGACTGTTACGTATGGCTCACTACTGCCTATAATTTTTGTCTCAATTCTAGTTGCATGTTTTTCTGCCGTTGGATTTTTCTGTGTTGACACAAACTACAATCTCCTCTGGACTCAGGAAATAAAGCGAAGAGGAAAGTGGGAAAATAAGAGACTTTAGCAAAATTAATAGAATCACAGACCTGTGAAATGTTCACCCCTTCTGTTCCGCGTCCTTCTTGTTGCCTTCCTTCTACAAATGTTTTCCTAAGTAGAAAGGCCGGTCAATTTAGATATACAAAATATGTAAAATATTGTCAGCCTAAAAAATTGCCCTCTAACCCCTTCCTTTAAAAATTTTTTTTTCAACGTTTATTTATTTTTGGGACAGAGAGAGACAGAGCATGAATGGGCGAGGGGCAGAGAGAGAGGGAGACACAGAATCAGAAACAGGCTCCAGGCTCTGAGCCATCAGCCCAGAGCCTCACGCGGGGCTCGAACTCACGGACCGCGAGATCGTGACCTGGCTGAAGTTGGACGCTTAACCGACTGTGCCACACAGGCGCCCCTAACCCCTTCCTTTTTAGACAGATGGTAGCTACCTGTGAGCTACTATAGTGCCTAGAGCTGTTGAATTACTATGTCGTACACCTGAAACTAATGTAACATTGGGTGTCGACTATACTTTGAGAAAAACAACAGCATTACTCTGGAGATGTTTTTTTACAAGAAGGAGGTGAAATTACACTCAAGATGTCCGAGTGAGTTATTGCCACACTTCTTACTAAAGAGGACTTGATCATTTCCCCCTCTCCTGTCTTCATTTTGAGCTTTACGTAATTCAGCACACGCTCCCATCTTGTGTACCCTAGTTCTCCTTTCAATTAACCAGATCCTAAAACTCATGTTTTCCAGAAAATTTGGAGAGAAAGCATCAGGCCAAGTTACCTACCTTTCCTAAATATATTTCGGAAAAGCACCTTTCTTCCGCTACTGACCACAGAGAATCTTTCTAATGTTCCTCAGTACTTCCCAGTATGAACTTCTACAACAGAGGACAATCATATTGGTCAAAAGATTTTTGGGATGAGAGTGTGTTCAGGAAGATGCAGTGCCAAATTGTGAAAGCTGTCTGGGTGGATAGATTAGGAATGCAGGCAGCCCTGAAAGAAATTCCCTTCGGAAGATTTTTTTTCTCTGCAACAAGAATTCTGCTGCAGGTGAACATCAGCATATGGCAAAATGATAATCCTGTGATGCTGGTTCTCCCACGTGGGTAAGCAGGGTTAGAGATAAATACGATTCCAAGTTCCCCTTCTCACGCAGACGTTCACACGTTTCAGAAAGCAATCTACTTTCTGGAGAGCCTGGCAATGAAAACAGTCTCACTTCAAGTCAAATCCAAATGGTAATGAATTATCCTTCAGTGCTTTGTTTCAGATCACATCTTAAGAGACTGAAGGAAAGGCAGAAGGAAAGAAAAGAACACAAAACCTCCCTCCAACTCTGACAACTTACAGAACTTAAAACAAAACTGGAGTTCTCCATCTAGCAAACACACAGCAGATGCATCCTTACAAAATATTGTAAAGTGTTCAGTCGGATTCTGAACAGGCTGGCTTAGGAAGTGTTAAAGTGAATGCTATTTTTTTTTCCCCACAAAGGACACATCTTCATCTAACATCTAAACTGGCAGAGTCAGAAATTCCTGTGCTTGAACCCCAGCTTCTCTTTGGCTATGTTTTAAATTCTACACGCCTTAGTTTCTTTATCTACCAAATTAGGATAACTGTCAGACCCATTCCACAGGTTTATTATTGCTATTTATTTTTCTTTTTACCCCCAGCCATCTTGTGATTGGACATGTCTGCACATCTGTCGTCACTGTCCTGACCTAATTGCCTGGCATCTCTCTCTTGGACACTGCTTTGAGTCCCTCTTGGTCCTTCTTATTCCTGCCTTGATTTTCTCTGTTTCCCATCCTGTCACACAGCAGCCAAAGTGATTGAGAAAACCAAAAAAAAACCAAAACAACCGGATCAGACTGTGTTACCCTCTCACCTAGAAATCATTCTACGTTTTCCTTGTGCTCGTAGAATAAAACCTAAACGCCTTTCCATGACCAGCAGGGACGTCAGAGATTTGGTTCCTCGTCTACTTCATCTGCTTTGGGCTGTTGCACTCATTGCCTCTTCTGCCTGGAAGGTTTTTTTCACCCCCCCCCCCCCCCGCCGGTTCCGGGTACAGGAGGCTCACTGTCATTTCTCAGGTCCACCTTAAATGATCCCTCTACCTACAGCCCTCCCGTACTCCTTTATCTCAGTTGATCTCCCCTAGCTCTTGCCAATTCAATCACCATGTTCATTTTCTTTATCACAATACAAAGTTATCTTTTGCAAAATTACTCTCTTCTAGTTTGTGTGTTTTCTCCCCCATTGGAATGTAAGTTTCTTGAGGTAAAAAACCTTGGGTATCTTGTTCATCATACTATCTCCAGGGCCAGTAATCATGTGGAATAGAGTTGTCATGCACAGTAACAGCTACATTTATTGCGAGCTGGGGTAGGCAGGCCCCCTTCAAGTCCTTTACGTGCACATGTTCTTTGTGTGTATATGCATTCTAAAACGATGTTTATTTATTTTTGAGAGAGAGCCTGAGCGGGTGAAAAGCAGAGAGAGAGAGGCACAGAGGATCTGAAGTGGGCTCTGAGCTGACAGCGGAGAGCTTGATGTGGGGCTGGAACCCACGAGCCGTGAGATCATGACCCAAGCTGAAGTCCGACCCTCAACCGACTGAGCCACCCAGGCACCCTCATTTTTTAAAACTGAAATATAATTGATGTCCGATATCTTATTTCAGCTGTACGTAATAGTGACTTGATATTTCTATACATTACGAAATGATCTCCACAGTAACTCTAAGTTACCATCTGTCAACATACAGTTGTTACAATATTATTGACTGTTTTTCCTATGCTGTGCATTACATCCCCATGACGTATTTATTTTATAACTGCAAGTTTGTACCTCTTAATCCCACTTCATCTGTTTTGCCCTTCCTCCTCATCTTGTCCCCCTCTGGTAGCCTACAGTGTTTTTGTATCTAGGAGTGGGTTTCTTTTTTGTTTCGTTGGTTCATTTGTTTTATTTTTCAGATTCCACATGTAAGTGAAACCGCACAGTATTTGTCTTTCTTTGTCTGACTTATTTCACTTAGTGCAATACCCTCTATCCATGTCATCACAATTGGCAAGATTTCATTTTTTAATGACTGGATAATATTCTATTATTATTGCTGATAATATTTTATTATATGTTATATACATTCTATTATACATTACATATAATTCTATATAATATATATTATATCCTATGATATTCTATTATACTATATATAGTATGTATACTATATATATATATATATCTATATACCTATTATACATAAAGAAGATGTGGGATATATACCTATGTGTGCATATACACATTTATATGTGTATCATTCATCTAGCACTTGATATGGAGGTTGCTTCCATACCTTAGCTAATATAAATAATGCTGCAATGAATAGAGGGTGCATATATTTCTTCGAATTGGTGTTTCCATTTTCTTCAGATAAATATTCACTAGTAAACTTGCTGAATCGTATGGTAGTTCTATTTTTAATTTTTTTGAGGAACCTCTATATAGTTTTCCATAGTGGCTGCACCAGTTTGCATTCCCATCAACAGTGTATGAAGGTTTTCTTTTCTCCAATCCTGGCCAGGATGTTATTTTTGTCTTTTTGGTAATAGCCATATATACACTGTGTATGGTATGAGGTGATACTCCATTGCAGTTTTGATATACATTTCCCTGATTAGTGATGTTTAACACACTTTCATGTACCTTTTGGCCATCTGTATGTCTTCTTTGGAAAAACGTTTGTAAGTTTTCAGCCCATTTTTAAAATCAGGTTGGTTTTTTGAAATTAAACTATGTAAGCCCTTTATATATTTTGGGTGTTAACCAAAATTGAATGTTTGATTTGCAGTGACCTTTTCCCATTCAGTGGGCTGCGTTTTCATTTTGGTTATGGCTTACTTCACTTTACAAAAGCTTTTTAGTTTCATGTAATCTCATTTGTTTATTTTAATTTTTTGGTGTCCTTGCCTGAAAATAGTTGGTCCAAAAAATATTTTACAAACAGATCGATGTCAAAAAGATTACTGCTTATATTTTCTTCCATGATTTTTATGGTTTTAGGTCTTACGTAAAGTCAAGTCTTTAATACATTTGGAATTTGTTTTTTGTATGTGGTGTAAGTAAATGGCCCAGTTTGATGTTTTGCATGTAGCTGTCCAGTTTCCTCAACATGATTCATTGAAGAGGCTGTTTTTCCCCATTTTATATTCTTGCCTTGTTTGTCATAGACTAGTTGACCATGTATGTGTTGGTTAATTTCTGAGCTCTCTCTTGTGTTCCATTGATCAATATGTTTGTTTTTATGCCAGTACTATAGTTTTGATTACTATAGCTTTGTAATATGGTTTGATATCATGGAGTATGATACTTCTAGCTTTGTTCTTTCTCAAGATTTCTTTGGCTGTTTGGGGTCTTTTGTGGTCTGTACGAATTTTAGAAATATTTATTCTAGTTTTGTGAAAAATGCCATGGTTATTTTGATGGGTATTGAATTGAATCCATAGATTTTTTGGGGGGAGTATGAACATTTTTAACAATATTAAGTCTTAATAGGGTACCTGGGTGGTTCAGTCAGTTGAGTGTCCACCTTTGGCTCAGGTCATGATCTTATAGTTCATGAATTTGAGCCCCACATCTGGCTTGCTGTTGTCAGTGCCAAAGCTGTCCTCGCAGAGAGCCTGCTCTGGATCTTCTGTCCCCTTCCCTCTTCATCCCTCCCCTGCTTGTGCTCACACTTGCTCTCTCTCTCAAAAATAAATAAACATAAAAAAAACAATATTAACTCTTCCAATCTATGAACATACTATGTTTGTTCATTTATTTGTGTCGTCTTTAATTTCTTTCATAATACATTATAATTTTCAGAGTACTGATATCTCCTTTCCTTGGTAAAATTTATTCCTAGATACTCCATTTTTTGATGCAATTATAAGTAGGATTATTTTTTAAATTTCTATTTCTGATAGTTCTTTATTAGTATATGGAAATGTCACAGATTGCTGTATGTTAATTCTGTATCCTGCAACTTTACTAAATTCACCTATTAGTTCTAATAGTTTTTGGTGGCGTTTTTAGGGTTTTTCTATATGTAGCATCATGTTGTCTGCAAATGGCAATAGTTTTACTTCTTTCTTTCCAATCTGGATGCTTTCATTTCTTTTTCTTGCCCAAATACCAAATACCATTTTGAATAAAAGTGATGAGAGTGGGCTTCCTTGTCTTGTTCCTGATCTCAGAGGAAAAGCTTTCTCAAAAGTTTTTCACCATTGAGTTTGATGTTAGCTGTGGGCCTGTCATATATGGCCTTTATTATGTTGCAGTATATTCCCTCTAAACCCATTGTGTTGACTTTTTATCACAAACGGTTGTTAAATTTTGTCAATGCTTTTTCTGCATCTGTTGAAATATGATTTTTATTCTTCATTTTGTTAATGTAATGTATCATATTGATTGATTTATGAATATTGAACCAGCCTTGCATCCCTGGAATAAATCCCTCTTGATCATTGGTGTATATCCTTCCAACACATTACTGGATTTGGTTTGGTAATGTTTTGTTGAGGGTTTTACTTTTATGTTATGTTTAGGGATACTGGCCTGTAATTTTGTTTTTCTCTGGTATCTTTGTGGTTTTGATATCAGGGCAATGCTGGCTTTGTAAAATGAATTTGGAAGCATTTCTTCCTCTTTAATTTCTTGAAACAATTTGTGAAAGATAATTACTATCTTCTTTAAGTTCGGTAGAATTCACCTATGAAGCCATATGGTCCTAGACTCTGCTTTTTGAAAGTTTTAAAATTACTAATTCAATTTCATCACTTGTAATCAGCTTATTCAGATTTTCTATTTCTTTATGATTCAGCCCTGGGAGGTTATGCTTCACTTTTGGAAGGTTGTGTCTTTCCAGGGATTTATTCGTTATGATCCTTTGTATTTCTGTGGTGTCAGTTGTAACTTCTACTCTTTCATTTCTGATTTTACTTATTTGAGTCCTCTCTCACTTTCTCCTGTTAAGTCAGGCTAGAGGTTTAGCCATTTTGTTTCGCTATTCCGAGAACCAATTTTTAGTTTCATTGATCTTTTCTGTTGTTAAGTCTCTGTTTCATTTATTTCCACACTGATATTTATTATTTCCTTCCTTCTGCTAACTTCGGGTTTTGTTTGATCTTCTTTTTCTAGTTCCTTTAGGTGTAAATTCAGATTGTTTATTTGTGATTTTTCTTGTTTCTTGAGGTAGGCCTGTATGGCTATGAGCTTCCCTCTTAGAACTGGTTTGACATTCTGTGTTTGTTCCTATGAATTAGGTGGAAAAACTACTTCTGTTCTGGAAAGACTGGCCTTGTGTAGGAGCATCCCCTATGTAGACTGCATGTGCCTGGCAGTTTGGCGGGTTGAAGCAGGGGTTCCAGGGTGTGCCCAGTCAGGGCACTTTGGTTGGATGGCTAGTGCTGGAGCAAGTGTGTGTGTGGGGCATGTTCATGTGGGATCATGGTCTGCCTTGGTGGGATGGCTAAGACTGGAGCAAAAGTGGTCTGGGACTGTCCTGGGGTGTGCTGTACCAGGGCTTCCCTGGTGGGACAGCTAGAGATGGAGTGGGCATGGGTGGCGGGTCTGTCCCAGGATGTGCTGCACCAAGGCTGCCTTGGTGGTATAGCTGCATCGGGTACAGGCAAGTTGGTCTCAGAGTGTGCCATGCTGGGGCTACCTTGACAGGATGGCTGGAGTTGGGGTGGGCACAGCTGGGGAGGCCTGGGGCTCATGGTGCTGGAGCCACCTTGTGGAGATGGCTGGAGCTGGTGTAGGCTAGGCCTGGCGTGCACTGAGGCAGCCCTAGCGGGCTGGAAAAGGCATTTGGGCCCTGCTCCCACTTGCACCCAAGATAGAGGGGAATGTAAAAAAATGGCACTCACCAGTGTCTTGGACTCTAGAAAGAATTCCAACAGTTTCCTCCCAGTTTGGTAGATGCCCTAGGGTTAGTAAATGGTTTTCCTTACTTAGAAGTCTAGTTTCCCTTTAAACAGGTGTCTTTTTTTTCCCACTGTGTCCCAGTGTGGGTGAGTCTGCCCATTGATATCACTGCTCAGTGATATTCCTCTCTACTGCCTTCCCCACCGTGGGGGTAGGGTTCCCATCATTACTTGTCCCCAACTCTTCTACCCTGTCTGTGTGGTCCCTCTACCATTTGTTCTGCAAATGCTGCTCATTCAGCCCTCAGTTCTTCTTCAGAACGACTTGGTCTACATAGGTATAGATTCAGTGTGTCAGTGGGAGGAGGTGAGTTCATTGTCTTTCTACATTGCCGTCTGGGGCCTCCGTCTTGCACACACTCTTGTGTTTCTCACAATCTGTGAGGTAGATACTACCTTTTTTAGCCTGTTTTACACACGAGAATTTAAAAATTGTGGCCAAGATTATTTAGTTAAAAGTGGTAGACCTGAGACCACAGCGAGGGAGATTAGTTGAAGACTCTAGCTCTATAATCATTTTTCAATTTCCTGATTAATATTTGTTGAATGTTTTAGTGCACAGTAAATGCCTAGCGTCTAATAAGTGTTAAAAATAAAAGCTGTTATTAATATTGTTATTATTCAAAGTGAAACAGTTTTATTCTCCAATTGGCTTGCTTCCTTGGAGTATAGTGGCCAGGGTCTGAGGGAAAGCTGTTAGAAAGTTGAATGGACAAGTCTGTGAAACTTCTCTGAAAAAGTCTGTCTACCAATAATTCTGGGGCAGATATGCCTTGAGTCAAATCAGCTGATTTGGCCTAAGGCTATCTCAAACAGCCTGGTAGAATACGAATCCTCATTTTAAATTTGAGGATCTAATGCTGCTGGATGTTTCACAAATCTTACTTACAATCAATGTTACACTTCCATGGAAGCTATAAAATATATTTCAGTGACTGGAAGCCATTCAAAAGATTATCTAGAGATTTACTACTTTTAAATTGGAAGCAGAATAAATGCAGTGGCTGAGCAACAGAGGAGAAACGTCAGGGCTGAATCTTCACCTAATCCTTACCACCATTTTCTGTTGGTCTTTCCTCATTTCCATCAAATTTGACCTTTAATAAAAGATTTATGGTAATAAAAGGGGAATACTCATTTAAATTTAAAATGGTTGTACTGATTTAGAGTAACAGCATGTCCAAAAAGATTAGGTAATATGCCAGGATATATAGAGCATGTTGGACAGAATTCTGTTCACAGAGGAGTGGGTTCCCCACGTTAACTCTAATGGTTAGATAGGGGGTTCTCATGATCCTATCTCACAGGTTAGGCAGATTTGAAAATAATTATACACGTAAAACACTTGTGCAGTGCTGAACACACAGTAGATTGTATTATTTTTCCTACCCCAATTATTAATATAAAAATACCTCAAGGGCTTTTTTTTTTCTTATTGGAGACTTCTAGATACCTAAAGGGAAGTGTTGAGGATGACTGAATGAACCCCCTTTTAAAAATGAAAATACTACATAAATTACTGAATTTGTATGTGTTTATAGCACTATATGAAGTTAGGGGGAGAGGGAAGGCATTATTTTCTTGTTAAAAATCTCTGAGGAACTGGGAACATCCATTAACCTCTCTGGCTAAGGTAAGAGCCCAAGAAAAACAAAACAGAGTGGTTTGGACTGTCTTTTGTTACCATGTAGTCTGGCCTTGACCAAAGAACTGCTTATTACATTAGGTCCTTTATTATTGAAGACACTTGTTCTAATTCTTAGTTTTTAACCTGTCAGTGATATCTGGCTAACTTGATTCCTGCAAATGTGCTCGTTTGTTTTGTTTTTCATTTTATGGACATTGCAAGATGGAAGCGGGTCTTTTCTTGAGACAAAGCTTTTATCTCTCTTCTCAGTGCTCTGACACTTCCTTCTTAAGAATATTAGATACATTATTAGCACTAGCAATAAATAGAGAGAAGTTTCTGGGGGAAATATTTAAAAAATTTCTTTTCCTTCAGTATCTTTCCACCCCCGTTGAAGTAGTCTACTTGTTATTCATTGACTCACGGTAGAGATGCAGTAGGGAGGGAAACCAGGTAAATAGTCTTTCTGGAATTGGTTTCTGAAGACTGAATTTATTAAGGAGTTTAGACTTGGGTCCATCTGCGGGGAACATCAAAAGCAAGCATAAGTAAATTCTGAAGACCTAATGTACAACATGCTGAGTATAGTTAATAATAATGTATTGTAGACTTGTAATTTGGTTCCAGGCATCGTTCTCAGCTCTTAAAGGTCACCTACTTTCCTTGGCTAATGGGTCCCTGTGTCTTCAAAGCCAGCAACTATGGCTTGGGTTCTTTTCATGCTTCATTGTTCTGCCTTCCCTTTTGTATTCTCTCTCTCTCTCTCTCTCTCTCTCTCTCTCTCTCTCTCTCTCTCTCTCTCTTTCTCTGCAGACAGATAAGGTCCTCATCATTTAAGACTATGTGATTAGCTTGAGTTCACCAGCATAATCTAGGATAATCTCCCTATTTCACTTTAATCACATCTGTCAAGTCCTTTTTGGCCTGTAATGTCATATGCATGTTCTGATGGTTAGGATATAATCACTACTCATGGTGGTGTGGGGAAATCATTCTTCTGCCCACAGAGCTTGTTTATTTTCACACTTGGTTAGTCATTTGGGAATAAGAGATTACAGGGCTCACTTCCATTCTATACTCAACTGCAATGCACAAATTCTTAAATTCCATCTTTATTTACAGTAATCTATCTAGACCAAGGTTTCTTAACTTCCTCATTATTGACATTTTGGATTTGGACACTTTGTTGTGTAGATCTGACCTGTGCATGGGAGGATGTTGAACAGCATTCCTGGATTCTACCACTAGATGTCAGTAGTTCCTCTTCCAGTGTAACAACCAGGAAAACCCAGCTCCAGACACTGCTAAATGTCCTTTTGGGGGGACAGTATCACTCCTCCTTGGGAACTACTCATCTAGACTGACCAGGTATATTTGACTAAAAAACTGCTTTTGTTTTTTGTTTTAATAAGAGCTCCCCACTTTTCTTCATGTCTGTAAAATTCCACTGGCACATTTACAACAAGATCTGATCAAAATCAACTTTTCCTCTTGTGCGACGCCCCTCCTCCAGGAGGAACAAGTTACTTTCTTTCTCTTTCTTTCTTTTTAAGTAGGCTTCATGTCCAGAGTGTGGAGCCCAATGTAGGGCTTGAATTCACAACCCTGAGATCAAGACCTGAGAGGGGACTAAGAGTTGGATGTTTTCCCAACTGATCCACCCAGGAACCCCATGTAGTTACTTTCTATGAAGCCATTAACTTCTTCCTTCCTAATTTGATAGTTAACCCCTATACATTATTTCTTTTTTGAATTTCCTTGTTAGTAACTTAATTAGTATTTTTGCAAGGCAACCATAATTCTTTCAATGTATTACCTATTGATATCTTTTACACATTTTTCTATTCCAATGATTATTTTTTGCTTATTAATTCAATAGTTCTTGCTGTATTTAATATATTAACTTACTCTGCAATATATACTGTGAATGATTTTTTTTCCAGTTTTAGGCATTATAATGTATTATGATGCCCAAGATATCAGAACAGAAAATGAAGATCCAATCTATAAATATATTCTGAAAGAAGATACCAAAATAAAAGAATGTAAGGAACCATATAAGATAAAAGGAAACAATTCTAAAATCCCATTAAAGTATTGAGAATTCATTCATTTGGCAGTTACTAATTACAGAGTGCCTTTTCTGTCCCAGGCACTGTTTTAGGCACTTTGGATACACTTTGGATATTTGGAACATGGTAGAGAATGCTTTCTGCCTTTTTGGAGTTTATTACTAGTGGGTGGGGACAGATAAAAGTAAAAATACTGACTAAATTAAATGGCATGGAGGAGGATGAAAAGTACTATGGAAAAATAAGACAGAATAGAGCAAGGTAGGCAATCAGAAATTCTGAGGGCAGAATGGGGAGTTTCAGTTTATAATACCAAATAGCGTCGTCAGGTATCACTGTGATGGTAAGATCAGAGACATGATTTGAGGGCTGCCTGGCTTGCTCAGTTGGTAGAGCATGGGACTCTTGATCTTTGGGTTGTGAGTTCAAGCCCCATATTGGGTGTAGAGATTACTTAAAAATAAAACCTTAAGACAAATAAACAACAACAACAAAAAAGAAACAAGACTTGGAAGAGGTGAAGGAATTAGCCATGTGGGTGTCTTGGGGAAACACATCCCGGGCAGAGGAAACACCAGTGAAAGCCTCTAAGGTGGAAACTTGGCCTGGCTTGTTTAAGGGACAGCAGGAGAGAACAGTGTGGAGCAGAGAGGATAATGAGTGATGAGCTCAGCTAGTTATTATGTCCGAGGAAAACTGGAAGCCATTACAGGGTTTTGGGCAGAGAAGCAGGATGATGTAATTTACATTTTTGTCTAATGTTTTATTCTGAATGAACTTCACTCTTACAAAAGTTACAAAAAGTAGTACAGAGAGTCCCTGTATACCCTTTACCCAACTTCCTTCAATGTTAATACATTATGTAGCCACAGTGTAATTATTGAAACAAGGAAATTGATATTGATGCAATACTTACTCTACAGACATTATTTAAATTTTCCCAATATTAGAACTAATCCCCCCTTTCTAGATCCTTTTCTACACTCTCATACTACTGCATTTATTTGTTACCAGTTTTGAAGACTACTAGCTATTTATTTTATAGGATGGGTCTCAAATTTCGTCTGATGTTTTGCCATGATCAAATTGATGTGTAATTTTTGCAAGACTAATGCAGAAGTGATGTGCCCTTCTGGGTGGATCATGCCAGGGTGTACATGATGTTGATAGGCTTCATTACAGTGATGATCACTTGATTAAGGTGGTACCTGCCAGATTTCTGTGATATGAAGTTACAATTGTCAATTTTTAAACCGCCAGTATATTGTGGGGAGATCCTTTGAGAATATGTTTCTTATATTATTTTCACCAACTAGATTTATTTATTTATTTATTTATATCAATACATATATTTATATAACACCGAGTGCTCATCCCAACAAATGCTCCCCCAATGCCCATTACTGATTTTCCCCTCTCCCTCGCCCCCCACCCCCATTAACCTTCAGTTTGTTCTCTGTATTTAAGAGTCTCTTATGGGTTTGCCTCCCTCTCTGTTTGAAACTATTTTTTACCTTCCCCTTCCCCCATGGTCTTCTTTTAAGTCTCTCAAGTTCCTCATATGAATGAAAACATGATTATCTTTCTCTGACTGACTTATTTCACTCAGCATGATACCCTCCAGTTCCATCTATGTTGTTGCAAATGGCAGGATTTCATTCTTTCTCATTGCCAAGTAGTATTCCATTGTATGTATAAACCACTTCTTTATCCATTCATCAGTTGTTGGACATTTGGGCTCTTTCTATGATTGGCTATTGTTGAAAGCACTGCTATAAACATTGGGGTACATGTGCCCCTATGAATCAGCACTCCTGTATCCTTTGGATAAATTCCTAGTAGTGCTGTTGCTGGGTCATAGGGTAGCTCTACTTTTCATTTTTTGAGGAACCTCCACACTGTTTGCCAGAGCGGCTGCACCAATATTTCTCATTTGGCCCAGATTTGTCCCAGCTACTTCAAGTTAGTTTTGGCGTCCTTTGACATGCCCCATTATTTTTCAACCATTTTCTTAATGTACTGGCACTGTAAGATAGAATATACGGATATAGGGATATCAGGTATGAAGATATTTCAGTAATTTAAGTGAGATGAGGTGGCTTGGTCCATGGAAGTAACAAAAAAAGTAAAGACAAGGGGTTGGATTCTATATATATTTGGATGATGTAACCAAAAGATTTATTGCTGGAAAGGATATGGGGTATGATAAAAAGAGAGGGATCGGAGATGGTTACAATTTGGCAATGACAAAGGAAGTCGGTAGAGCGGGTTTTGGGGAAAGTCTTAGGAGTTTAGTTTTGGGTATGCTGTGTTTGAGATGTACTGAAAACATCGAAATGGGGATTGTATTGGTCTGTTCAGGTTGCTGTAACAAAGTGCCACAGACTAGCTGACTTAAGCGATAAAATGTATTTCTCATAGTTCTAGAGGCTAAACATCCATGATCGAGATGTTGGCAATTATGGTTTCTGCTGAGGAAAATGGCCTGCAGATGGTTGTCTTGACCTGTATCCAATTGGCCTTTCCTTCTGTGATTTTGATGAAGAGAGAGCAATCTCTCTGGTGTCTCTTCTTATAAGGACAGTAATCCTGTTGGATCAAGGCCCCACCCTTGTGACTTCATTTAACCTTAATTACTTCTTTAGTGGCCTCATCTCCAACTACAGTCAAGCTGAGGGTTAGGGCTTCAATGCATCAGCTCTGGGGTGGACACAGACATTCAGTCCATTACAGGAATTTTGAGTAGGCAGTGGAAAAATAAGTTTTGGATTTGGAAGAGATGCTTGAACTGAAGATCTCAATGATACTTTTGGGAGGTATCTGCATGTAGATGAGAGTTTTGACTATCAGACTGATGAGACCATCAAAGCAGGGAATGCAGATAGAGAAGATGGAGGACCAAAGACTGAGTCTTGAGTTTTGAGAATGAAATCGAGAGAGAAATCTGAGATCAAGTAAAAAGGCAGATCCTTTGAAGAACTTCGGTGTGGAAGAAAACAAAGGCATGTGGCACTATCCAGAAGAAAGAATGGCATCAATTTTTTTACTTTAAAGATGGAGCATCAGTAGAATATAAGCTGATAGAAATAATCCAGTAGCAAGAGGAAATTGGTAATATAGCAAAGGGAGGAAGGAATCACTGGACAGATATCCTTGGATAGGTTAAAGGGAACGGGTTATAGTCTACAGGTCAAATAAGTACTGTTAGAAAAGAGAAAGAATCATTTATCTCAGGGAAAAGTTGGGATGGAAGAGTGAACGAAAATGCTGGTTGGAGGGTCGATATGATTGTGAGAGTCTGAGAGGGTTTTTTTTGTGTAGGAAACAAGATCATCTGCTGAGAATGAAGAAAGGGAGCAAGGGCTGGAGGTTTGAGGTGGAGCGGAGAAGGTGGGAGATAGTCATCTAAGTAAGTGGAGTATAAATGGACTGAATAAAGTATAACATGATTCCCAGAAAGCATTATGAGATTGATTGTTTCATGCTCATGAATATAAAACAAGGAAGACATGCCAATCTGATTGTGGGTTTTTCTTTATCTAAATTTACCCACCTAAGTTCAGGGGGGAGAGTAGGGAGAGAGTTGGATTTACCCTGTATGTGGTTTTGTCATAAGAAAACAAGAAGAAAGAGATCATTGAAGTCATATGCAGAGATGTGATTATAATCATTGATCATGGAATCTCAATGGGGTCAAGAAAGAAGTAGGATGCAGGGGGTGTTTGAAAGTAAAAGTTGGAGGTGATAATGGATTGTCATTTCTGTGAGGACAAAAGATTGTTTGAAATGGGTGCTACAGGAAGTGAGCAAACAAGATCAAAGGTGGTGGTCAAAGAATGGGAATCTTGAAATGGAGATTATGAAGAAAGTGTTGTTATTACTGGTGACAAAGTCTAGTGATGACCATAAGCAGTGATTGCAAATTCATCAGTTTTGTGTCCATATGTGTGTTTTAATATACTCTGTGGAAAGAAAGAATAGTTCTGTATTACCATGTTAGGGAATATTTGAACTATGTAGAACTCCTAGAATTTTCAGAAGGTAAGTAGAAAAAGAAAAAAATAGTACATGATTTTATCTCATCTCTATTAAAGCCTGGTTTTGATGACTAGTGATGATTTTTAAGAGTTTAATGTCATAAAGAGATCCATGGCTGATGAAAGCAGTTCTAAATCTATAAAAAGGTAGAGTTTTGAAAATTGTCTTAATTTCAACAAACTTTGACACACACACACACACACACACACAATTTTTTTTTTTCTAAGTTCTGTAATGTGTGGTCACTGTGCAGATCACTGACCATCTGGAACCTACTCAATTCATAGACATTTTCAATCTGGTTTCTAGGCAGTTCTCCTAGAAATGAAGCAGTACCTCCATGAATACGAAATGTTTATGAATAAACTGGAACCGTGGCTTTCCTGCTATTCTTCTGACCTTTGCGAGTCAAATGCAAAATCCAATATCACAGACCACAGATTTTTATAGGATCAAGACATGACCTGGAATTATTTTCATTGCACTTAAGTAGCTGCACTCTGATCTAGAAAGTCATTGTTTGTTCAGATCAATGGGTTTCCATTATTTCTTGCTTGGTTTAACTGGTTGAAGTTCAAATTTAACTACAACTCATTCGTTAGAAAGATGTGGATTTTTAATGTACATTTTAATAATTTTTTGGTGTCCCTAAAATATGTTTATAGTGATCATATTCAGACTAGAGAACGAAGCCTAAGATAAAATTTGATTGAATTACTTCCTATCTCGCGTTCATGGCATTTCATTTTTTAAAAACATTATCTACCTACTTACTTACCCACCTATCTACTTATTTATTTATATTCCTCTGAATCTATAATAATGCAGAACTTTGAAAACTGTCTTATCTCAACTAACCACACTACAGAAAAGAATTAAGGCAGCCTATGGCAGTCTGTACTTGTTATACAAACTTATTTGCCCTTTTTTGGACGCAAAATCCACTAACAGTGGTTCTTTTCCACTTAGGTTCCGACAGCCTTCTCTGCGACATAACTGTACTTCTAGATATAATACCTTGCTTCCTGAGGCTTTCACGGGAGGTTCTGGGTCCATGGCTTCAACTCTCTTTCTGGTCCAGATTCAGTACCAGCCAGGTTAAGCTTGGCAACAATGCTCCTCAGGTAAAGGTGACATAGCATTTATATTCATTTATGCCTTCAGATGATCTGTGAGACTGAATATAATTATGTACTGGAGTGAGAAATCCAGGTAAGTCAAAGTGATGCAGGAATTCAGTATAAAATTAAGATCTGGCTGGGATGTTTCTTTGCTTTTACTTATTTTGAGCAGGTATTTAATTTTCAGGGTCTTCTCCAATCCTAAGGACCAGAGGATAGAAAGTCTTTCATTATACTTGGAAACTTTGAATGCTTCTCCTTGATCATGGTTGTAATGCCTTTGCCACTTTTGACCAAATTTCTGGTTCTGGTCTCAAAAAGTAGATGGAAATGACAGGGCAGAATATTATATATATATTATATAACATCATATATATATTATATACATATAATTATTTATATATTATATACATATAATTATTTATATATATTATATATTTATAATATATAATATATATTATATATAACATATGTATATTATATACATATAATACATATTATATACATGTGTATTATATACATATATATAGAATATGTATATGAAATAATATATATATATATTTTTTTAATTTATTATTTTTTCTTTTGAGAAGGATTAGTGTTTGCTATCTACTTGGTGTGATTTCAGAATTCTCAGATCTCTGAAATACTTTCTCCACTAACTCCTTGTTGTCTGATACGTTTCCATTAACTTTCTTCTTCATTGATTTAAAGCTTTATTCATGGTTAAAAATACAAATGTCTGTATTTCATGTAAGTAATCATCTCAAGCAAGTGTGACAAGTTCTGCGGGTCACTGCCCTCCGCATGGGTTTTGAAGGAGAGCTGACAGAAAAGGTAACAAATTTATTTTGAGAGAGACTGAGAGAATATGAGTGGGGGAGGGGCAGAGAAAGAGAGGGAGAGAGAGAATCCCAAACAGGTTCTACACTGTCAGCGCAGAGCCCTATGCGGTGCTCGATCTCACAACCGTGAGACCACGACCTGAGCCAAAATCAAGAGTCAGATGCTTAACTGATCAAGCCCCCCAGGCGCCCCTCATGTTCTTCTTATCAAACTTCCTCCTCAACTTACTGGTCATATTCAAGCCTGGTTTCTCCTTCCTTCCTTGTTTCCTCCTGCCTTCCCTCTCTTCTTCCTCCCTTTTTACTTTTGCTTTTCCTGGCTCTTTTCCTGTTGATCTGTTTTTTCATTTATAAATTTCAGAAAAATCTCCAGTATATATCTCAGTTTTGATGATTCTGTTTAATATTTATTTATTTATTTTATTTCTAGACATGGTAGTCTCCTTTAATTAGCAGATCCACTTTTTTCCCCCTCTTACATCTCATGAAAAATTTCTTTAATATAGAAATGTACTGTTTTCCCCTCTTCCATTTATAGGACGGAATACAAGGTTTCCCCAGAATGAAGACCAATTGATTTTCTTTTGCTAGATCATCATTATCTGTCTGAGGTATCTATTAACTCTCTCCTCAGGGATTCACCATCTATGTGTTTATTCTCTGTGTTCTTTTGGCCTCTGATTGGGTATTTGGCCTCACATGTTCTGTTTTGTGCGATTTCAAATTTATTTATTATTTCTGTAATAGTATTGCTTTGATCCCCAGTTTATCTTTTTAGCTTTGTAATCTCATTTTTCACTTTATTCTGTTGTCTTATCCTTTCATCTTGAATGTCTTGTTTCATTGATTTCATGTTGTTCGTGAGTTCTTCTAAAGTACAAATGACTTATTGTGGAGATTTTTTTCCTCTTGTTCTTTGGGTAGAGTTTAACTCAGTAACTGATTCTTTGTGCTGTTCCTCCTCTGTCTCTCTCTCTCTCTTTTTCTCTCTCTCTCTCCTTTCATTTCACTGAACTTTTCCTCCTTATTTTGTTTGGAATTTTAAATAAGAATTACATGTTTCTTATTATAAGAAAACATTCTGGAAAGGTATAAAGAAGAATTTTTTCTTTGCTCTGCACTCCCCCACCATGATCTCCTGAGGTTACTGTTGCTAATAGTTATATGTATATATCCATAGTTTTATTTCTTCTATTAATATAAACATATGAATATGCTTTTTTATTTGTTTCAAAAATCGCATCCTACTCCATATGCTCTTTGAGATTTGCTTTTTAAAAATTTGCTTTTGTTTTAAAGATTTTATTTTTAATAATCTCGACACCCAAGGTAGGGCTTGAACTCAAAACCTTGAGATCAAGAGTCACATGCTCCACCGACTGAGCCAGCCAGTCACTCCAAAAATTTGCTTTTTTTAAGGTTAATAATCCCCAGTAAATCTCTTCCCCAAGCACTGATCTAACTCATTTTTAAACAGAGCTGCCTGATAGTCTGTTATATGGATGTGCTAAATCTTATTCAATTATACCACTATCAGGAGCGTTTTCTTTTTTGTTACTGTAAACAATACTTCAGAAGATACTAAAGTGCTACATTTGTGCATACTAATGCTTTTATATTTGTTGAATTGATTCTAAAAGGGGAATTACTGGGGCAGAAGGTATGTGCATTCAGTTATTGATAGATACTATTGGATTACTTTCCAGAATGCTCCTCAAAGTTCATACTTGCTTTAGCATTGCATGTGAGTGGCTATTTTAGATATCAAAAAAACAAAACAAAACAAAAATCGTTCTCATGTGTATGAAGTCTTATTTTCAAATTGCTACATTTATTCTCAAATTACCCTGAGTTAATAATTAAATAACTTTAGTTATTATTTTGCTACTACATAAGTTCTGTGTTTTTTTCTTTTTTTTTTTTTTTCTTTTCTGGAATTGATTTTATTTTGGTTGATATTGGGCTTTGTTTCCCTTTCATTTTCACACATTTTTGAACAATTATTCAAAAAAGTCTTTTGAGCACTTTTTGTGCCCCAGGCACTATTCTAGGCACTGTGGATAGTGTCAGAAACAAAGCTGACAACCATGCCCCACGGAGCTTTCATCCTGGAGTGTGAAAAATATATGAGTAGACAAAAAATAAATATAATAAGTTGACATAGCACTCAGCTGTGGGATATTCATATGGTAGAGAGTGACTAGGTGGTCAGGGAAAACCTGTCTAAGGAACCTGGGGCTTTAAAGAAAAAAATAGTAACTATCCATGGGAAGGTCTGGGAGAAGAGCATTTCAGGGAGAGGGAGAGCAATGATCAGGGTTTTGAGGTTGGGGCAGTCTTCAGTAATCTCTAATGAGCCCAGACCTGAGTGTTTACAGCAGAGTGAGAGAAAAGGAGGTATACATGAGATGAAGTAAGGAAAACCGGCAAGGGCAATGGCACCTGTCATCTCCTCACTGTGGTAAAGAGTTTGAATTTCATTGTGAGTGACGAAGGAGTCCTTTGGGTGGATTCTGGGAGGGATCTAACTTTTGATTTACGTTCTGAAAAGGTCACTCTGGGTTCTCAGTGGAGAATGCATTGTAGGAAATCACAATACATCTGAATGCTTTGTAGGAAACCCAGGGCAGGGGTGGAGGTAGGATAGCTAAAAGGCTTTTGTGGACATTCCCAGTTAAAAGATGGTATTGGCTAGGACTTCACGGTGTCAGTGAAGCAGGGAAAAGTGGACTAGTTCGAGGTAGGTTTAGGAGTAGAAATTGACAGAACTTGCGTATGGACTGAGGGGGAAAAGAAGCATCAACCGTGACTCCTAGGTTTTGGCCTGAGCAATTCAGTGGCCTGGTGTGCCACCTACCAAGATAAGGAGAGAGCAGCAAAGGAGCTCCTGGGTGGGTCGGTCGGTTAAACACCCAACTCTTGATTTCGGCTCGGGTCACACTCTCAAGGTTGGTGAGATTGAGCCCACTCTTGGGCTCTATGCTGACAGTGTGGGGCCTGCTTGGGATTCTCTCTCTCCCCTCCCTCCCACATCCTTCCCGCACTCATGCATGTGCATGTGCGCTCTCTCTCTCTCTCTCTCTCTCTCTCTCTCTCTCTCTCTCTCTCTCTGTCAAAAATAAATAAATAATACACTTTAAAATAGTCAAGAATTGTCATTTAAAAATAATAGAGCAGAAAAGAGATTTGAGGGATAGTAGATTAAGATTTCTTTGCTTTTTGAGATTTAAAAACAGTAAGAAATTGGTATTGTGGTATAGATTTCAGAGGTACCAGCAAGTACCAGAGGTACTTGAAATGATGGAATTAATTTTCATACATATCAAAGAATAACTTAATAGCAAACTTGACAAGTGAGATCTGGGTATGTGAATGGGGCTAGTCGGATCTAAGGCTTTTTGTAAGGACAGTAGAAAGGGAGCTGGTTTTAATTATGGAGCCCAAAAGCCCAAATGCTGAGGACCTCACTCTTGAGTATCAGCACTTACATTAGCTGTCCTAGTTCTCTGTGGGTAATTCATTCGAGTATTGTATTGTTACTAGCAAAGACCTTTTATTTTTCTCTAGAGTCTGCATGTGCAACAGATCTAAGTCGAAGCGGGTTAAAAATCCCATATAGAGGGACAGCTGGGTGGCTCAGTTAATTAAACTTTGACTCTTGATATTGGCACATATCATGATCTCACAGTTTGTGAAATCAAGACCCATGGTAGGCTTTGTGCTGACAGCACGAAGCCTGCTTGGGATTCTCTCTCTCCCTCTTTCTCTTCCCCTCTCTGCTCTCTTTCTCTCTCTCTCAAAATAAACTGTAAAAAAAAAATTAAAACTGCAATATAGAGACTTTAAAAAATTTTTTTAAATGTTTATTTATTATTGAGAGACAGAGAGCCACAAAGTGTGAGCACGGGAGGGGTACAGAGAGGGGGGAGACAGAGAATCTGAAGCAGGCTCCAGGCTCTGAGGTGTCAGCACAGAGCCTGATGCAGGGTTTGAACTCACAAACTGCGAGATCATGACCTGAGCCGAAGTTGGAAGCCCAACAAACTGAGCCACCCAGGTGCCCCACACAATATAGAGACTTTTAACCCATCTCCTTGTGCTCAGTTTCTTACTGCCATGCTCTTTCAGACCATACAGATTTCCAGATCGTTCTGAGATTCTTGATGACCAGGCTGATGCTTTCCACTGTAGGACCCTTTTCTTCCTTCTCTCTCACACTGTATGCTTTCATTCTCATAGACCATTTTGGAACTTACCCCATTCATGACTGCCTCCCACCTTTTCTCTTTATTGTTGCTGGATCATAGCTTTGTGATGCTCTTATTGTTATTTTCTTTTTTTTTTTAAAGCTTATTTCTTTGAGAGAGAAAGAGAGACTGGGGGAGTGGGGGAGACAGACAGACAGAGAATCCTAAGCAGGCTCTGCACCATCAGCACAGAGCTTGATGTGGGGCCTGAACCCCCAGAGTGTGAGATCATGACCTGAACTGAAACTAAGAGCTGGATGCTCAACTGACTGAGACACCCAGGCACTCCACGTATTATTATTTTCTAATTTTTTTAAATTTTCTTTCTTAATTTTTTTGAACATTTATTTATTTATTGACAGAGACAGAGCATGAGCAGGGGAAGGGCAGAGAGAGAGGGGATCATAGAATCTGAAGCAGAGTCAAGGCTCTGAGCTGAGCAGAGTCCGATGTGGGACTCGAACTCACAGGTGGTGAGATCATGACCTGAGCTGAAGTCAGATGCTTAACCGACTGAGCCACCCAGGCGCCCTCTTGTTGTTATTTTCAAGATCACAAAAGGAAGAGAGAAACACAGGTATGTAGTCTGCCATCTTGAAATGGGAAACTTTACTTATTTTAAAACACTCATTCATTCATTCATTCATTCATTCATTCATTTTTGAGAAATAGAGATTGAGAGAGAAAGAGAATCCCAAGCAGGCTCCCTACTGTCAGTGTGGAGCCCGACACAGGGCTTGAACTTATGAACTGTTAGATCAAGAGTCAGACATTTAAGTGACTGAACCACCCAAGTACCCCAAACTTTAATTTTTATGTAGACAGAAATGTTTCTCCTTTACAAAGTTGTTTCTTCATCTTTCTAAAACACATTATATTCATCTTTATTTTTTGTCATTTTTTTTCATAGTTGTCATCACATTTTGGGCTCCATCGCCCAACATGGGGCTTGAACTCATGACCCTCAGATCAAGACCTGAGATGAGATCAGGAGTTGGATACTTAACCAACTGACCCAGCCAGTTGCCCTAGTTGTCATCCTATTTTATTTAATTGTATTGGCATTTATTGTGGGCAGTATAGACCTTCCATGTAATATTTATCAGTTCTGTTAAACTCTTTCCCCATCTTACCTGAGACATGTGAGTCTTATTCTCTTGAATGATGTACTTGATTTTTGTTCTCCTTTCTGTATAAAGTAAATATTCTTTGATCCTGCAAATTTTCACTTCATTTAGAGACTATGATCACCAAATATAAAGTTCTGAAGGCAGTGTTCCTTTTTTATCCATCTTCGCGTGCCCAAAGGTTCTATTCCAAGACTGAAGCATAGGAATTCAAGAAAGACTTGATGAAACGAAAGCTGAAAGGGGACATTTCTGTTACTCACTTCTATTAACTATACTTGTTTATTCATTCATTCAACAAACATTTATGACAAATCCCTGTGTTTCAAGCTTTGAGCGTTGCTATACACTGGGAATCCACAGCTGAACAAGGCTGCCATGCCTTCTAGAAATTCATGAATGTTAACACTCATCATCTCTTTTGTTTAGCTACCTTGTTTAGTGAATGTTTTTTTCTCCCCAATAGATGATTGATGGTGAAAGCTATTTTATATATTTCTTTGGAACTCATTCCCTTCCCACAGCAAAAACTACATGAGTACTATATTAAAGGTCCATGGTTCCTCTTGGTCTGTGTTTTGCTGACATCAGACACCTTAATCTGCTTACCCTGAGACAGAATGTTCTTTCTATGGCTCTTTCTTAAAACCACATTTATGGCATGGTACCAGGATGGCTCAGTCGGTTAAGTGTCCAACTCTTGGTTTCAGCTCAGGTCATGATCTCATGTGGTTCATGGGATTGAGTCCTGTGTTTGGCCCTGTGCTAACAGTATGGAGCCTGCTTGGAATTCTCTCTCTCTCTCTCTCTCTCTCTCTCAAAATAAATAAACTTAAAAAATCACATTTATGGTCCTCTTTATATGCTTCCTCAACATTTTTTAAATAGTGTCCAAAAACATTATCCAATTAAAGGTCATAGTAGGGATGGTGCAGGCTGTATCCGGTAGTGTCTAGAATAGGACTGTTCACTTGGACAGTGTTGAGGTGGAACAAGACAAGTTCAAGGTTTAAGGAAGTGGTAGTCAGAGATGGCAGAAATGAAGGTTTGGGTTTGGGAGTAATCTTTTAGCATTTTTGAGAAGCTCTTTCCATTTCCTTGAGCACAGAAGACCGAGACAAGAAAACATAGGGTGAGTGGCAGAAAGTAGGTAGGTTGCCTTCTCTTTGTTGGCACTTTGCTGTGCGCTAGAATTTTGTCTTTCTTCTCTAGTGAGATTCATAGAAGATCTATTTGTTATCTCGTTGTTTTTGGTCTTTTTCTTCCTGCTGAGAATTTGGGTGTGTCATGTCTTAAGTTTTCATGTATGTATTTTTAATTTTAAAAGTAGGCAGTGGTAAGGTTGGCTACAGGTCTTGAGGTAGTTATATAGATTATTTCACTATGGTGTATATTTCTGATATATATGTATCTATATAAATATATATATATATAATATATGTAAACACACACATATAAAATATAGGTAAATACACATATAAAATATATGTAAAACACAGTATAGCACACAACAATGAACAGAATCCTTCCTATCTATTAATTTAGGTAGAGCTCAATTTTAAGCCTGCCACAAAGTTTTCTTTATCTAGAAGTTGTCTCATTTATCTATAACTTAGCTGGCAATCCAAGGCAGTTTACAATATAATCTGTTTAAATATTAAGATATATATATATATATATTTTTTTTTTTTAATGTCTATTTTTTTGAGAGAAAGAGAGACAGAGTGTGAGTGGGAGAGGCGCAGAGATAGAGGGAGACACAGAATCCGAAGCAGGCTCCAGGCTCTGAGCTGTCAGCACAGAGCCTGACATGGGGCTCAAACTCAGAACTGTGAGATCATGACCTGAGCTGAATTTGGACGCTTAACCAACTGAGCCACCCAGTCTCACCTAAAAGTAATATGAATAATAATAGGCCTCACGTATTGAGTATTCATATATGCCAGGCACAGTGGCAGGCAAATCCAGATATAAAATCCCAGTAGAGGGGTACCTGGGTGAATTATTTGGTTGAGTGTCCAACTCTCGATTTCGACTTAGGTCATGATCTCTCGGTTCATGGGCTCAAGCCCCACATTGGGCTCTGCACAGACAGCATGGACCCTGCTTGGGATTCTTTTTCCCTCTCTCTCTGCCCCTGCCCAACTTGCGCTCTCTGTCTCTCTCTCAAAATAAATATATAAACATTTAAAATCCTAGTAGACAAGAACAATGTATTTGAGGCCACTGTATCCCCATTATATAATGGTGTCTACATAATAAGAACATAGAACAAAATGATCAGATTATTGGTTGAATTTGTAGATACTTTCAAGTTTCCCATCTTTAACTTAGATCAAGAATTTTGGAAATATTATATAATTAGCTGTCTGAAGTGTTTGAAGATACATATAATATTTGATTTTACTTATTAGATACACAGAACTTTAGTATGATTAAGATGAAGTGTATTCTTGTCATAGAATATTAGTAATTGATAAGATTTATTGATTACTTATTATATGCCAGATGCTGGTGTAATAATTTTAAAGGAATAGTTTTTTAATCTTCAAGATAAGTATCCTTATTACCATAGTTACAGAGGAAGAATCCCCCCAGTGCTATGCAGCCTGTCAACAAAAATAACAGTTTGATTCTGTGCTTGTATAATTCATTTATTTTTTTTCCAATGTATAGTATTTGCTGTTTTGTTTTGATAATGTAATGTATGTCAGACTGTACTTTTATGAAAAACGAAAGGAAACTATGTGGGAAAAAATATATTCTCGATAGTGTATGATACCTTTGTGAGGACAGCCGTCGATTGAAAAGCTGTATCCATTTAACCACTGATAGGGTGGCTAGTCTGGAATAAAAGGATACTCAAGTTCTACAGATACCTGCAATTGATCGGTGGCCTCATTCGCATTCAGATAAGTAGCGCAAAAACACAGTTCCCAGAAAAATCACGAAATAATCCAAATGCCAGTATGGTAAATTTTATAAAAATGAAATAATCATTACATCCGATCCAAGAATGAAAGAAAGCTTACTCATGGATGAGATTTTATGTTAAGCTCCAGTACAAATCTGTTGATCCAGAATATTAACACCTGCTTCTGCTTATTGAAAAACCCTCTTCCTCTTCTAATCATTTCCTCATTTGTATAGTGGTTAATCAGATATGAGAAAGTCAAGATACCTAGGATTTTGGAGTTTATTCAAATATACTGATAACTCCAGGCATATCTATGTCTCTTAGCTTCAAAATAAATTATTAGTTAATGATCACCATATCTTGGAGCTGGGATCAAAATATTATTCTCACTTTGTAGGTTGCTATAGGCACAGACCAGATAAGTGCCTTATCAAAGATGTTGGCAAGCCAAGGGGCAGATAGGGAATTAGATTGTCAAACTCTGGATGCTTCATCTTGGGTTCAGTGCAGACCCTGTGGGCAACTGAGGAAGCAAAGTTGTAGCTGAGAATCAGTGCTACCTGGTCTGCTTGTGGCTCTCACTGCGAATTTCCATGTGTTTGGGCGGAGTTAAGAACCCAGGAGTCCATAAAGTAACCTTCAGGTAATAACACAACAATCCATGTTTTTCAAGTTCATATATTACTTTGAGTTGGCAGCCTGAACTCCCAAGTTCGCTGCCGAGGGCCAGTACTGTGCTGAGAATTACCGTGAAAATATTCATCATACCAGAAAATAGATAAAGAAAATAAAATGACCATTTTCTTTCCCATTAAACTTGTAACTCTGTTTACTATAGAAAAGTGCAATGCTTAGTAAAAAAAAGTCTATGATTCTGCTGTATATTCTTGCAAAACGAAACTGTATTAGGTACACAGAAGGTATTAATCAGCTGAGTGAAATTCTACAAAACTAGCTGGACAGAGTGATATAAAATGAAAGATTAGAGACTCACTTACAGTTCCAACATATTTATGGTTTTATACTGAAAACAAAAAGCACTACTGAATAGGTCGGCTTATTGAAAACTCAGCTTCTGGAGTTTCACAGTTTTGGAAGAAAGTTATTAAAACATAAATTGCCTGGTATTTTCTTGACATAGACAAAACGGAAAATTTGATTTACGAAGATTGTCAGTTGCAATAAAGCAGATCAGAACATAGTCATTTTACCTAATAAGTGATGTGATGTTATAATTCTTATCACAATTTCAAATATTACCAAAACATACAGAAAGAAGCTTCAAAACCAGAAAGAAGACACTAGAGCTAACCTAAATAAACTCACCCAAAAGGAAGAAAGTGAGAGGTTATTAAAGATGCAATTTGTTTTTCATTTATTAGAGAAAATTCAGAAAATTTTGAGGAAAATAAAAACTTACATATCTTAAACCAGAGTAAGCATTTGTTTATTTTCTTCAATATTTTTCTATTTGCACACATTATTAAAACAAAATCATCCAGCACACCCATTTTGTAGTTATTTCATATATTAATATATTGTAATGATTTCCTAATTTTTCACTATTTTTTTAATGTCTGGTTTAAAAAACTTAGATCTTAGCCCATCACTTATGCTACCATAATCCATTTAACAAGTTTTGTATATCTGGTCATTTGGATGTTTTCATTTTTTACCTATTATAAATAGTGCCATGATAAACATGTGTATACTGATATTTTGTATATTTATTTGATTATTTTCTTAGGAGGCATTTTTTAAAGTCACTTTGTTATTGATTTCTGAACTTTTGAGTAATCCTTTAAACTTTTGATGAATACTTTGAGAATCTGATATTTAAATTGTTCATATTCACAAGTAAAATTGACATATATTTGAATTGTTGAATATCTGATAATAAGATGTTTATTTAATCTTCAAAGAGAAGAAATATTTTATGTATTTATATATTGGTTTATAATTTTTACCACCTAAAACTCTATAGATGTTGTCCCATTATTTCCTGGTATTTGATATGGAGAAGTCTGAGGTTAGTCTGAATTTTTTCGTTTGGAGGCAAACTTTTCTGTCTAGTCAAGAACTAAGTTTATGTTATTTTCTTCACCCTTGAAATTATAAATTTCAACAGAATCAGTTCAGGTTTTCATCCTTGTTAATGTTGCCTATAGTCACTGAGACTTTTCATCTGTAGACTCAAGACTTTGTTTTATTTGGGAATACACAGTCCTATCATAACCCAGATTTATTGTTTTAGTTAAAAGGGTTCCTTTCTCATGGACACAAATTATGTTGCACACCATTTTTCTTCCATCAACTGCATCTACTTTTTCTTCTCTCGTGATTTTAATCTCCCTTCATTTCTCATATTTTAGAGGCAGCTGTTCAAATTTGTTCTACACATTACTATTCACTTTTCAGCGGTGTTGGCTTTGTTCTTTAGTGAATATAATATTGAGTGATTCTAATCTCATGAAGATATTAATTTTGCCATTTTGCTTTTAATTTATTTCCTTTTCATTTCAACTTACCTCCTAGCCAGATTCCCTTTCACGCCAGTATGTTGTCTTCTCCTCTCAAAGGTTTATCCTTTGAATTTCTTTGTGAACAGACAACACTGTTTCTAAAATTGTATGGCTTGTAGTGTCCTTTAAAAGAATCCATTCATGGAGCCATGTTCTTTTATGTTACAGAAAAATGTTCTAATCTCCACCCTTCCTCGGCATTTTAAATTCATTCCCTGAACGGGCAGTTAATCCAGCCTAGTTGTGCCTGGGAAGCAGGGATGTTATGTCAGTTAGAATTGCTTTAGTCTGAAGTAGGAGAAAGAGCCATAGTGGCTTAATCAGATGGAATCTTTTATTGTCACATGACCAGAAGTCTAGAGCTAGGAAGTCCGGAGCCAACCCAGTGGGTCAAGGAAGTGTCTTGAGAACCAAGGCCTCTCCTGAACAATGTAATTTATTCTTATGGTTGCAAAGTGGCTGTACCAAATCTAGGTATGTATGTATGTATATATATCATATACACCCATTATCAATATATTAAAATATACAATGGATATATAATATATATTTCATGGTTTTATATATGCATATATACATACAATATGTATATGTATTTATAATGGGTATCTCGAAGAGGAAAAGATGGGTGTCCAATTTTTTTATTGTTGTTAGAAAAATAGTATGTTTGTGAAAGCTCCACTCAGGACACTTCTGTTTCTGTTTCATTGCTAAGAACTGTGTCTCTGGTCACATGGTCACCAGTAGTTGCAATGGAGTTTGAGGACAGAAGTATGTTTAGCTGGTACAAACTATCACATTTTATTCTTAAAAAATTTTTTAAGGGGCACCTGAGTGGCTCAGTCGGTTAAGCGTCTGACTTCGGCTCAGGTCATGATCTCGCGGTCCGTGAGTTCGAGCCCCGCGTCGGGCTCTGTGCTGACAGCTCAGAGCCTGGAGCCTGCTTCCGATTCTGTGTCTCCCTCTCTCTCTCTCTCTGACTCTCCCCTGTTCATGCTCTGTCTCTCTCTGTCTCAAAAATAAATAAACATTAAAAAAATTAAAAAAAAATTTTTTTAATGTTTTTTATTTTTGAGAGGGAAAGGAAAACAGAAAATCTTTAGTGGGTTCCATGCTGTCAGAGCAAACCCCAACATGGGGCTCCAACCCACAAGCTGTGAGATCATGACCTGAGCCAAAGTTGGATGCTCAACTGACTGGGCCACCCAGACACCCGAAAACCATCATTTTTAAAAAAACAGGGATAAAAACCAATATTCACAGGTGTAAAAGGTCTTTGCTATTTTGTATTAGTGGTAATACATGTTAAAAGAGAGCTACAGGGGCACCTGGGTGGCTCGGTCGGTTAAGCCTCCGACTTCGGGTCAGGTCATGATCTCTTAGTTCTTGGGTTCAAGCACGGCATCGGGCTCTGTGCTGACAGTGCGGAGCCTGGAGCCCGTTTCAGATTCGGTGTCTCCCGCTCTCTCTGCCCCACCCTGCTCTTGCTGTGTCTCTTTCTCAAAAATAAACATTAAAAAAATTAAAGAGAGCTACAAATGAGGGACTATCCCTGGCCACATGAGAAAACAAGTCCCAATGAAGACGAGCAATCTTAGAACTTCTTCTCTAAAGCAAAGGACATGATCCTGGATGGTGATTCTTGTCGCAGCATCTTAAGACTTACTACTAGAAGAAATTATTTCCAGATTTTGCAAGTAGGATGTTAGTTTTTGGTTAGTGTGTTTTTTCTTCACAAATGTTTGGATTAGTGGTCTCTGAAGTTAAAAAAAAAATCCCTGGGTAGATGTGAAAGTAATATTAGTTGATTAACTTCTGTGTGGGAAGTACTAAGATACATACAAAGGTGAAATCGATCGATAATGCCTTTTTTAAAATTATCAAGTAGAACACGTGATTTAGGAACGTAAATAGTTCTAGACTAAAACTCTCCGAGGGCATTGCATATGGCTTGGCCAAAGTTTTTCTCCTGAATTTGTTTATTGCCTCACTGATAGAAGTAAATAGTTGATAAGAGTTTGCTAAATTAGCAATACGGAATCACCTACTATAGATAAATTCACTTGTAAGATATGTATATTGTGCTTTGGATCACAGAATGGAAACAGATCTCAGATCAGGTGGATTTGGTGACCTTGAGCTGGGCCCTCCAAGGCGAGTAGGACTTGTACAGAAGGGAAGATACTAAATGACAAGAAAACAGAGAGAACTGAGGACTAGCATGAACAGGCATGGTGATCAGTGAAGGAAGCAATGCGAACATACAGAAGGCAGATCCCATCCACATCCTAGGCGTTCTTGACCTGGTCTTTATTCTTTGGACCATATGCAGCTTTTGAAGCTCAGAGAATGTAACGGGGATATGTAGGTCGAAGTGGAGAAGGAAACACTGGGGACAGGAAAATGAATCTGGATCTTCTACCTGGTCTCAATGACTCCAGGAGTGAGGGTTCACATAAGGTGATAAGATTATATATTAAGGAAATTTAATGAGGAAATTTAATTTAAAATAAATAAAATAAAATTTAGTTGGGAAAACTGTAATCCTTATGATATAACACTCTCTTCATTTTCTAGGCATAGCTTGCTTTCATTCAGCCATATATTTATTTTTATGTAAAACAACGGAATAAGCACTATGAACAGCAAACCAAACTGTTCTCCCCAACCACCTGGTACTTCTTCTTCCCAAATGGTTTCTGTGGCAACCATTTCCTTATTTCCTTTTTCCATGGTTCTCCTGCATTTATGTGCATGTCTCAAAAAGCCTGTTTTTTTCTGGTTTGTTTTTTAGTAGTTTTTAACTTTCTAGAAAGGTATTATGTATGTATTATTTGGGGACTGATGTCTCTCACTTAATTATTTTACTAAGACCTTTGAAATACATTGAAATGCAATTTCCTTTTGCATTTTTAATTTTTTTTCTTTTAGTTGTGATGAACTTGATAATGACCCATTGGTATTTTACTTCATTCATTCATTTGCCAAGTTTAGTTTGTTGCCACTAGGACAAATTCATGAGAAGGCTGAGTCCACACTTAGTTTCATCTGTCATAGCCATACAAGAGTTAAAACTGTTAAATTCAACCTTGACTTAATTGAAATGGCTTTGCTATCATCCAGTAAATATCAGTTATAAAATATAAACATAGCTTTTTTGGCTATGCACGGTAGGACATTGCTTCAGATGCACCATAGTGAGATAATTTTAGCAAAATATCATACATTTCATGAATTTGTAGTTATCATCCCCCTAATCCGAATATGCATTAAATATGTGCTAAAGTAGTAAATATTAGATGTGCCAGTTACAGATACATATAAAGATGATAACTCTGGGTGATGCTTAATCTCTCAGATCAAGCAAAGCTGAGTAGAGAAATTTTGTCATATTTGACTATTCAAACATTTTTTTGATATTACCCTAGAAAAAAGTTCTGAACCACATGGATTTTTTTTTTTAGTTATTCACCGTCTCTGGGAAAAATTTGGGACTTGATTAAACAGAAAAAAATGTAATTGCCTAATTTCACAAGAATGTACACAATTTGACATGCATTTTTCTGAATCTAAGTCACATCAGAAGGATATTTTTCCAGATATGTGTGTCTTTTCTGGATTATGACTTTCCCTGCTACCTAATAATATTCCGGAATTAGGGGGACCAGCTTATCCCAGTTTGCCTGGGCTTTCCAGTTTTAACACTGAAAGTCCTGCCTCCCAGTAAGGGCCATGCCCATAAATGCTTTGTCAGGCACCTAGAATCATGAAGAGTTAGGTCACGTCATGTGTCACTAACACACACTCTTCCAGTGATGGATTTCAGATATATTAGATTCTCATTTACATTTTAATACATTTGTACTATTTCAAGTTAATATTTTGTAGTATGTATGAAAACCCTAAAATATAAATATTTAAAAGCTATCCTTTTAACTAATTTGAATTATAGAATATTTATAAATTCATTTTATTTCTTTTAAGTGTATATAGTCATTTGAACTAGAATTTCTCATTATACTTTAATGAAGAAATGAGAACGATCTGTAACTAGTATTTCAGTTGTTTGTATGCATTGCATGAAAATAATTTGTTTTAGCAATACTTAGATTTAAAGAGCTTCCTGTTCTAATTTTCTTTCTCTAAAAAGGCTTAGGAAAACTTATTCTGAGAGGAAATAGAGTGTCGTACCTTCAAGCATGTCTTCTGAAATCAAAACCTGGGAGCAAAAAGCCTGACTCTTCCTTCCATATACTAAACTATGCGATTTGGGCAAACTGCTTAAGCTTATGAAGACAGTGTCTTTATCTTCACATGGTCTAATAATTAGTGCCATTTAGGCTCTCCAGCCACTGTTCTTTGGCCACTACCCTTTCCTTCTCCTCCCCTGGGTCCCTAGCCCTGTTGACTGCTCACAGCCCTCCTGTGGCTGCTGTGTGTTGTCAGCACCCCACACTGTGACACATGTCCCCGTTGCACTTGCCCTGGGCTCCTGGGTCCCTGGGTCTTCTAGGCGGGCCCTATTAGTTCCCAACATGATGTCAATTACATGGTTATGGGACTACCAGAAAAAAAAGAAAGTAGTGGCACACCTTGAGAAGTTAAATACAGGATGGGCTAATTTGGGCAATCCTTGCCATTTCACCATGATTTTCAATCAAGGCTTTGAGATTGTGTTGAATGACTACAAGTGGTTTGCCTTTTTTAAGTACAAAGAAGAGGGCAGCAAGGTAACCAGTAGTCGTAGACTCTGGGTCTGGAGTTCTTTCTTGTCCAGCAAGATAGTGGATGCAGAATTGACATGTGAGAGGACGTAATGTCTGGGAGGAGACAAGAGCCCCAAGTAAGGGACCTTCCTCCATTTTTATTAGGATCAGAAGGTTTACAAGAGTGATGGATGTGAGGAAAAGGGGGTGTTGAAGATATGCAGCGTTAGGGGTTTGGGTCAATACCAAACAAAGTCCTGGTGCCTGGCAGATGGTTGTTTAAGGCAGGCATGAGGCGCCAGGTCTGTTTACCTTATCTTGCCTAGGGGACAAGAAAGACAGAGCATGCTACCTCAGGGTCAACAAGGCACCTTTCTTTTGCTAATTAGCTCTGTCCTGGGCAACTTGGCCCTGCTGTGGTCTATAGCCCTGTTTACCTATTTTGGTCCTTCCTTCCTTTGAAAGCAGCTTTCTGCTATTGTACTAAATTGGGGGGTGTTTCCGCCCTGAATACTTAATCTTGTCTACCTAATTTTGGATGCTTTCATCCTGAGGCTTCCTGTTCCTATATGCCTTGTTAACCCATGGGTGCGAGCTCAGGGAATTCCTTAGCTTATGCTCCACAATGAGTTGCCACCGCAGAGACCATGCCTGGATGGGTGCATGATGTGCCAAGCTGGAAGTAGGCTCATTTCCTCGGAACTAAAGTGGGAACTACCTCTGAGAAGGTGAACATGAACACAGCACACCCTGAGAGTCTCCAGGGAAACTACTCTAATTCTAATACCCTCTACAAATATAACCATGGTTTTGTGAAAGTGATCCATGCCGTTCAGAAGTCTTAAAAATTTTTTTTTTAATGTTTATTTATTTTTTTGAGACAGAGAGAGACAGATCCTGAGCGGGGAGGGGCAGAGAGAGAGGGAGACATAGGATCTGGGCTTCAGGCTCTTAGCTGTCAGCACAGAGCCTGACTCATGGGCTCGAACCCACAAACCATGAGATCATGACCTGCGTCGAAGTTGGGCGCTTAACCGACTGAGCCACCCAGGTGCCCCCAGAAGTCTTGGATGGCAACCACATACGTGGAACATGAGACGCTTACCCTAGGAGAGAGGATTAGGAGAGGCACTAGCCACAGCTGGAGAATCCCACCACTGACTGTTGAAATACACGAAATGGTTTTACATTTGCCAGCGTCTTGGGACTGGAGAAATGTTTGTGGTACCAATTTTGTTCCTCCTGTTCGAAGCCAAGCATCTTGTGGAAGCTGCTACTCATTTGCTTCCGTGGGTATGCTGGAAGCAAGGATCCATACACTAACCAACAATACTCAGACCCCAATCTTGAGTCCCCAGAGGTTGTCTCTTGCAGCCAGCACGCTCAAGGCTGTGAAGGTGGGCCGTACCTCATCACAGGAAAATACGCCCACGATTTTGGGCTGATAGAAGAGCCACGCTTCCCTTACACAGGCACTGATTCTCCATGCAAACCGAAGGAGGACTTGCTTCCATTACTCCTCCTCCGAGTACCACTATGTGGCAGGCTTCTACGGGGGTCTGCAATGAGCTGGCCTGTCGTGGCCCCGTGGCAGTTGCTTTTGAAATCTATGATCTCTTCCTCCACTGGCACAGGGGGATCTATCTACTACTACACTGGTCTGAGAGACCCTTTTTTTGTTTTGTTTTTTGACAGACCCTTTCAACCCCTTTGAGCTGACTAATCATGCTGTTTTGCCCGTGGGCCACGGCACCGACAGCCTCGGGGGTGGTTTGCTGGATTGTTAAAAATAGCTGGGGCCCTAGCGGGAGCGAAGATGGTTACTTCGGGATCCTCAGAGGAACCGATGAGGGTGCAATTGAAAGCACAGCGGTGGCAGCCACCCCGGTTCCCAAATTGGAGGGTGCACATCCCGGCATCTCATCCCGACCGCCATCAATCACGAAAGGGCAGACTGGAGACTCTCACAGCAGCAATTTCAGAACATTACAAATAGATTCCTATGAAGATTTCTGCCTTCAGTGTTAAAACTGCCTTCGATTTGGGTTCACCTCCCCCTTGACCACCGGCCTGCTTTCCAGCTCTGCAGTACCAAAATGCGGGATTTTGTTAGTCATTTGTAATTCGCACGTGCTATAGTTTTAAAAGCCTTTTTGAGAACACAGCCTTATTTTTACGTTGTGAAAAATCACAGGAAAATACGCAAGGTCCGTTAAATGTTTAAAAAGTTAAAAGATTTTTAAAATATTTTATTTCCTTGGAGACCGAGAGAGAGCATGAGTGGGGGAGGGACAGAGAGAGAGGCAGAGAGAGAATCCCAAGCAGACTCTGCACTGTCAGCATGGAGGCTGATGTGAAGCCCAACCTCATGAGCAGTGAGATCATGACCCGAGCTGAAATCAAGAGTCAGATGTTTAACGGACTGAGCCACCCAGTTTCAAAGGTTTTCTGTAAAAAAAAAAATAATAATAATAATGAATACCATTTGGACACTTTTTTATAAAGACTAAATGAAATAATGTAAGGTAGTCATGTATAGTGTCTCATACTTTGAAGTTTTAAGATTTTTGCTAAAGTAGCTACAAGGTAAGTTGAGCCCGGATTTGTGCTCTGGCAACATCTGTTCTATTTATTTATTTTTTTTCTGTAATGGGAATCAAGATTTTAAAATTAATTTTTGGTGTGTGTGTCTGCGTACTTGATGGCCTCATCACTGGGGAACTCCAAAACATATTTGATGAAGGAATTCTAGCATCTCTGGCCAATTGCCCTTTTAATTGAGTACCCAGGTAGCAATGGGACAGCTAACCTGAGGTAGATTATTTCTCCTATAACTCATTGTCCTCAGTCAGATTTTTCTCAGGGGATGGGGCTAGAGTGAGTAAATTGACTATGTTTGCTCATGTTCATTCTCTTATTGTAGATATATCTTCCTGAAGTAAATGTTGAGTTTTTAATTGGTTTCAGAATGATTTAATCAGTGTTTATGCTCTGGTCATAAAGAACACTCTGTGATAGGCTTGCCATCTGTTCAAGATAAAAATGAAATCCCTTTTGAAGAAGTGGGCAGTTGATAGAAAGATTTTAATGAATGTTTAATGTTATTGTATCTATGTGAGGGGCTTATGGTGACACTAACATAAATGTGTAAGCCTAAGGGCTCAATCTTAGTGTTTCAGCTTCTATTAAGTCTCTGTTGGAGAATTGTATTTTGAATCTCTGAAGTTGTATACCGAAGTGATAGAGGGTAGATTTAATGCGGTAAAATGTTTGCTCCAGTCAAGTTCTGGTTTGAATCTGCTCACTCCTGCCTGGTCACTGCCTTCCAGTAGAATGAGTCTGTTCATTCCGACCGAATGGTTTTCTCCTTCAGGAACCCATCTTTCTTTAAAATGTATGGATTTTAGGAAATACTTTCATCTGCTTGGAATCTAAACCATGTTTAGATCTTACTACTCTAATGTACAGTAGGTTTTTGTTGTTGTTGTTGCCGATATACATCCTAACAATATTTCTTTCATGTTTGAATGACCTTGCTTCTCCTTCCAGGTATTTTGTTTCTAAAACACGGACCCATTATAGTATCGTGCACATCTTCTCAGATCCTTGGTGTCTCTTCCAACTGAAGCACACAGTCCTGGAAAACTCAGTAAGAGGTCTAGCCAGGGAACAATTTTCTCATTTAAGGTTGTCACTGCATATCGTTTAGTTTCCACTTGGATTTGTGATTGAAGTTGCTACAAGGGTATTATAAAAGAAAAAGGAAGAGGAAAGCTTTTCCCAAAATGTGATATCATGAAGTACATAAACTTGACCGGCAATGTGAAAATTTAGTGTATTTTCTTCCATATAAAATGCTATTTGGCACAGTATATGTTTCCCAGTGTCATATCGCTATAGAATAGTTGCCTCTTTGCCAGAAGCTATCTGTCAGTGTTCTCAATATCTGCAGGTGGTAAGTATGCTTCAGAATTCAGAGAAGGAGAACGGTGTGCTCGCAGGGATTTGTGAAAGTGCTTGACAAAAAATATGACCTTATTTTGGACTACTTGTGCATAATCAAGACATTTGCTAGATTTCTTGCTGCCAGGGACAGTTTAATCCATCCTAATTAGTGATGGTGGTTATCATTACAATTTAGACAGCAAAAATTTTCTGGCATATATTTTATGTTGTAATTATTATATTTTCATTTAAGTCAATATAATTTACGTACAAAAGAAAGTAAAGAATCTGGTACCTACCAGGAGAAATTGTGCTGGTGTAAATGTCAGGATACAGTAGCATGTACATACTTATGACAATGGCCTTGAGAATTGAAGACAAGTCCACTAGGGTATACAAATTACGGTACTTTTGGCTGTGGATGATAACATATCATACTACATGCGGTTTTTGGTAATAGAGACTTATATTTTCACATGAAAAGAAGCTCAGACACAGATAGTTCCAGGGTTGATTTAATGCTCAGTAGCATCAGGGCTCTTCATATTCTGTTTTTCCAGGGAAGAAATTCTGTCCCAGACGGGCCTGGCAGGCTTTCCTTCATACCTCACTGTTGAAACCTGGAAAGGTGACTATAGCCAAGCCCTTCACTGATGGGGGTCCAGGAGGGGCAGGGAGAACTGTGTGATAAGCTGGGACCAATCACGACTAGGTCCCTGGAGCTGTGCCCATTCCCTGAGCATGTTGCCATCTCCACAAAACTAGAGTTCCCTTATCAAGGAAGATCAGGATGGGGTGGGCCCAGCTGCTGGGGACAACACATAGTTTTTGCTACACAAGCCACTCAAGAGCATGGGTAGAAACAGTAAATTGTAGGGGCGCCTGGGTCGCTCAGTCGGTTGAGCGTCCAACTTCAGCTCAGGTCATGAACTCGTGGGTTCGTGGGTTTGAGCCCCACCCCAAGCTTTGTGCTGACAGCTCAGAGCCTGCAGCCTGCTTCGGAATCTGTGTCTCCCCCTCTCTCTGCCTCTCCCCCATTCACACTCTATCTCTCTCTCAAAAATAAATCAAACATTAAAAGAATTAAAAAAAAAACAGTAAGTGGCCACCTCTGACTCTTTTACACATCTTCTTCAAATCCAAAGACATGTTAGGTTAACAAACAAGTTTGTCAGTTGGATGGAAGTGGCTTTAACTCATCATTTTCTGTTACATTTGTGATAAAAAGTGTTGCACTTCCCCTGGTTCCCCTAAGGTTCTCTTTGGACATCCGTACTTGGTACCATGAGGGGAAATCTGTCGTCTTGGGTAAAATTGCGTTGCAGATGCTCAGTATGTATACCAGTGGTACGGTAGAGATATAAACAGGGCTCAGGAATTTGGGGCAGCGTTTGCTTAACCATGCAGACTGAAATCGGTTCATCTTTGTTGCGGTAATTGTCTCACGTGGAGGGAAATGAAGAGAATTTTTCAACTCCGTAAGAGGGGCCATGCTGCCCTCAAAACACGTTGCATTTGTAGAAAACCCAGTAACATTTTCTATTTGAGTCATAAAACTTTCAAAAACCCATTGCATTGCTTGTCATAAACATGCATTTTGTACTGGTTTTGGAGAGACTGTATTAAGTGTTGGGTGACGTGACCTATTTTATTTTCAAAATAAAATCTCATACAGTATGGCAACATCATAGTCACCAAGAGCACTGGCTTGGAAGCCAGAGTGTTTGGCCGTGAATTCTAACTCAGTAGATATTGAGGAGGTTGTGCCTCACCGTTTGTATGCATGAAATAGGGACATTACCTACCTCAGGGTTATTACGGGGATTAAGTTATTATTTTAGTATTCTTCAGACATGCCTTGCATTATAGGTGTAGGCTTTTTTTTTTATATGAAATTTATTGACAAATTGGTTTCCATACAACACCCAGTGCTCATCCCAAAAGGTGCCCTCCTCAATACCCATCACCCACCCTCTCCTCCCTCCCACCCCCCATCAACCCTCAGTTTGTTCTCAGTTTTTAAGAGTCTCTTAGGCTTTGGCTCTCTCCCACTCTAACCTGTTTTTTTTTTTTTTCCTTCCCCTCCCCCATGGGTTCCTGTTAATTTCTCAGGGTCCACATAAGAGTGAAACCATATGGTATCTGTCTTTCTCTGTATGACTTATTTCACTTAGCATCACACTCTCCAGTTCCATCCACGTTGCTACAAAAGGCCATATTTCATTTTTTCTCATTGCCATGTAGTACTCCATTGTGTATATAAACCACAATTTCTTTATCCATTCTTCAGTTGATGGACATTTAGGCTCTTTCCATAATTTGGCTATTGTTGAGAGTGCTGCTATGAACATTGGGGTACAAGTGGCCCTATGCATCAGTACTCCTGTATCCCTTGGATAAATTCCTAGCACTGCTATTGCTGGGTCATAGGGTAGGTCTATTTTTAATTTTCTGAGGAACCTCCACACTGCTTTCCAGAGCGGCTGCACCAATTTGCATTCCCACCAACAGTGCAAGAGGGTTCCCGTTTCTCCACATCCTCTCCAGCATCTATAGTCTCCTGATTTGTTCATTTTGGCCACTCTGACTGGCGTGAGGTGATACCTGAGTGTGGTTTTGATTTGTATTTCCCTGATAAGGAGCGACGCTGAACATCTTTTCATGTGCCTGTTGGCCATCCGGATGTCTTCTTTAGAGAAGTGTCTATTCATGTTTTCTGCCCATTTCTTCACTGGGTTATTTGTTTTTCGGGTGTGGAGTTTGGTGAGCTCTTTATAGATTTTGGATACTAGCCCTTTGTCCGATATGTCATTTGCGAATATCTTTTCCCATTCCGTTGGTTGCCTTTTCGTTTTGTTGGTTGTTTCCTTTGCTGTGCAGAAGCTTTTTATCTTCATAAGGTCCCAGTAATTCACTTTTGCTTTTAATTCCCTTGCCTTTGGGGATGTGTCGAGTAAGAGATTGCTACGGCTGAGGTCAGAGAGGTCTTTTCCTGCTTTCTCTTCTAAGGTTTTGATGGTTTCCTGTCTCACATTGAGGTCCTTTATCCATTTTGAGTTTATTTTTGTGAATGGTGTGAGAAAGTGGTCTAGTTTCAACCTTCTGCATGTTGCTGTCCAGTTCTCCCTGCACCATTTGTTAAAGAGGCTGTCTTTTTTCCATTGGGTGTTCTTTCCTGCTTTGTCAAAGATGAGTTGGCCATACGTTTGTGGGTCTAGTTCTGGGGTTTCTATTCTATTCCATTGGTCTATGTGTCTGTTTTTGTGCCAGGTGTAGGCTTTCTTTAATAAATACATTAGAAGAATTTAAAAACTTTAGGAAAATGTCATTCTCTAAATATAGCTTTCCTGTGGCATGTGCCTTTTTTCACTCCTGCATGCATTTATGCAAGTAATTACTCAATAAGATTTCAATGAGTCTCTGTATTATATTATTTTTTCTCCATGTAAGCCTATTGTAGATAACAATAACTTCTTTTTTTTATTTTATTTTTTTAAATTTACATCCAAATTAGCATATAGTGCAACAATGATTTCAGTAGATTCCTTAATGCCCCTTACCCACTTATCCCATCCCCCCTCCCACACCTCCTCCAGTAACCTTCTGTTTGTTCTCCATATTTAAGAGTCTCTTATGTTTTGTCCCCCTCCCTGTTTTTATATTATTTTTGTTTCCCTTCCCTTATGTTCATCTGTTCTGTGTCTTAAAGTCCTCATATGAGTGAAGTCATATGATATTTGTCTTTATCTGACTGACTCATTTTGCTTAGCATAATACCCTCCAGTTCCATCCATGTAGTTGCAAATGGTAAGATTTCATTCTTTTTGATTGCTGAGTAATACTCCATTCTGTGTATGTGTATATATACATATACATATATATATATATATGTATGTGTATGTGTATATATACACATACTGCCTCTTCTTTATCCATTCATCCCTTGTTGGACATTTGGGCTTTTTCCATACTTTGGCTATTGTTGATAGTGCTGCTATAAACATTGGGGTGCATGTCCCTTCAAAACAGCACACCTGTATCCCTTGAATAAATACCTAGTCGTGCAATTGCTGGGTCATAGCGTAGTTCTATTTTTAATTTTTTGAGGAAGCTCTATACTGTTTTCCAGAGTGGCTGCACCAACTTGCATTCTACCAACAATGCAAAAGAAATCCTGTTTCTCCGCATCCTCGCCAACATCTGTTGCTGCCTGAGTTGTTAACATTAGCCATTCTGACAGGGGTGAGGTGGTGTCTTATTGTGTGGTTTTGATTTGTATTTTCCTGATGATGAGTGATGTGGAGCATTTTTTATGTGTCGGTTGGCCATCCAGATGTCTTCTTTGGAGAAGTGTCTATTCATGTCTTTTGCCCATTTCTTCACTGGATTATTTGTTTTTTGGGTGTTGAGTTTGATCAGTTCTTGATAGATTTTGGATACTAACCCTTTATCTGATATATTGTTTGCAAATATCTTCTTCCATTCTGTGGGTTGCCTTTTAGTTCTGCTGATTGTTTCCTTTGCTGTGCAGAAGCTTTTTATTTTGATGAGGTCCTAGTAGTTCATTTTTGCTTTTGTTTCTCTTGCCTCCGAGATGTGTTGAGTAAGAAGCTGCTGCAGCCAAGATCAAAGAGGTTTTTGCCTGCTTTCTCCTCAAGGATTTTGATGGCTTCCTGTCTTACATTTAGGTCTTTCATCCATTTGGAGTTTATTTTTGTGTATGGTGTAAGAAAGTGGTCCGGGTTCATTCTTCTGCATGTCGCTGTCCAGTTTTCCCAGCACCATTTGCTGAAGAGACTGTCTTTATTCCATTGGATATTCTTTCTTGCTTTGTCAAAGATGAGTTGGCCATGTTTGTGGGTCCATTTCTGGGTTCTCTATTCGGTTCCATTGATCTGAGTGTCTATTCTTGTGCCAGTACCATACTGTCTTGATGATGATTACAGCTTTGTAGTATAGCTTGAAGTCTGGGATTGCAATGCCTCCTGTTTTGGCTTTCTTTTTCAAGATTGCTTTGGCTATTTGGGGTCTTTTCTGGTTCCATACAACAATAACTTTTTATTTATTTTCTTATTTTTTTTATTTTTTTTAAGTTTATTTTTGAGACAGAGAGAGACAGAGCATGAATGGGGGAGGGTCAGAGAGAGAGGGAGACACAGAATCGGAAGCAGGCTCCAGGCTCTGAGCCATCAGCCCAGAGCCCGACGCGGGGCTCGAACCCACAGACCACGAGATCGTGACCTGAGCCGAAGTCGGACGCTTAACCGACTGAGCCACGCAGGTGCCCCAATAACTTTTTAATAGCCAGGCAGATAATGCATTATATATATATACCACTCTATAATGCTGATGAGAGGGGATGATATCTAATAATGTGCATGTTGAAGTTCAAATTGGTGAATCCATTATCAACATCATGTGTAGACAAATGAAGTATATAACATATATACATATTATATATATGTGTATATATTATATAACATATATATGTTATATATACATATAATATATAATATTATATATTATACATACATATTATACACACACACACACACATATACCCTGTGTTGTGAGGAATAATTATGTTACTTAAAATGAAATGTTTTGGGGTCACCTGGGTGGCTCAATTGGTTAAACAGCCAACTCCTGGTTTTGACTCAGTTCATAATATCATGGTTTGCCATTTCGAGCCCTGTGCCACGCTCTGCACTAAAAGTGTGAAGTCTGCTTGGGATTCTCTCTCTCTCTCTCTTTTTATGCTCCTCCCCTGTTCATTCTCTCTCTCTCTCTGTCTCTCTCAAAATAAATTAAAAAAAAAACCTGAAGTCTTTTGGGACACCTGGGTGGCTCAGTCGGTTAAAGGTTGGAGTCTTGATTTCAGCTCAGGTCGTGGTCTCACAGTTCATGAATTTGAGCCTCCATTCAGGCTCTGTGCTGACAGTGCGGATCCTGCTTGGGATTCTCTCTCTCTGCCCCTCCTCATTTGCTCACACACCCTCTCTCAAAATAAATAAGTAAATTTATTTACTGTGATTAAGAGAATATATTCCTGTGGGAATTTAAGAAAACATACTTGTGGTACTAGAAAATTCTGCTTCTTGTTGTTTATCATGTCTGTTACCTATATATCACTAACAAAAATAGGAAACCTTAGTTCTACAGAACTTGTTTAATGAAAATACAGTAAGCAAAAGTTTTCTGAGTTTACTTCTAAATCCCTGAGGCCGTACAATTTAAAATAGAAACACTGGCTGTTCTTCAATGATCTACCTGACATTTAAGTATAATTCCCAACTTATTCTATTATCTTCTAATGTTTTGATATATACCTCCCTTGTTAGGGTGATTAATAGTGCAGTTCTGACCGGAATAACCTAATTGCTGTTGATGACTACCTTTTAAAACTGGCAAAAACTGTCGGATAAATTCCGTATCTAAATATTCTTCTCTTTACTTGTCAACATAAATCTATAGTTTAGTATTAAAAATGTCTTGCCTCATATTATATTCTCTCAAAGTTAGTTCTGAGTCTTTACATCTGAATGTGGGTATCTACACGGACACCTGGGTGGCTCAGTTGGTTAAGTGTCCCACTTCAGCTCAGGTCATGACCTCATGGTTCGTGGGTTCGAGCCCTGAGTCAGACTTTGTGCTGACAGTTCAGAGCCTGGAGCCTGCTTCACATTCTCTGTCTCCCTCTCCCTCTGCCCCTCCCTGCCCTCTCTGAAATATAAACATTTTAAAAATGTGAATATGGGTATGTGTGCTATACAAAATAGCAACTGTGATGTTCAAAGTTACATTATTGATGGCTAAGAATTGATATGAAAATTACAAGCCATAAATTAAGCAAAGCACCTTCTATTGCCAGAAATGTTCTGGAGAAGTACATATCGAACCAGATTTTACCTAAATTGGATCTATTATTGAATTCCGAGACAATCAAAAGAGAACATCAAGCAGTTTAAACAGAATCATTTTTATCTCAATTGTTTAAAGCTGGATTATTTTCTATTCAAGGCCTAATAAAAGGAATCCATTTTTTGCTCCGTGAATGCCAACTAAATGTTACACATGAGGCTCGTAAATATCAGAAGTGACTTTTTCTTGTTACATGAGGGCAGTAAGATGTATTTTAACCAGGAGCATAGCTGGTGAAAACACGGGATAGCAATGCTACAGTGGATATTAGAAATTTTCAAAAAGAAATCAGAAGCGTAACGCTAAAATAATTTTGAAGAAACCTGTTAACTTAGTAATAAACATAAGTCATTCTAAAAAGTGAGCGTGAACCTTTAATGTCTGGCAACATCCTTTGCCTTTTTCAGTTTGAAGTGATTGGAATCACTGAAGCAAACCAACATTGCAGTCAGCTATAGTGCTTCACGAGATGGAGAACAGCCAGATAAGAGTGTTGTTACAAGGGAATATTCTGCTGAGAGCCTTGAGCAAGGTTTCGAGGCAGGAAAACAGCCTCGGAAAAAAACCCAACCAACCAAACAGACAAAACAACAAAAAACCAAAAAAACAAAAACGGAGAAGGTGGGTCTTGTCCCAAGACTCTTTGCTTCAGAGAAATGGATGCTTCAGTCTTGTCCCAAGACTCTTTGTTTCAGAAATGGATGCTTAAATTTGAAGGCAGAGGTGAACTTTGTTATTGACGAAATATTAACACAGAGGTTTACATAGAAATAAGCATATATAAACCATCTATGAATAGGCCAAAATCGTTGCCACACAAATTTAAAAATAAGCACGCTCTGTGTACTCAAGCTTTGCTTCTTGGTCTATTTTGTCTACTTCTGTGTAGTTGGCAGAGAGGAGGGAGGCCAGGAGTGGGGGAGGGGAGAGAGTTCTGGAAAGCATTCTCTTCAGCACACAAAATACTGACATCTTTGCTCTCATGTCTTGATTTACACTTTCCTCGTTCTCCATTCCTACTTTTACCCCATCCCCCCCAGGCAACCGTTTTCAAATATTTTAACTTTTTGTTGTGCTCTTGTAAAAATGTATATTGTTTGTTGGTTTACACATTTATCATCAACGGGGTTGTGTTATATACTTCCATCAGATTCTTTTCTCACTTAGCACTTTATCTTCAAATATTCACGCATATTTCATGTCTCCACCCCTGCTTGCTAACTGCTGTGTGATATTCCAAGCTGGGCACACATTTTCTTATCCATTCTTCCTGTAATGGACACTGAGCATACATCCAACAGTCTGTAGCTGAACAAGAAGCCATGAACATCCTAACTGTCCCCTTATGGAGTTATATGAGCAATTCTTAGGCCTATATATCTGGTTTAAAATTTTTATTTGTCATTCGTAAGTTGGATTTATCTGCTTCGACTTTTATTGTAATTATTTCCCTCTCTGATGGAAATAAAAATGTGAAAGCATTTCCCTAAGGATTCTTACTGTGTATCTTTAAGACACACGTTTTTAGCATTACAACTCAGCATACTAGCTTAGCCATTAATGTCACCTCACTGTGAATGGCAGCAAAGACAGGGGATCTCACCCCAAATACACTTTATTTGATGCTTTAGGACAAACTGGAATCCACAGCTATGAGGAGACCTTCGTGGCCATTCAAACCCAAGAAGATTTTTTACTTTATTTTTTTTTCAATTTACTCCTCTAAGGGACACAAACAAAGCCATAAAGGTCAGTTTATGGAACTTTCCGAATACGCTTTTTGATCTTAGAGCGTGATTATATGTAATGAAAGGAAAAAAAACACTGAAATATATGTTCAGTCTCTAAAATCAGTGAGGGGGAAATGTCTTGTTATCACTTGAATTCACAGGTAGTTCACTTTCTGCATGAAATAAAAGCCATAATTTTATTTTTGAGTTGCTACCTGTTTTAAAGCCATGAATAAATATAATTAAAAGAGTCAGACATCCTCAGATTGAAATATGAATCGTGGACCCAAATGAAGAGGCTTTAATTTTCTGTGTTAATCAAGGGGAACAGTAGCATGTAAAACAGTCACTAATACACGCACATAGATCCATTCAGATGCATACTGATCAGTGTTAACACATTCTCTTCAGTATCTTTCACGTCTATTCCTTCCATTCTATTTTACTGCCACTATTCCCTGATATTCAGGTCATTCATTCATTCAGGAAATATTTAACAAGCGCCTACTATGTTCCTCGTTCTGTTGTAGATGCCTGGCACATGTCAGAGCCCCAAACAGATTTTTGTCCTTCTAAATATTCAATTCTAGTGAGGGGGGGAGAGAGAAAAATAATAGAGATAATAATTGAGTGGATAGGGGCGTCTGGGCGGCTCAGTTGGTCAAGTGTCTAACTTCAGCTCAGGTCACGATCTCATGGTTTGTGAGTTCCAGCCCCGCATCGGGCTCTGCTGACAGCCCAATGCCTGGAGCCTGCTTCAGATTCTCTGTCTCCCTCTCTCTCCGCCCCTCCCCCTCTCGCACTCTGCCTCTCTCTCTCAAAAATAAATAATAAACATTAAAAAATTAAAAAAATAATTGAGTGGGTAATATTGTATGCTAGAATGTGATAAGTGCTATGAAAAAGAAAAGAGCAAAACAACAGAGATTAGGAGAGCTGGACGTTGTTGGAGTGGAGGTTTGTTAAAGTATTAAATTGGTATTAAAAACCAATGGAAGGGGCACCTGGGTGGCTCAGCGGGTTAAGCATCTGACTTGGGCTCAGGTCATGATTTTGTGGTTTGTGAGTTTGAGCCCCACATGGGGCTCTATGCTGACAGCTCAGAGCCTGGAGCCTGCTTTGGATTCTGTGTCTCCCTCTGTCTCTGCCTCTCCCCTGCTTGTGCTCTGTCTCTGTCTCTCAAACATGAGTCAACATAAAAAAAATACAAGGAATACTGCATTTGCAATGCCTGTCACATATCCAAGGGGAGATTTTGAGCAGTCAGTTGGATACGTGAGTCTTGAATTTGGAACAGTGGTCTAGGCCAGAAAGACAAATTGGGGACTTGCCAATATAACAATGGTAGTGATAGCCATAAGACTAGACGGGAGTCTAAGGAAGTAAGCATAAATAGAGAAGAAAAGAGATCAAACGCTGAGCACTCCAAAATTGTGGGCTCAGGAACACGACAGGACCAGACATGCATAATTAGTATGGCCGAAGGAAATTCAAGCAAGCGTGGTATCCTAAATGCAAGGATGCATTCAATGGTTCATCGAAGATTGAGACAAGAACTTGTTACATGGAACTAGCTCACCACCGTCTATAAAATTGTCTTGGTAGATATTTTCCTTTGTATTGTTTAATGAACTTTGCTTGTAAAACCACCAGACATTCTACTGAGAGTAGGGCCAAGGAAAAACTTGCCTCTTTTGAAGGATTACAGTGGTTCCCTTTTATTTATTTTTTAAAAAAAAATTTTTTTTCAACGTTTATTTATTTTTGGGACAGAGAGAGACAAAGCATGAACGGGGGAGGGACAGAGAGAGAGGGAGACACAGAATCGGAAACAGGCTCCAGGCTCTGAGCCATCAGCCCAGAGCCCGACGCGGGGCTCGAACTCACGGACTGTGAGATCGTGACCTGGCTGAAGTCGGCCGCTTAACCGACTGCACCACCCAGGTGCCCCTGGTGGTTCCCTTTTAAAAATGACAAGACTCCCTTTAACTGTGTGTTTATTTATATTGTACTTTATTCCATAAATTTTTTTAAAAAGTGAAAATTTGAGTTCACTTCCAAATGTACCTGAGCTAGGAGAGAAGAAGAAGGTAATAACGTGAAGCCAAATAGAGACGAGGGGACGAAAGAATAGGAGTCACTTTCCTTTGTAAGAGGAGGTCAAAACTTTAGCTTGGACCTTCCCGTAGCTAGAATAAACAGAGAAACATAAGCGGTTGAAAGAATGATTGTGTCTGTAAGATAAAAGTAAGAATAAGTTCTGGTACTGAAATCGTAGAGAAGGTTTTCTCATGGGTACTCCTAAAGGGTTCTGTATGTCTTAATGGATGGTGCAATCAATAACACCCTAATGATACCCAGCATATTATATTCACTGCCCCTTTCTCATTATTCCAGTTCTTTTGAGATCAATTATATCACGGAGAAATTTCTTCAAATCACTCTGTGAGGAACCAAATCAGTTTTATTATTGTCTGGATTGAGCCAAACATCGCATTATGTGTCTAAATTACAGTTTCAATACCTCTTGTCTATTCCCTTTTGATTCAATTTGTATGTGGGTATAAAAATTGTATATGTCTAGCTGTGTGTTTATGGTAATGGCGATGATGTGAATGGTTAATAAAGACAGCTCTTTGGACTTTTGTTTATCTTTCCTTTGGGGGAAAGGAAAGACGGCAATGTTAAGACAAGAGACGTTTCTGGGAAGGAAAATGGTGGCTTCCTGTACATTTCATGTACATTCAAGTCACATGCTCCCTTCCAGACTTGATGGCACCTGTTATACTCCTCAAGCTAGATTTTCCCACCATTGGTACTAGACCTTTACGCTGAGAGTAGCGGCAGTTATTGTGCCGTGTTGAAGGAAGGAGATTAAATTCTTCCAGCCACTCAGCCATTAAATTATATTCTAATGTTCAGTGGTGTTTTCAAAGTGAGCCTTACTCTAATATTAATGCAGTCGAATTTGATGTTGTACCACATCTCTGAACTGGTCCTGCTACTAGAGTAGAGGCAGCAGGAATCCTGAAAGGAATTTTCTTTAGCTTGCTTTTAAAAGGGAAACAGTGTCACTGAGGGTGAGAAAGCAGTTTGCCAAATTGCCCATTTTCTTCGTGTCTTCTTAATTAGAGAGGGGCTTGAGCGGAGATGACTTAAAGAAGTGGCAGGAATATAAGGAAGGGCATTATGTTTAATTGCCTCAACGTCGTGTAGTTTATTACATTTAGAGAAAACATAAAATGCTAAATAGGTGATCACAGGAAACCCAGGATTCATTTGGTAGTTGTGTAGTTCTTAGTGTAGTCATGAAATAGTTATTGCAAATATACAGTTAAGTAATTTTAATAATAATAGTATTTCAAATCAGTACACAAACAGCTAAGATGTACAAATAATGTGTTTTTCTCTTATCTCTCAAATATACACCAAATACTGAATATACCTGATATATTCTGCAGAGGCAGAATATATAGAGTAGAGGCAGCAGGAATCCTGAAAGGGTGGGGCAGCGGGGAGGGAAATAGCATATGACTCTTGAAATGGAGACAGTATTATATAGAATTTTTAAAATGTCATTAATAGCACATTTACGGATACACCTAATTAAGCCAAACTTTCTGGAAAGAAATAATGGATTAGATACCATTTTTGCTAACAATCATGATATAACGTGGAAATATGTCATCAGGATCCACTAGGATGCTTTCACTTATTTCCTGTAATGGAGGCAGTTATGCAAACAGTAATGACTTATCGTTACAGTTGGCCCTTGAACAACATGGGTTTGAGCCGCAAGGATCCGTTTACAAGTGGATTCTTTTAGATAAATACGGTACAGTATTTCTCTTCCCTGTTTTCTCTTCCCTATGATTTTATTAATATTTTATTTCCTCTATCTTATTTTACTGTAAGAATCCAGTATATGAATCATAGGACATATGAAATACGTGTTGACTTATCAGAAGGCGATAGTAGGCGATAGTAGTTGAGTGTGGGGGAATCAAGAGTTATAGCCAGATTTTCGACTGTGCAGGGGGCTGGTCCCCAACCCCTGCATTGTTCATGGGTCAAGTGTACTTGCAATGATAAGTCTCATCCAGGCCGTGAGAGAGAAGATAAATGCAAATACCTATTTAGTTATTTGTGAATTAGGGATGCGTGCATTAGTTCATTGACTTGATATTGTTATTTAGGTTCTGCCATAGGATGTACCCCTGGATAAAGGAGAACGTTTCATTAGTATTTGATGGAAAAGCATTTTACGACCTTTTGTTAAGGTCTTCTTTTCCACCTCATTGAATCCACATTTTCTACTTGCTCTCTCTGGAGCTCTTCAGTCAAGTTCACTCCACTCCAGTTCATCTCACTCCTAAGTAGCCCCAGTTGTCCCAGTACATAGTTCAGTGAATCAAGCTGATCAAGCATTAAGACTGTAAAACATTGTGGCTGATGAAAAAAAGTGGTATTTAAATGAGAAATATTCCTGAATGGACATTGAGAAACACCAGATTACACTGGACCTGTAGTTTGATGTGACTTCTACCAACACCACAAAGACAGGATCCAGTATTTATGCTGCCCCATTTCAATATTGATCTGAGTTGGGGGTTAAGTCTCCTAGATATGTTTTTCAAGTAAATCTTGGCTGTGTTTCACATCTTTCCCTTATGTACTTGTGCAATTACTTTTTTAACATAAATACAGAGGATTTTTTTTTAAATGTGTTATTTATTTTTGAGAGAGAGAGAGAGAGAGAGTGGGGGAAGGGCAGAGAGTGAGGGAGACACAGAATCCTAAGCAGGCTCCAAGCTCTGAGCCGACAGCACAGAGCCCGACACGGGGCCGGAACTCACAAACTGTGAGACCATGACCTGAGCCGAAGTCGATGCTTAACCAACTGAGCCACACAGGCACCCCAATACAGAGTTTTTAATTTATCTTTCGAAGATGAGATCCAACTTCCATAGTGATATGTGATCTTAGTTTTATTATATTACTCTGCTTCCCAGTTCTGTGAAATCTGCAGATGTGGTGAGAAAAAAATTTTACATTTTAATTACAGCTAAAATAATTATGCTAATTGTTAAGCCTAAGTGTGCTATTGGGTTCGAGCGCATATGGGGCTGGGCTCTCTGCTCTCAGTGTGGAGCCTGCTTGGGATTCTCTGCCCCACTCCCCACTCTCTGTCCCTTCCCTGTGTATGTTCTCTGTCTCTCAAAAATAAAAAAAAAAACATTAAAAAAAAGAAAAATAGACTAATGTGCTTTTTATCTAGGTCTGTAATGAAGATGTGAGGAACAGAATATTATCGAGATGCGATTTGTACAGCTACAGTGAACATGACCTATGAATCTGGAAAAATCACTCAATAATCATGAATGTGCATCGTAAAAACAGAAAATAATTTCTAAAATGCCTCTGGTTTAAAGTCATTTTCTTTATCATTGGGAAAATTATGGTCTAAGATTACATAAAATACTTCCTCAGAGCCAGTGGGGAGGAATAAGGAGCATAAAATGCTGCCTTTCACTATTTGGGTCTATATATTTATTTACTCTTTCATTCCAGAAACATCTATGTAGTATCTTCTATGCTGGGAATGCCTTCCTCAAGCATTTCACCATCTGGTCATGTTCACAATCTCTTCTGGGGCTAAGGCTGCATGTGCCTCCTTGTTGTCACCTGGCCGTCATCCCCCCTGTGTGTCCACTCCTTGGATGGTCTGACTGGAGACACAGCCTTAGCATATATTGTGAAAAAAGGCCGTACTGATGCCACAATGTTGATAAGGCACTATCAGTCTGCAGACAATTGTGCAATGCAATTACTGTGTAAACCCAACATCTACTTAGAAAGAAAAGTTCCTTCAACCTACCACTATTGAGGAATTATATCTTAGCAATTACAGCATTTAGGTTGATCTCTATTTTACTAAAATATTTCAATGACTACCAAGTTCCCTGGCCTAGAAACTAAGGCGGAGAGAGGGAATAATAGTGTGTTTAACATGTTATCTTATAGTTGAGAGGCAAAGTTGAATATGTTATTTTTGGAAATTGCTCCTTTACTAGAATGTATAATTTATATTTATTTTCTGTTTCTCATCTTTGGTGTTCCAGAATTAGAATGTAAGGATCATAAAAATAAGGATTTTGTGTGTTCTGTTTATTGCTCTATCCTCAGGGCCTGCTGCATAGCAGGTGCTCTAAAAATTTCTTTTCCCAGTGATTGAAGTGGAAAATAAAATTCTCTTTAGCAGGAATTAAAGCAAATCAAAACAACTTCTCCCACATATGCTAAATGATTTAGGAGTCACAGAAAGGTGAGGAAGGGCAAGTTACCACGGCTTACACTGGGGCATCGAAAGGCCTTCTGCATTTTTATTTTGTGCAGGAGAGAGTTACGTAAAGGGCAGAGAGGCTCTCCTTTTTTCCCCCACTACTAATTTCAGAGTTGTTGGGTGCAAAAATGAGGTGCAAGTATGTAAGCTGAATCTTGCTGTCATTACATTATCCCCAATCTTAAGGTCATGCTTCTCAATACACAAGCATTGCCACATAGACCCGAGAAGTCAACATCCATTTATTGAACTGACACTGTCTCTTTAAAGTTTATTTTTTTAGAGTGAGAGAGAGAGAGGGAGGGAGGAAAGGCGAACATACGCATGCGGGGCGGGGGGAGGGGCGGGGGGGGGGGAGGAGAGAGAAAATCCCAAGCAGTGTCAGCACTATCATTGCAGAGCCAGACGTGGGGCTCAAACCCAAGAACCATGAGATCGTGACTTGAGCCGAAATCAGGACTCAGACGCTCAACCGACTGGGCCCCTCAGGTGTCCCGATACTGTCTCTTAAAGGCAAGCGGAGCCTGAAACAGGAATTTGGGTGCCTGTGATTTGTTGAGGAAATAAATACTCTTCAAGAAAGAATGGGACACAGGGAAAGGGAAAGAAGGAGGAAGGAACCCAGCAAGGATACGGTGTTAGATGAAGTCTGACCTTGATCTGATGCATGGAGGCTGGATATATATGTGTGGGGGCGTGGGCACTGGGAACTCTGGAGGATTAACTTCACAAAAGGTGAGGCGGTTGACCTTTTGAACCCCTGTCTGGGGGCTGTAGTTGGGATGGAGGTAGGGAGGCTAAGACAGCGTCTACCAGCTGAGAGCAATTTCTGGAAAAGCAGCTGTGAGCTTTTAACAGCCCGTGGAATTCTACCCTCGGGCCGGGTAGGATTAAGGTGAAGTACTTGAATTAGTAATGGTCTTTACAAATATCTGGAACAAAAGCCTTAGCTGAAGGATTGTTAAAAAAAAAAAAAAAAAAAGGAAAAGAAAAATTATAGGAATTACAGCAGCAGATCCTGACTTTGCTTTTCTTTTGACACAGGTTGTATTTCCTAGAAGACAATAAAGTTATAAATGATTTAACTGGATAGAGATAGAATTTCTCTGCTGATTTATAGAAATACTCATGGCATCTCATACTTTATCACTAGTTGCTTTACCTCGGATTACAGCTTCTGTCAGGCCACAGCTCATCGTGTGCCTGAGGTTGGAATGCCTGAAAGTGACAGTTCTGTGATAAGAACTTACTCTAAATCAAAGGCAGGATCGAGTTCAATTTCTCTGACAGTGGGTTCTTGAAAGGCTCTGAAGAACAGTAGTTAGTTGTAGGAGTGAAGGTGCTTTGGCCCTTGTGGATTTCCTCCTCACAAGGAACTGAATTTTCATAGAAGTCTTTATGAGTCTTACCAGGTCCAAAATAACCTGTATTTGCTTGGTTGCCTTAGTTGCAATACAACCGGTTTCTAAGCGACTGTCACCCATGATTAGCTGTGAAATTTGCTTCATCTGAATTAATCTTTATTACAGGTAAAATTCTGATGATGCCAATAGTCCATCAGTGATTACTACTACCCTGTGTAAAAAGGACGGGTCCAGAAAAAAATGTTCGTTGAGAAATTACCTCCATTTAAAGTCTCCAAGTTTATTTCATTACTATTTCAATGCAATATACTTTTAAATACACTTAAATATGCATTATAGGATATAGGATAATAGGATAAGTCATCCTATACTCTGTTTAAAGACTCAAAAGTGTTTTACAGCTATGACACGTAAATCACAAATGTCACTAGTTTATATTGCACAACAATTGGACACATCTTATGTTTAAAATATTTTTAAATGATTTAAAATATAACCATATTATGGAATGTTTAGACACTAGGAAAACCAACCATTTGTCATTTTATTGTCCATATCATTTTGGGTTTTTTTTTCCCCCTCTGCAAACACTTTTGTTCCTCAGAGTTGTAAATAGAACTCATTCAGTTTTATAACCTCCTTTAGCACGTACATCATGAACATGGCCCATGTTATTGATTACCTACACCCACCATTTTAAAAAAATTAAACTTTTTCTTCTTCCTGAATGAAAACGTCACGTGAGGTCATTGGAGAAAATGAAAAAGATTAAAAAGTTAATCCAAACCCCACTGATAACCCATTCCGCCCCCCATCCCACTCCTGAGCCCCTGGTTGACAGTCTGGACCTTCTTGAGTGTGGCTGGCAGAGGAAATTGTCCTTTTGACCTCTCTTGGGCCCTAGTGAAGCTGGGGTCAGGTCTCAGGTATTTATGGGGAAATCATCAGGTTGACTTTCCTAACAGTTCCCCAAGCTTTATACTTAAGCAGCTCTACCTCCGGCCTCCTTAGGTTGTTGACTTTGCCTTAGCCCCTGTTAGAAAAGGCTGATTCTTTTTTGACTGGTCTGTTTCTACCATATGTGTTACATCTGACATTGGAACTCCTCATTGGTTCATTTCCCTAGAATTTCCAGGTGGTTACGTAAATATTCTCTGGCCAAGTCTTTCTGATAAGTGCACAATGGTAATTAATTCATTATGTATTTTAAAATAAAGTATATTCAATACAGAACCTAACTGTGCCCATTTTGACTACCTCTCTTTCTCTAAGAGGAGAAAAAATTATAAGTCATCTGTTGGAAATTCCTGACATGCAGATAGACAGTTGGTTCTCCTTTTCTTATACTCCAGGCTGAGATGATGAAATTAGAATTTTAAAAATCTCTTTAAATATGGTCATGCGGCTTTTTGTTAGGGAGATTTGCCTGTTTATTTTCGTTTTTAACTGCAGTGTTCATTATTGAGATATAATAGACATATAATATTGTGTATGTTTATGGTACACAACTTGATGCTTTGATACATATATATATTGTGAAATGGTTACTATAAGGTTAGTTAATACCTGCCTTACCTTACATAATTACTGTTTGTGTGTGTGTGTGTGTGTATGTGTGGTAAGAATATTTAAGGTCTAGTCTTTTAATAACTTTCAAGTATATCATATGGTATTGTTGGTCACCATAGTCACCATTCCATTGATCTGCTGTGCATTAGACCGCCAGAATTTGTACCCTTTGACACATCTCATTACCCTCAACTCCAAGCTCCTGTCAGCTGCCGTTCTAATCTGTTTCTGTGAGTTTGGCTTTTTTAGCCTCTGACTTCTTTCGCTTAGCATGATGCCTCCCAAGTTCACCCATGTTGTCACAAATGGCAGGATCTCCTTCTTTTCATGGCTGAATCATATTCCATCGTGTGTGTGTATATACACATACATATATGTGTACACACACATCACATTTTCTTCATCCATTCATCCATCGAATGATAGGTGGACACAGGTTTGTTTCCATGTCTCAGCGAATGTGAATGATGCTGCTGTGAACCTGAAAGGGCAGACATCTCTTTGAGACAGTGGTTTCATTTCCTTTGATAACAGAGCCCGAAGTGGATTGCTGGATTATAAGGATAGTTCTATTTTTAATTGTTTGAGGAACTTCCGCACTGTTTTCTATAGCAGCTGCACCAATTTACATTCTCACCACGAGTACGTGACGTTCCTTATCCATCACATCCTCACTAACACTTGTTGTGGTAAGAGCCATTCAACAGGTCTGAGGTGCTATCTCATTGTGGTTTTGATTTGCGTTGCCCTGATGATGAGTGATGTTGAGCATCTTTCATGTATCCGTGGACGTTAATTGTGGTGTTTATACTTAACAATTTATTAGAGGAATTTACCCATAAAGTATCTTCATCCTGCACACTGCAAATATTTGCAGCTTATTAAATGTTATTTTTACGGTACCATTTTACTTCTCCATAATTATTTATAAAATTTCCATTTTTTGTTTATTTGTTTTTGTAATGACTTGTACAACAACAAGTTGTTGTTAATTGTATACAAGTTAATGGTGTGATTTCACTACCAGGCAACTTTGCTCCGCCTCAGTTTCTCTATTCTGCGTTCTTCATTTGAAGTCCTTCTAATGGTTACTCAGAGTATGTCTGTAAGTAGATCTTTTTTAAATATATGCTTACTTTAAGGGAGTATCTGAGAATGTTCTGTTGCCTTCCCATGTGGAACATTCACTTTTGTTTTGTTAAAGAATGTCTACTTTATAACATTTTCACGCCTCGCAAATGTATGTACTTAGTTCATAACGTTTTTTCAAATAATTAGGCAGAATATATTTTTCTTTTGTTCTACCTTGATGTTTGTATGATTCTTTTTTCAGATTTGATGCTCAAATTTTTTTCACAAGAGTACATTAGGTATTTAACTCTATTCATTAATTTTATTTCTGGAAAGTTTAAGTCCCTTTAGATATGCAGATTGTAGCCTTCAAATAAGGGATATGTATGTATATACATGCATATATATAATATATTTGGTTATTGCTTCTATTCCATTTTATATGGTCTCTCCTTCTGTGATGTGATATAACCATTTTGTCCTCTATATTGTATTTTCTCTGGTAGTTTTCTTCTTTGTCCTATTTCAGTGGATTCTGATTGTTCTGGTAAATTGATTAATTTGATATATTGGATTAAACAGATCTAGGAAATTAATTTTTTATCTTGGATTAAATCTGATCTATTTTTACATTTAAATCCTGCTTTTATCTATGGAATTTCCAATTTTTTACTTCTTTGCCTTATTCAACTCCATTTTACTTACCTACTTGTCAACTAATGTTTTTTTCTCTTAAAATACTTTATGTTTGATAAAGTTATATTGAGAACTTCATAACAGTCCATCATTTACTTCTGTTTTCTCAGTAAATATCATTAACGGCCTATATTTTACTTCTTTAACTTTGCACGATAAATATCCAGGCCCAATGTTAATATATCCAGGATTTCGTTAACATATAATCAATCCAGCCCGATATTTATCACAAGCACAGTCAGACGCAGTTCATTTGCATCCTCTCAGTGTCCACAAGAACGTTATTAGAATTCTATTCTGGTGGCTCTTGCAGAAGAATTGTTGAAAGGTGACATTATCAGCTCTGGGATCCAGCAGCTGGGATAAGGACATTCCAAATAAATGGACTTTATTTCAGTGCAGTGTGTCCTCTGTATTTGGTGATGCTTTTTTGGGAGGGGTAGGCTTTCCATGTCTCATTCTTTCCTCAGACTTCATCGTAGATGTGTGTGCATTGGGAGCTGGCATAATGTCTGCTTCCTTCCTGGTGCTACGGGCCACCTGTCAGGTCCTCTCGTATTCCATAGCGTTCTGTGCCTCTGAGTATGGTCGCTGTCAGAAAGCCCTGTGAAATGTTTTCTCTCTGTTCTCTATTCATCCCGGGCGCCCAGTATTCATACTTTAAATTCAAGGTGTTCAGAAAATGTACTGGATCTTTTGGACTTCAGGTGACACTGTCTCAAAGACTGTGGCCTGAGAATGTCATCTTGTCTTTGTGTTAGTGTTACTGCCATTTCCTCTTGACTGTATTCTTCTTTGATTGCTTCAACAGGGATCGGAGGGAAACAGTAATTCAATCCCGGTGGGAATGTCACAGTCAGCCTAGGCACACTCTAACTGCCATGTCAGTACCTACTTCATGCCATCATGTGAAGTCCTCGGGATTTTAAAATTTTTTGTACATTTATTTTTTTAATTTAATTTTTTTAAAGGGAGAGAGCAGGAGCAAGCTGGGGAGAGAAGCAGAGGGAGGGAGGGAGGGAGAGGGAGAGGGAGAGGGAGGGAGAGGGAGGGAGGGAGGGAGGGAGGGAGGGAGAGAGAGAGAGAGAGAGAGAGAGAGAGAGAGAGAATCTTAAGCAGGCTCCACGCTCAGCACAGAGTCTGACATGGGGCTCGATTCCATGACCTTGGGATCATGACCTGAGCTGAAATCAAGAGTTGGAAGCTCAACCAACTGAGTCACCCAGGTGCCCCCAAATATTTGTGCGTTTAGATTATACTATGTGTACAAATAACTGTTTTTCTAATGCATGAAATTTTGATATAGAATATTGGTATAAAATTCAAATCTTTTTTCTTTGTTGAGCTTTGTTTTTGCTGTGGGGACCCAACAGTTGCTTGTTTCCTGTTATTTCCTTAGGTGGTACACTTTCTGAGGAATGAGATTTCATGGTTTCTTAGTACAATCTCATGTACTCCAATGTACAAATAGTGTATATTAAGACAATGGGTTGGTTGTCCGGAGTCATTGGTAGGATGCATATCAGGCCACTAGATCTCTGAAAAGAGTTATTCTTTGTCACGGGGTCAGACTATTAAGTGTAGTCTGCCCTGGCCTCCCAACTGGGACCCCCTTCTCTTTCTCACATTATTATCTTTGCAGAAGAAAGGCATATGCCATTATTTCTAAAAGCCTGGGTTTATAGGGTACTCATCAGAACATTGATCACTGACCTTTCATCTGCAATGCTTGTTATCCAAAATGCAACACAGAAATTTCTACTCTCCCTCTGGCATTCAACTATGTGCAATTTCAATAGTTCCACACAAAACAAAATGCTGTAAAGAAAATACCCTGACCTCCTATGTTAACCAACGTTATAGAAGAAGCATATAAAATGTACATTTCCTAAATCCCTTAGTGTTGTAAGCTGTAAAAAGCAATATATTGCCTTTATAGATACTCTTAATTCCCCAAGGATTTGCAGAGACTCAGAATGCCCCTATTTTTAAACTTTTCAGGGGCTTGTGCTATTGTTTCATGCATCTCCAAAGGCTTGTGGTGTCGTGTGATATACGGAGCTCTTTGATTTGATGGGTCACCTTCTGCATATTGCAGCATAGGTTTTTCTGTGCCTGTTTTATCAAAATGAAAAGATCACAGAAGATGAAGGAGATTTTCCCTAATGGTTTCTTTGTGTTCACATATTGTCTGTTGTTTATATCGAGCACTAGCTATACCCATTTTTTTTTCCTGGAGTTATTTGACTATTTTCTATGGGCTTAGTTACTGAATTCTTTGTGTCAAAATATGTTAGAAATGTCCAGAATTAGAATTGTGGAACCAAAAAATATTTGAGACAAAACCATGATACTAGACTGTTGACCACATTCACATCAGTGATTGGGAATGGGATACGCAGTGTAAACTCTTTGTTTAACTGACATCTAAATCCTCTTTCTTAGCTGGGATAATTTGGGGTTGGTGGAGATACTGGGAGAAGGACGATATTCTGCCTTGTAGATTCTAAGAATGTACTTTTGTCTTCAAAATACAGAAAGTATTTTGTGTGTGGCACATGTAAACCCAGCTTGTGGTGCTATGTTTTTATAGGAGATCATATAGCCTTAACCTCTCTCTTTATTATAAATGTATATCTGTCACCCCTGCCCTTGATGGATTTGCTCCCTTGCACCACTGTGAGAAGTATTTGTCATAATGCATAACACACATTGAGACCATTATCCTGGGGGGATTTTTGATGTTTGTTCCCCATCTTTTTTAGGCATAGCTCCCCTTTTGCATCATCCTTCTTCCTGAATTACTTCTTTCTTTCAGATGCCGCTGATACGGCAAAACGGGACTGGAGCTGTTTCTCCTTTGGGGCAAGGCTCTTTGAACTTTAGAAGTCAAACATGGCCACCATAGGGCACAGAAGAAGTGAGAGAATGAAAAGTCGTGGTGAGCAAACATTCATTGGCTTATTTTTGTATGCCTGATGTCACCACTAGAATATTAACAGCTACAGGGACAGGGTCCGGAAGTGAACCTAGGGGATAACACAAATGATAGCTAACATTTATTGTGTGCTCATTTCCAGTTAGTAATTTTCCCTGTTAGTAAAATATTCAATCCTCTCAGGAGCTTGGCCTATTCTCATTATATGCTCAAAGGGCAAAAGGAGTTTTTGATCTATCACATCTGGACCTTTCTCAGTGGTAGGAGAGAAGATGAGAATTTGGAGCCCAGTAACAGTAAGAGAAATGGTCCTCTGCCAGCTACTGTCTGTGCACTTTTTCTTTGGCACCTACTAGGGAGATAATCTGTAGGCTGAGGATTCGAGGATTCAAAATCTTACTCCGTGATTTCTGTATCTGAGAGATGTTCATACTATGGAGATCAAGAAAATGTGCAACTCTCAGGACATATTAATTAAGACTCCCCCCACTCCCTCCACATGTTATTGTAAAAGAAAGCTCATAGCAGTTTTTAGGCTCTGTGTATATACAGGTGAAAGACCTTGTAATCAATTTTACTACAACTCACAAGATGGGGCCTTGATTACTTTCATTTCCTTTAGTCAACACTAGGGAAAGTTATCAAAAATGACTTTTTTTCTTTTTTCTTCTAAGAGCTTTCTGAATCGATTTGGTAGTTTAAGTCACTTAATGGCCATTCCAAAAATCTGTAATGCATCTTTCTTTAAATTAAAATATTACTATGATTAATAGATGCTGCATGTGAGTACACATATTCAAACATTTTTCAGATTCTCTCCCAGAGTTCAACGAACAAACTTGACAATGTGAATTTCAAATGACATTCGCTGAATAATTTGATCTCAGACAAATCTGGGATTTATAAGGATATTTTCCTGTGCCTTTGTACCAAATGGATTATGTACATTTCTACAAGGCTCTGTTACAGCTGTTAGGATTTGAACACACACACACACACACACACACACACACACACACACACCACTACAGTTGTGACCTTTAGTTCTTAGTGCCTGGGATGATGTGGAAATCTTGCCTTTCCTCTTGAAAATGATCTTTGTGGCTGGGGAAATGGGTTTAGTTATTAATTTAGAGATACATTGTATCAGTAGCTTGGTAAAATGTCACAGAACAAAAATGTATTGTTGCTCAGGGCTATTTTTTTGTTTTCTGGGATTATGCTTTAATGTTAAATACTTATTGCACTAATTAGCACAGTACCGGTGTCAGCTCATGTGAAGCCTTCCCTGCTGCCTGCAGTCTAGTCTACTGCTATTTTCAATACCATCATCCTTCTCAGTTTGCTTACATTTAATGGAAAAGTTTCATCACTTACTGGAGAGACCAAGAAAAAAAGGCCTTAGTTTTCCTTTTGGGTTTTCATTTTTGAGTGATATTATTGAAGTCTGCGGAAAATTTTTTTAATGTTTATTTATTTTTGAAGGAGAGAAAGACAGAGTGTGAGCAGGGGAGGGGCAGAGAGAGAGGGAGACACAGAATCTGAAGCAGGCTCCAGGTGCTGAGCTGTCAGCACAGAGCCCATTGTGGGGCTTGAACTCATACACCGCAAGATCATGACCTGAACCCAAGTCGGATGCTCAACCAACTGTGCCACCCAGGCGCCCCTAAAGTTCTGCAGAAATTTTTAAATGATTTAACAAAAACACAACGGTTTTCTGAGTTTAGGAAATAATTAGTTGGCCTCTGTTCGAGGCCATGGATGTACAATAAAGTCAAGAACTGGGTAGTAAGCATTTATGAGCGTCTGCCTAGCAATGCTGATTATAACAGTCCCAAACTGGAAACAGTCAACATGTCCTATAGAATGAATAAGTAAATAAATAGTTACATACTCATACGATGGAATGCAGTTTAACAGCAGTATTAAAAATGCAGTAACGTGGACAAAGTTGACAAAACATAATGTTAGATAAAAGGGCTCCTAAACAGAATGATGGACACACACACACACACACACACACACTGTATGATTCCATTTATATATAGTTCAAAAAACAGCCCAAATGGATTGATTTCATTAGAACTTGAGATAGTGGTTACCACAGGGCCTTCTGTCTGGAAGGTGGTGCTGGGGCTTTTGGTGTTCTGGAGATGCTCTGTTTCTAGGTGTTTATTTTACGGATAGAATCACTTTACCAAAATCACTTTACCAGAATCAAATTTAGCTCAATGAACTTTTTTATTTGTGCATTTTCTGTTGTTTGTTATATTTCAACAAAAAGTTTTACATTAAAAAAAATGGTGACGAGGAATCAAGAGAAATGAACCAAGTCTCAATAGCATCTTTGCTGACATGTGAAGTGTTCTTATTTTAACAAGTGTCCTTTTACTTATTTGAAGTCTACATCCATTTCAATTTAGGTGCCATATGACTGACGGACTTTCTGCTTTTGACATCCTCTTAAGAGAGAAGTTGAGTTAGGCTCAAATGGCATAAAGAGTAGAAAAAGAACTACTGTTTTGGAAGGCCATCTATGATTAGAAATAGAGTAGTAGCAAGAGATGATTAATCTAAATTAATAATGATATGAGCCTATCAGTCTGTATTTCCTGGATAGTTTCTGATTTTTTATTTATTTCTTCTAAAAACACTGCTTTTTTTTCTGTGTATAATTGCGTATTTTCATTGTTAGTTTGTTAGAATAAAGAAGAAAGAATGTGCATGGATAAAGAATATCAGTATCTTCTCTTTGCAAATGAGCAAGGAAAAAGGCATTTATTTATAGCTAATGTCTTATTGAACATATGTGAGTAGGTTTTATGTCCACACTTGCTTTTTTTCCAAGTGGGGTAATGTGGGGAATTTTTACAATGATCTTTTATTTTTTTAGTGCAGTATTGGATTTACAGAAAAGTTGAGAAGCTAATACAGAGTTCTCTTACTTCCAAACCCAAATTTTCTTATTAATGTTTTACAATAGTATGGTACATTTGTTACAATTAATGAACTGATATTTGTACATTATTTTTTAAATTTTTTAAATGTTTTATTTATTTTTGAGAGAGAGAAAGAGAGAGAGAGAGTGAGAGAGCATGAGTCGGGGGAGAGGCAGAGAGAGAGGGAGACACAGAATCTGAAGCAGACTCCAGGCTCTGAGCTATTAGCACAGAGCTCGACATGGGGCTCGAACTCCTAGACAGCAAGATCATGACCTGAGCCAAAGTCGTATACATAACTGACTGAGCCACCCGGGAGTTCCTGTACATTATTATTAAGTAGTGATCAAAGTTTATTCAGATTTGTGTAGTTTTCCTGTTCCAGGATACCAAATTTAGGATGTCACATTACATTTCATTATTGTGTCTCTTTAAGGCTGCTCTTAACTGTGAAAATTACTCAGATATTGTTTATTTAAAAAAAAAATTAATCTTTATTTATTTTTGAGAGAGATATAGACAGAGTATGAGCAGGGGAGGAACAGAGACAGAAGGAGACACAGAATCCAAAGCAGGCTCCAGGCTCTGAGCTCTCAGCACAGAGCCCCATGCGGGGCTTGAACCCACGAACTGTGAGATCATGATCTGAGCTGAAGTCAGACACTTAACCGACTGAGCCACCCAGACGCCCTAGACATTGCTTATTTTTGATGATCTTGACTGTTTTTGAAGAGTACTGGTCAGATGTTCTGTAGGATGCCTATTATTAGAATTTGTCTGATGTCTTTCTCATGATAAAACTGGGGTTGTGGGTTATAGGAAAGTAAGGCTACAGAGGTACCATTTTTATCACATCACATCAGAGGTATATACTATCAACATGACTCAGGACTATTGATGTTGACCTTGACCAACTGGCAAAATAGTGTTTGCCAAGCTTCATCACTATAAAGTTACTCTTTTTTCTCCCTCCCCTTGTTTTAATAGGAATAAACCACAAAATGAATTACTTTCTCCTGTATAACCATGAACTCATACCATCTGAAGCACAAAACTTTCTTACTTTTAAGAAGATGAAAATGATAGTCACACAAATGACATGACAATCAAAATTTCTAACATAATGTTCATGTTTCTTGTGTCATTTCTCCATGGTGGTGTTGCTTTTCTTATTACCGTGGAAAATGGTTAGAGGAGATACTAGCTATCAGACTACCTGATATTTTGCGGATGTTTGCATAATTGACTTTTCACTCACTCTATCTATTTGGATACGATTTTAAATTACCCACAAAGCTGACTAATGTAAAGATCTTTTAAAATAGTTGGTGGTACTATTACCTTTATATCAGATGATTGCATTTTATACTAGAATATGAAAAATGTATTATCTTTACAGAAATGTTTATCACTCTTCTACAGTATTAGGTGAGTTATTTTTTTCGGATGATTTAAGAGAGGAGAGTCCTGCTATAAGACCGAGAAAACTTACTCTGTGTTATGTGGGAGGAGAAATTCTCTTAGTGTTACCTTTACTTGGTAAAATTAGAATACTTCGGGAGAAATTTCAAGTGGCACAAACTGCTGACATGAGAAATAAAAGTGATTATAGGTTTGCTCAGAAAAAAAAAAACTGATTATAAGGTTTCTAGAGGTGAGCTACAGGATTTTGAGTGAGGGTTTGTGAATCATAGCACTTGACAACAAAGTTTATCACTTTTTCATTACTCGTTCTCGATTTCTGATTTTATTTTTAATTTATGACATGACGGAATACTTTGTGATGAATCTTTCAATTCCTTTAGAATAAATAATTCCCATTGCCTTTAAAAATAGATGAAATACATTTATATAATAAAGCGATTCTTTTCAAAATGATGTGTATTCAAAAGTCTATAAACATGAAGTTTATTTAGGCAAGATTAATTGATAGATTGATGCAATCGTTCAGAATAAAACTATTGAAAGACTAAAATAAGAACTGCCGAGTCAATTGGTAAATAATGTAGTTAAAAGCAAAATGATCTCCATTTTATTTTGTATTAATAATGCATAATGAAATCATGTTGTTTCTGATGGCCTTGATTCTAGCTAAGCTGACCCTATCAGAGTTCAATGTCATTCATTTAAATCATTAAACCAGTTGCCTGGTTCACTTACACTCTAATTTTCACTAATGGAGTTAAGGTCACTTGACTCAACGCTGGTAGGCTTACTTGCATAAATAAAGCTGGCAGAGTTTTGCATGTCCCACTTGCAGTTACCAAATTTAAACGACTTCCAGGTAATGGATTGCTGGTTAAAGAAACCCCTGTCACATTTTTGATTCTGGCTGCCTCCCTTGAACTTGACTGAGCTTGTGGCCAGTGATGCCCCGGGCTTCCTTATAACTGAGGAAAACATAGTATTGGAAGAAAATCTTCAGAAATAAGGATACTACAGTGTGAGTAAAAGAGTATAAAATTTAAAGGAAAGATAGAAGCTATATATATGTATATATATATATATATGTATATATATATATATATACACACACACACACACACACACACATATATAGTATATTATATATGCATATGTATTATATATACATATACACACAGCAGAGTGGAGGACTGAGAATTGAAATAAGGACACACGTAGAATATCTATTTGCTTGTTGCTTTCCAAAGCAAATTTAAACTAAGTCATTCACGTGGCTGAGGTTCATTAACATTTATAACATTTATAACTCAAAGGAAAAAAATCCATTTTTTTTACAGCTCTGAAAGCACAAAATCATATAATGAAAAGTATTCCAGATTTAGGAAATCTGCTTATTTTAGATTTTTTACCCCTAGATCTTGTGCTGTTAGTAAATCATTCAAATCTGTAGGGTGTCAATTTGTTCGTTAAAAAAATAAAACTAGATTTGGACCAGATAATAAGTCCTTATAAGTGCTTGCCATTATTAGGTACCTATCATACATAAAAAATTGTAAACATTGTCATATTTACTCTTACATTAAAAACTTGTGTGTATTTTCCTGGTTAATCCCTGTGAGGATTCTGTGAGGTGGTCTTCTACAAATGCGTAAATGGAGGCTAGACAAGCCACTTTGCTCGGGGTCACCTGGCTCACGTGTGGCCAAACGCAGATTAGGATACAGGTCTGTCTTCCTCCAGGTCTTTGCTCTTTATAATAACAATAGTCTTCATATGCCAGGCACTGGTTTTGGCCTGACGGCACAGCAGCAAGCAACAGAGATCAAGATGCTATTTTCACAGGAGACATTTGCTAGTACAGGTGTCCCCACGCTGCTGAGGCGGGCACTACAGGGAAACAAATTCACAGTGGCCCACAGGATAATGTAACTTTTTGAGGGAACCACAGGGAGCTCTGTGAGACTCCATACAAACTATTTGGATGTGATTGCTGAGTAAATTGAACTCTTTGGTATTTATTTTGGTGTAAGGGTGCATAGGCACAAGAGTTTGAGAACTTACGTTCTAGTGGTTTTTGGTAAGGAGTGGGCTAGAGGAAGAGCCTAGAACATTACAAACTGTATACCAACCAAAGATGCTTTCTAGCTGTGGTGTCCGACAGTAAATGAGCCTGGGGAAGTGCTTTTAGAGCAAGGGATAATTTAGTGGGGGGGGGGTGTAGGTGAAGTCTTCTTGGGGACATAGCTTTGGAACTTGAGGGCTGAGTCTTTAGAGAGACTGTAGTGCAAAAGCCAGAGATGATTGTTCCAGGCCCAGAGGCTGACAGGGCTACTTGGCCTGGGGGAGAAAGAGCCTGGCTCTGTGTATGGAGCAGAAGGAGCCTAGAGAGAGCAAGAGGGAGAGAGAGAGAGAGAGAGAGAGAGAGAGAGAGAGAGAGCAAGAGGGAGCCAGGTCATGCTGGCTCTGAAGAACATGATAGAGTGTTTTATCCTAAGCATAAGGTAAACAGCTTCCTTTCAGCTACACAATCCAGTAAGTCATTTATTCGTCATATTCTAGCTAATTAATAAACAAAATATGGGGGCGCCTGGGTGGCGCAGTCGGTTAAGCGTCTGACTTCAGCCAGGTCACGATCTCGCGGTCCCTGAGTTCGAGCCCCGCGTCGGGCTCTGGGCTGATGGCTCAGAGCCTGGAGCCTGTTTCCGATTCTGTGTCTCTCTCTCTCTCTGCCCCTCCCCCGTTCATGCTCTGTCTCTCTCTGTCCCAAAAATAAATAAACGTTGAAAAAAAAATTAAAAAAAAATAAACAAAATATGAACCCACCATTATCTAGACTTATTTGTGCTTTTACAAATATTTTATTATTGTCAGTCAATGTCCACAGCCACATATAATAGAAAATAATAGATTGATACTCTGGGAAATGTCTACGGATACTCAAATTCACCTGGCTGGGATATGGCTGATTCCAGGAGAGTCTGGGGGATGTGATTTATTCACATGCAAAGTTAGCCAGTTTCTCTCTCTCTCTCTCTTTCTCTTTTTGAAACTGTAATTAATGCATAAATGTATTGTGAATTGCATTGTGCTTTCAAAAATATGGGTTGAAATCGTAACGTCCAAACCTGTGGATATAACGTTGTTGGGAAATAAGATAGAATCAAGTGACTATGTGGTCATTCTGGATTTAGGAGGCCCCTAAATGCAGTGACTGTGTTTATGCAAGAAAAAAATGTGAAGGCAGAGACACGCATGGGGAAAATGCCATGTGAAGAGAGAGACATGTGACAATCTCTTCCTCAAAGCCTCCAGGAGAAGCCAACCTTGCTGACACTTTGATTTGGATTTCTGGTTTCCAGAAATGTGAGAGATTAAATTTCTGTTGTTGTTTTTTTTTTTAACTGTTTAATTTATCATTTTAAAAGGGTCAGGTTATTAGTGGAAGGACAGAATGCTCTCAGGTTTCCATCTTCCTTTCTTTAAATACATTATTTTGACGCTAGAACTTGGGCAGAGCTTATTTTGGTATGTTGGCAAGCATTCTTAAAGAATAGGAGACAGAGGGGCGCCTGGGTGGCGCAGTCGGTTAAGTGTCCGACTTCAGCCAGGTCACGATCTCGCGGTCCGTGAGTTCGAGCCCCGCGTCAGGCTCTGGGCTGATGGCTCAGAGCCTGGAGCCTGCTTCTGATTCTGTGTCTCCCTCTCTCTCTGCCCCTCCCCCGTTCATGCTCTGTCTCTCTCTGTCCCAAAAATAAATAAACGTTGAAAAAAAATTTTTTTTAAAGAATAGGAGACAGAATACAGATGATCTTACAGAATACAGAATAATATTAACAGGTAATATTTTTATTCTGTTATCTCAAAGATTTCCCATGAAATGTGCCATTGTTTTAGAAATTAAATGAGTCCGTTTTTGGTTTGTTTGGTTTTGATAATACAGTAAGAAGATGATGTATTTGTCTCTCCTATCCTGAAACATCAGGAAAGATAAATGGTCTTTCTCTAGATGCCTGGGCAGCATTAAAGAAGTAAATAGTGGCTTTTCATTCCGTTGGGTGGTCGTATAGTCTCCACAGAAAATTGATATTTCTCAAGCACTCACAGAAAATATTGTTTTCATTTGAAGGTACGGGAAAAATAATCTGTTTAAAACAAGGCAGCAACATAACCAGAATTGGCACTTTAAAATGTGACCAAGTTTGACACATCGTATGGTTAACAACATTGTCAGCCACATCGAAATTCTGTTTGATAAGGCACCAGAGAAATGGGATGATTTTAACTTTTTAGAATATTTGTTTTCCATAGTGGTAGCATATCAGAATTATCTGTGATCTTTTTTTAAAAAATATGTAATATAAATAAATGCCTGGGTCTGCCTCTGAGATTCTGATTCAAAGGTGTTGAGTAAGTATTGGGTATGTGTAGTTTATTTATTTATTTTTTAAAAAATGAGTGGGGTGATTTTATTTTTGGATGATATACAAAACTGTTAAATGAAATTAGAAATTGCAGTTTAAACAGTGGCATCAATTAAGAAGATTTTCAAGCACTTCTTTCCTTGACCTGGATTTTTTTTTTATATGTAACCTTTCTTTTATTTTTATATAATTAGTTTTTCTGGCATTCTCTTTTTTTTTCATGTGGTGTTAACTAGTTTTCAGCCTGAAGAATTTCTCTTTACTATTTCTTTTTTATATATAATTTATTGTCAAATTGGTTTCCAACAAACACCCAGTGCTCATCCCAACAAGTGCCCTCCTCAATGCCCATCATCCACCCTCCCCTCCCTCCCACCCCCCATCAACCCTCAGTTTGTTCTCAGTATCCATGAGTCTCTTATGGTTTGCCTCCTTCCCTCTCTGTAACTTTTTCCCCCCTCTCATCCCCCACGGTCTTGTGTTAAGTTTCTCAAGATCCACATATGAATGAAAACATATGGTATCTGTCTTTCTCTGACTGATTTATTTCACTTAGCGTAATACCCTCCAGTTCTATCCACATTGCTAAAAATGGCCAGATTTCATTCTTTCTCATTGCCAAGTAGTATTCCATTGTATATATAAACCACATCTTCTTTATCCATTTGTCAGTTGATGGACATTTAGAATCTTTCCATAATTTGGCTATTGTTGAAAGTGCTGCTATAAACATTGGGGTACATGTGCCCCTATGAATCAGCACTCCTGTATCAGTTGGGTAAATTCCTAGCAGTGCTATTGCTGGATCATAGGGTAGTTCTATTTTTAATTTTTTGAGGAACCTCCACACTTTTCTAGAGTGGCTGCACCAGTTTGCATTCCCACCAACAGTGCAAGAGGGTTCCCATTTCTTCACATCCTCGCCAGCATCTATAGTCTCTAATTTGTTCATTTTAGCCACTCTGACTGGCGTGAGGCGGTATCTGAGTGTGGTTTTGATTTGTAATTCACTGATGATGAGTAACGTTAAGCATCTTTTCATGCGTCTGTTGGCCATCTGGATGTCTTCTTTAGAGAAGTGTCTATTCATGTCTTCTGCCCATTTCTTCACTGGATTATTTGTTTTTCGGGTGTGGAGTTTGGTGAGGTCTTTATAGGTTTTGGATACTAGCCCTTTATCTGATATGTCATTTGCAAATATCTTTTCCCACTCCATCGGCTGCCTTTTAGTTTTGTTGATTTATTCCTTTTGGGTATGCATTGTTTAAAAATCTTATGTGTGGTTCTGATGTACAGCCAAGATCAAAACCATGGACCCAATGGAAGTGAGTATTGCTAATAAAAAAGAAGTATTGGTGAGGGGTGGGGTATTCATGCTGTGTGCATGAATATAGCATAAGGTTCAGCATCTTAACAAATGTTTTAGTTTTGTAGTAGAACTTCCATAACTATTTCATTCTGGTTGTCCTCATTTAACTGGAGGTAGGGGCCAGGTTTAGAAATTAATTAAATCCAAACTAGTCATCTTTTCTGCAGGCCTGGATGATTCATGTACGTTAGATGATTAACTCCCAGACTTTAATGTCTGAAGAATACTTAGGCAACCAGACTCCTTCAATTTTTGAAGACAACTACACTTATAATTGAATTGCAGCATACAGAATGACATAATGCTGTTTGCAGAAATGATATAATTTAAAATTTTTAGTTTTAGTTATTTTCATATTTCAGAATAATTTTTTCCAGATCTTACTTTTTAAAATTTTTGTTTATTTACTTTTTTTAGCTACTATGAAACTAGTAGTTGCTACATAAAAACCAATAGGGCATATTGGTAAAATCATCCTGGACATATTAAAACTATCTCTGGAACATGGTCTAAGATATTTGCTGAGACTTTCCAAACCACTTTAGCGTTCCTCCTTCAGTCTCATGTAAAATATAATTAGACTTCAGTCAAGCTCTGAATTGAATATAAAAGGCATGTAAAGCATCTGAGAGCCTGATGCTACGGCACTTGAAGAAATGGCCTGAAGACACCAAAAGCTTGAGAAATAGCTTTATTTTCAGCTTCTTGCAATTAAAGAGAATTCATCAGGCATATGCACTTGATTACTAGGCAATGTTATCAGACATGTATATATGCATTAATTAGGCCAGAGCATCACAACACACAATAGCTGTGTTTTAATTATTAGACCAACTAGTTGCAGGTGCACGCACACCTGCACACACACACACACACACACACACACACACATCTTCACTCTGAACTGCTACTTTAGATATGTTGCTTTGTGAGTGTGAAGGAACATTTATCTCACCTCAACAAATGTCAGTTATACAAGTGCAATTGTTTTATTGCCCCAGTGATTCTGACGTTATTTTTTGAGAATCATAAAAGCTGCTTGTGACACAGCTCGATGATTTTACGGACATTTAACTGAAGATTGTATCTTTTTTGTACTATGCTCTTAATTCTAAAATACTGGGCTGTGCACGGAAAATGTGCTGTTACTACAGAAACCAACAGATCAATTGACAGGACACCCTTTGTCTAGAGCATTTTTGCAGGTCTGCATGTCAAGTTGGATGATGAATTGGGGAAGATACTCTGACGGACAGATACACAGCATCAGATACACACACACACACACACACACACACACACACACACACACACACAGAGATACACTCTAATGAATGCATATCTTGATGTTATATGGTACTTACCACTCAAGGGGATACAATGTTTTGTTATTGTTCTTGACACTGACCAACTATGTCACTTCTGAATCTGATATTCCCTCTGTCATTCCCATGATTGGATCCTGGCAAAGTTACCTAATGTACCACAGCAGATCCACTACAAGTAAAAACTAGAGACTCTCTCTAGATGGTATCAACATACAAGCAATTTGTTTCCTTTAGCCAATAAAGGAGGATGCAACTTTCTTTCACCAAAGGCTGAGTTGTTGAAAACTTACACGTTATTCTGTTGGTGTTCTCGATGCGATGAGACAGCATTACATCGTGGCAACTGTGCAGTTAGGGGGCACAGTTGCCTAGGATTGGGTCCCATGCTATCCCTTACTGCTGGGCAAACCCGGTCAAGTATGTAAACTCTCTGTGCTTCAGATTCCTTACCTAGACAATGAAGCTAATGATAGTACCTCTATCAGTGGGTTCAGGGAGGACTCGATGAGCTAATGACTACTAAGCACATAGAACAGTAGACAGCACAGTCGGGAATGTTAACCTTTGTTATCCTGTGATTACTTTCGATATGCTTTTCATATCCATGAAACGACCTTTTCACCTTTAACTTTCTTCCTCATGATTCCACTTGGTAAAAACAAAAGTTGAAGCCAGCGACTGTTATGAAAAATAATCATGAAGGTAAAGAATTAATTTCTGGCTACTTGAGCTCAAAGAGAAGATAATGAATAAATCACTTTGCAAATGGGTAAGGTTTTGCACTGAAAAACATTGTATCAACCAAAGAAAGCTTAGGATAAATAAGGGCATTTCCTTTAATATGAATCTTATATTTTTAAGTATTTATCAAGATTTTAAATGAAAAAGTTAAGTAAAAAGAGAAGTGAGACAAGATATTAACAATTAGCTACTAGAGATCAATTGTGAACTGAGGAAATGAAGACTAATTATTTCCTGACCATCTGCTGAGTTTGGAGGAAAGTAGTAATCTTTAATTCATAGTTTTGAATATATCATTGATTTTCTGATTTAAGTAAGCCATGTACACTGTAGAAAACATAGAAATGTAAAAAACATTATAATGAAAAATACAATTTCTTCATTGTTTTATCAATCTAGGCTAAGTACTGGTAACATTTTAAAATTTTTTATGTGAAAAAATTTTTATGTGAGATTTAATACGCACTCACAGTTTGGATCCCACTGTTAGGGATGACTGTGATAGCCTAGTTTTATTTTTATTTAAATAGTGTCTCTAGAGAAGTTTGTCACATTTTCTACATAAATATGACTTTTTATTAAAATGCTACCTTTATGATATGTCAATTATAAATATAATTAACTCAATATGGTTAGAATTAATTGACCATATGCTCAAAAGGTATAGTACTAGATATTAAAATCTATCCTGGAAATAGCATACCTCCAGGAAATAGCATCTTCTTTTTAAGAGTTAACTTTCCAAGTAACTGGTGTCTAACCCTAATTTCTGGGTAGAAATTATTTTTGATGAAGAATTTTCAAATAAATGTATTATTATTATTTATTGATATAAAATTGGTGCATACGACTATTTCAAGTACACAACATTATAATTTAACATCTGTGTGCACTACAAAGTGATCACCACTGAAAGTTTAATTGCCGTTAATCACCATAGAATAAACCCTCTTCACCCATTTTACTCACCCCCACCCCCTATTCCTTTCCCTTCTGGTAACCACCAATCTAGTCTTTGTATCTATGGGTTTGTTTTGTTCTGTTTTGTTGGCTCATTTTTTTGTTGTTGTTTTTTAGATTCCAGATTTGAATGAGGGCATATGGCATTGTCTTTCTCCATCTGACTTATTTCACTTAGCATGATACCTACAAGTTCCATTCGCGTTGGCACAAACAGCAAGCTTTTATTCTTTTTTTATGGCTGAGTAGTATTTCATTGTGTATATATATATATATATATATATATATATATATATGTATATATATATATAACATATATACACGTCTATTCATTCATCTAGTAAGGGGCATTTAGGTTGTTTCCATATCTTGGCTATTGTAAATAATGGTGCAATGAACATAGCAAATGTTTTCTTGTAACAGCATTTTGTCTTCTTTGGACAAATACCTTCTTTGGATCAGACAGTAGTTCTATTCGTAATTTTTGAGAAATCTCCATACTGTTTTCCATAAAGGCTGCACCAGATTACATTCCCACCAATAGGGTTGAGGGTTTCCTTTTCTCTACATCCTCTTTATTTCTTATCTTTTTGATAATAGCCATTCTAACTGGTATGAGGTGATATCTCATTGTTGTTTTGATTTGCATTTCCTTGATGATTAGTGGTGTTTAGCATATTTTCATGTGCCTGTTGGCCATCTGTATGTCTTCTTTAGATGAATGTCTGTTCATATCCTCTGCCCATTTTTAAATTGGGTTATTTGTTTTTCTTATTTTATAGTTGTAAGAGTTCTTAATATAGTTTGGGCATTCATTTTTTTTTCAGACATATGAGTTGCAAAAATCTCCCATTCAGTAGCTTGCCTTTTTGTTTCGATGATGGTTTCTTTGATGTGCAGAAGCTTTTTATTTTGCCCTAAGTCTATTTATTTTTGCTTTTGTTCCTTTACCTTTGGAGTTAGCGCCACAAAAGTATCACTATAACCAATATCCAATGTTTACCACTTATGTTTCTTACCAATTATGTTAGAAATTTATGCTTTCAGGTCTTACATTCACATCTTGAATCCACTTTGACTTAATTTTTGTTTGCAGTATAAAGTGGTGGTCTAGTTTCATTCTTTGGTATGTGGCTCTCCATTTTTATAATGCGATTTATTGAAGAGACTGTCCTTTCTTTATTGTATATTCTTGGCTCTTTTGTCATCAATTTATTGTCCATATATGTGTGAATTTAATTTTGGTCTCTCAGGTCAGTTCCATTGCTCTCTGTCTGTTTTTGTGCCAATACTGTACTATTTTGGTTATTATAATTTTGTAGTATAAGTTGAAATCAGGGAGCATGATACCTTCAGCTTTATTCTTTTTCAAGATCACTTTAGTTATTCAGTCTTTTGTTGTTACATACAAATTTTAGGTTTCTTTGTCCTAGTTCTCTGAAAAATGCCGTTGGTATTTTGGTGGAGGTTGTATTAAATCCGTAGATTGCTTTTGGTGGTATGAACATTTTAACAGTATTAATTTTTTCATGCCATGAGCACTGAATATCCTTTCATTTCTTTCTTTCTTTAGTTTCTTCTAAATGTCAGTGTATAGTTCTTTCATCTCCTTGGTTAAAGTTATTACTAGATATATGTTTTGATGCAGTTGTAAGTGGGATTGCTTTATTAATTTCTCTTTCTGTTGTTACTAACATATCAAAACATAATAGATTTTTGTATGATGATTTTGTACCCTATTACTTTATTGAATCCATTTATTAGTTCTAAAACTTTTTAAATTAGTTTTAAAAAACTTTTAATGAATTTATTTTATTTATTAGTTCTAAAAGTTTTCAAAAGTCCTTAGAGTTTTCTGGGGCACCTGGGTGGCTCAGTCAGTTGAGCAGCTGTCTTCGACTCAGTTCATGAGCTTGCGGTTTGTGAGTTCCAGTTCAACATTGGGCTCTGTGCTGACAGCTTGGAGCCTGGAATCTGCTTCGGATTCTGTGTCTCCCCTCTCTTTGCCCCTCCCCCCACTTATGCTCTATCTCTCTCTCTGTCTCTCTCAAAAATAAACATCGAGAAAATGGCAGCTTAGGAGGACGCTGGGCTCACCGCGTCCTGCTGATCACTTAGATTCCACCCACATCTGCCTAAATAACCCAGAAAACAGCCAGAAGACTAGCAGAACGGACTTTCGAGAGCCAAGCGTAGACAAGAGGCCCACGGAAGAGGGTAGGAAGGGCAGAGAGGCGGTATGCGCTACACGGACTGGCGGGAAGGAGCCAGGGCAGTGAAGGAGCAGCCCTCCTGGCAAGGCAGAGCCCCCAAGTCTGACTTGCAAAAGCGGAGGGGCCGGACTGCATGAGTTCTGACAGCCAGCGGGACTTAACATCTGGAATGTTAAAAGTCATCAGCTCTGCTTAGAGAGTGGGAGGGCAAGAGTACACTGTGAGGGAGAGTTGTTGAGCCCCAGAAAACAGAGCTCAGCTTGGCGGGGAACAAAGGCACCGGCCACTGCCATTTCCCTCTCCCATCCCTAGGCGAAATCCCAAAGGGAACCAGTTCCCATCACTGAACTTGCTTGCACTGCACAAACGCCCAACGCTGTGCTTCTGTGGATCCATCAGTCCAATGGGTCTGCCTCCCTCCTGGTGCTGCAGGGCCCCTCCCACAGGGGACCACCTATGGCAAAGTGAGCTAAGCCTGCCCCTCCCGCCCCCTGTGCACCTTTTAGATCCCCTTGGCTAATACGCCAGATCCCATCAAAGCAGCACCACAAGCCTGGCAGTGTCCAAGTAGCCCAGACAGGGGCCACACCACTCCACAATGAGTCCTGCCCCTGGGAGAGGGGAAGATAAGGTACACACCAGTCTGACTGTGGCCCCAGTGGTGGGCTGGGGACAGACATCGGGTCTGACTGTGGCCCTGCCCACCAACACAAGTTACTCCAGACAGCACAGGGGAAGTGCCCCACAGTTCTGCACCACTCCAGGGACTCTCCAAAATGAAGAAATGGAAGAATTCTCCTCAAAAGAAACTCCAGGAAGTAGCTACAGCTAAGGAATTGATCAAAAACAACTTAAGCTATATAATGGACCATGAATTTAGAATAATAGTCATAGAATTAATCACTGGGCTTGATAAAAGTATAGAGGACAGCAGAGAATCTATTGCTACAGAGATCAAGGGACTAAGAAATAGTCATGAGGAGCTAAAAACTGCTATAAATGAGGTGCAAAATAAAATGGAGGCGGCCATAGCAAGGATTGAAGAGGCAGAGCACAGAATAGGTGAATTAGAAGATAAAATTATGAAAAAAGGAGAAGCTGAGAAAAAAGAGAGATAAAAAAAACATCCAGGAGTATGAGGGGAGAATTAGAGAACTAAGTGATGCAATCAAACAGAACAATATCTGTATAATAGGGATTCCAGAAGAGGAAGAGAGAGAGAAAGGGGCTGAAGGTGTACTTGAACAAATCATAGCTGAGAACTTCCCTCATCTGGGGAAGGAAACAGGCATTGAAATCCAAGAGGCGCAGAGAACTCCCTTCAAACGTAACTTCAATCGATCTTCTGCATAACATATCATAGTGAAACTGGCAAAATACAAGCATAAAGAGAAAATTCTGAAAGCAGCTAGGGATAAATACACTCTAATATATAAAGGGAGACCGATAAGACTAATGACGGATCTATCTACTGAAACATGGCAGGCCAGAAAGGAATGGCAGGAAATCTTCAATGTGATGAATGGAAAAAATATGTAGCTGAGAATCCTTTATCCAGCAAGTCTGTCATTCAGAATAAAAGGAGAGATAAAGGTCTTCCCAAACAAACAAAAACTGAAGGAATTCATCACCACTAAACCAGCCCTACAAGAGATCCTAAGGGGGATTCTGTGAGTGAAATGTTGCAAGGACCACAAAATACCAGAGACATCACTACAAGCATGAAACCTACAGACATCACAATGACTCTAAACCCGTATCTTTCTATAATAACACTGAATGTAAATGGACTAAGTGCTCCAACCAAAAGACATAGGGTATCAGAATGGATAAAAAAACAAGACCCATTTATTTGCTGTCTACAAGAGGCTCATTTCAGACTTTAGGACACCTTCAGATTGAAAGTGAGGGGATGGAGAACTATCTATCATGCTACTGGAAGTCAAAAGAAAGCTGGAGTAGCCATACTTATATCAGACAAACTAGACTTTACATTAAAGGCTATAACAAGAGATGAAGAAGGGCATTATGTAATAGTTACAGGGTCTATCCATCAGGAAGAGCTAACAATTATAAATGTCTATGCACCGAATACGGGAGCCCCCAAATATATAAAACAATGAATCACAAACATAAGCAACCTTATTGGTAATAATGTGATAATTGCAGGGGACTTTAATACTCAACTTACTGCAATGGATAGATCATCTAGACACAGGGTCAATAAAGAAGCAAGGGCCCTGAATGATACATTGGACGAGATGGACTTGACAGATATATTTAGAACTCTGCATCCCAAAGCAACAGAATATACATTCTTCTCGAGTGCACATGGAACATTCTCCAAGATAGATCACATACTGGGTCACAAAACAGCCCTTCATAAGTATACAAGAATTGAGATCATACCATGCCTACTTTTAGACCACAATGCTATGAAGCTTGAAATCAACCACAGGAAAAAGTCTGGAAAACCTCCAAAAGCATGGAGGTTAAAGAACACCCTACTAAAGAATGAATGGGTCAACCAGGCAATTAAAGAAGAAATTAAAAAATACATGGAAACAAATGAAAATGAAAATACAACAACCCAAATGCTTTGGGATGCAGCAAAGGCAGTCCTGAGAGGAAAATACATTGCAATCCAGGCCTATCTCAAGAAACAAGAAAAATCCCAAATACAAAATCTAACAGGCACACCTAAAGGAAATAGAAGCAAAACAGCAAAGACACCCCAAACCCAGCAGAAGAAGAGAAATAATAAAGATCAGAACAGATAAACAATATAGAATCTAAAAAAACTGTAGAGCAGATCAATGAAACCAAGAATTGTTTTTTTGAAAAAATAAACAAAATTGATAAACCTATAGCCAGGTTTCTCAAAAAGAGGGAGATGACCAAAATAGATAAAATCATGAATGAAAATGGAATTATTACAACCAATCCCTCAGAAACACAAGCAATTATCAGGGAATACTATGCAAAATTATATGCCAACAAATTGGACAACCTGGAAGAAATGGACAAATTTTAAACACCCACACTCTTCCAAAACTCAGTCAGGAGGAAATAGAAAGCTTGAACAGACCCATAACCAGCGAAGAAATTGAATCAGTTATCAAAAATCTCCCAACAAATAAGAGTCCAGGACCAGATGGCTTCCCAGGGGAGTTCTACCAGACGTTTAAAGCAGAGATAATACCTATCCTTCTCAAGCTATTCCAAGAAATAGAAAGGGAAGGAAAACTTCCAGACTCATTCTATGAAGCCAGTAGTACTTTGATTCCTAAACCAGACAGAGACCCAGTAAAAAAAGAGAACTACAGGCCAATATCCCTGATGAATATGGATGCAAAAATTCTCAATAAGATACTAGCAAATCGAATTCAACAGCATATAAAAAGAATTATTCACCATTATCACGTGGGATTCATTCCTGGGATACAGGGCTGGTTCAACATTTGCAAATCAATCAACGTGATACATCACATTAATAAAAGAAAAGATAAGAACCATAGGATCCTGTCAATGGATGCAGAAAAGGCATTTGACAAAATTCAGCACCCTTTTTTAATAAAAACCCTTGAGAAAGTCGGGATAGAAGGAACATACTTAAAGATCATCAAAGCCATTTATGAAAAGCCCACAGCTAACATCATCCTCAACGGGGAAAAACTGAGAGCTTTCTCCCTGAGATCAGGAACACGACAGGGATGCCCACTCTCACCGCTGTTGTTTAACATAGTGTTGGAAGTTCTAGCATCAGCAATCAGACAACAAAAGGAAATCAAAGGCATCCAAATTAGCAAAGATGAAGTCAAGCTTTCACTTTTTGCAGATGACATGATATTATACATGGAAAATCCGATAGACTCCACCAAAAGTCTGCTAGAACTGATACAGGAATTCAGCAAAGTTGCAGGATACAAAATCAATGTACGGAAATCAGTTGCATTCTTATACACTAACAATGAAGCAACAGAAAGACAAATAAAGAAACTGATCCCATTCACAATTGCACCAAGAAGCATAAAGTACCTAGGAATAAATCTAACCAAAGATGTAAAGGATCTGTATGCTGAAAACTTTAGAAAGCTTATGAAGGTAATTGAAGAAGATTTAAAGAAATGGAAAGACATTCCGTGCTCATGGATGGAAAAATAAATATTGTCAAAATGTCAATACTACCCAAAGATATCTACACATTCAATGCAATCCCAATCAAAATTGCACCAGCATTGTTCTCGAAGCTAGAGCAAGTAATCCTAAAATTTGTATGGAACCACAAAAGGCCCCGAATAGCCAAAGTAATTTTGAAGAAGAAGACCAAAGCAGGAGGCATCACAATCCCAGACTTTAGCCTCTACTACAAAGCTGTCATCATCAAGACAGCATGGTATTGGCACAAAAACAGACACATAGACCAATGGAATAGAATAGAAACTCCAGAACTAGACCCACAAACGTATGGCCACCTAATTTTTGACAAAGCAGGAAAGAATATCCAATGGCAAAAGACAGTCTCTTTAACAAATGGTGCTGGGAGAACTGGACAGCAACATGCAGAAGGATGAAACTAGACCACTTTCTTACATCATTCACAAAAATAAACTCAAAATGGATAAAGGACCTGAATGTGAGACAGGAAAGCATAAAAATCCTAGAGGAGAAAGCAGGAAAAAAACCTCTCTGACATCAGCCGCTCACTGGGTGTTGTATGGAAACCAATTTGACAATAAATTTCATATTTAAAAAAATTTTTTAAATAATAAATAAGCATCAAAAAAATTTTAAAAAGTCCTTAGAATTTTCTATGTATAGCATCATGTCATCTGCAAAATAGGGACAGTTTTACTTTTTTTTTCTGATTTGGGTGTTTAAAAAATTTTTTCTTACCTAATTGCTCTATCTAGGACTTCAATACTATATTGAACAAAAGTGAGAGTGAGCATCTCTATCTTGTTCCTGATCTTGGAAGAAAAATTTTCACTTTTCACCATTGAGTGTGATGTTAGCTATAAGTTTTATAATATGGCCTTAAATATATTTAGGTACACTCCCTCTCTACCTACTTTGTTGAGGATTTTTATCATAACCGGATGTTGAATTTTGTCAGATACTCTTTCTGCATCTATTAAGTTGATCATATGAGTTTTATCCTTTATCTGTTAATGTGGTTAATTTGCAGATGTTGAAGTACCCTTACATTTCTGGACTAAATCCCACTTGATCATGGTACATGATCCTTTGAATGTAATGTTGAATATGGTTTGCTAATATTTAGCAAATGGCCCATGTTTTGTATTTTTGATATCACATATTAAATCTTTTTTTAAATTTTATGTATCCTTTAACTAGTTAATGTAGTTAATTTTATTATTTTTGTCTTTTAACCTTCATACTTGCTTTATAAGTAATTGGTCCTCTGCTTTTACTATATATTTACCTTTTCCAGGGAAACTTTTACTTCCTTATGTTTTCTTATTATTAATTAGTGTCATTTCTTTTCAGTTTGGAGAAGTCCCTTTCAGATTTCTTGTGTGGCCAGTTTAGTTGGGACACACTCCATTAGCCTTTGCTTGTCTGGCATACCCTTCATCTTTCTTTTTTCTTTTTTTCTTTTGTTTTAAATTCTGGACGATAACCTTGCTGGGTGCAGAATTCTTGGATGGAAGTCTTTTTCAGCACTTCAAAAATGTCATGTCACTCTCTTCTGGCCTACAAAGTTTCTACTGAAAAATCTGCTGGTAGCCTGATGGGGTTTCCCTTGTATATAATAAGCTGTTTTTCTCTTGCTGCTTTTAAGAGCCTCTCTTCAACTTTTACCATTGTAATTATGTGTCATCTATTTAGGTTCATCTTATTTGAAATTCTCTGGGGTTCCTGGACCTGTACATCCATTTTCTTCTTCAGATGAGGTGAGTTTTCACCCATTACTTCTTCACCTAAGTTTTCTGGCCCTTTCTCTATTTCTTCTCTTTCTGGGACCCATATCATATGAATGTTATTCTGCTTGATGTCGTGACAAAGGTCCTTTAATTTATCTTCATTTTTTTCCCATTTATTTTTTCTTTCTGTTCTGTCTGGGTGAGTTCTATTGCGTTGTCCTCCAGCTCAATTATCCAGTCTTTGGCTTCATCCAGTCTGCTGTTGAACCCCTCTAGTGTATTTTTACAGTTCAGTTATATTTTTCAGCTCTATAACTTATGTTTTCAACTTAGATATTCTTTCTCTTTGTTGAGGATCTCAGTGTGTTTATCTAGTCTTCTCCCAAGTTTAGTGAGCATCTTTATGACTATCCCTTTGAACACTGTTTCAGGTAGATTGCTTATCTCTATTTCATGAATGTCTTTTTCTGATGTTTTGTCTTATTCTTTTGTTTGGAACATATGCCCCTGTCTCCTCATTTTGTTTGACTCTCTGTGTTTATTTCTATTTATAAAGAAAACACCTATCTCTCTCAGTCTTGAAGGAACGGTCTTATGTAGGAGATGTCATGTAGAGCCTAAAAGTGCAGTCCCCTCTGACCACCAAGGTTGGGAGCTCAAGGGGCATACCCTATGTGAGGTGTGTGTACCTATCTGCTGTAGCAGGGCCATATATATAGCATGAGGATTGGCAGGGCAAGCACCTGACATAACTGTGACACATGGTTTCACTGTAGTAGTGGCTCGGGTTCTCAGCTGAGCATGCCCTCCAGCTCTAGCATGTTACAGGGATAGTTCCAAAGTGGTGCCAAGGCTAACATTAGCAAGGTATGATAAGGTCACAAACATGGCACCCCCCCTCCATGTCTCCATCTCTGGAGAAAGTCCCAACAGTTTTCTGTTGCTCTGGTGGTCATTTTAAGGTTAGCAAATTGATTTCCTTCACATATGCCCTAGGCAGTTTTCAAATTGTTTTTTTTTTTTTTTTCTGGGTCCCAAGTTGAGTGAGTCTGCTTGCAAGCCCTATAAGAGTGAGTTCTTTGTTCCCTATGGTTCCTGCATATAATCCCCACTGGGTCTGAAAACCCAGTATTTAAGTGGCTTATCTTTCTCATGAAGGATCTAACTGTTGGAGTACCTGATGTGATACAAACCTCTTACTCCTCAAAAGAGAAGTTTAATATTTTTGACACATAGTTCCTGGGGTTAGTTTATTTTTATTTTTATTTTTATTTGTTTGGGTTTTTTTGTTTTGTTGTTGTTGTTGTTGTTTTGGTAAGACGTTTCTCTCTCTCTCTTACCTGCCTCAATGCTGTCCTTTTTGACTTTTTTGTAAAGACTCAGTTCGTCGAGTTTTTGGGGTTTTATAGAAGCAATTATTTCATATCCAGTTATATATTTGTTGTATCCATGGAAAGGAATGAACTCAGGATCTTCCTATGCCACCATCTTGAATCGAACTTCTCCATAAAAGAATTATAGTGAGTTAACTGATTACCATTCCAATATTTGTCCCTATCTTAATTATTTTTATCATTTCTCCTGTTGGACATTCAGATTTTAAAGTTTTTGCTATTGTAAATAAGGTTACAATGAGTGTTCTCTTATGAAAATCTTTTACCTCATTTATTATTGTTACCTTAAGGTCAATTTCTAGAAATGAAAGTGCTTCAACAAAAAGATTGCATATGCTAATACTCTAGAGACACAGGACCAACTTCTTTTTCTCTAGGTGGTTCCTGTTTGCATTCATCCCAACAGTTTATGGGAATGCACATCTCACTGAAGTCATGATGACAGAAGGTATGCTAATTTATATTTTTAATTTGATAGAAATATGTATATTGTTATATACTGAATGTTTTGTCCCCTGAAGTTCATATGTTGAATTCTAATCCTCATGTGATGACATTTGGAGGTAGGGCCTTTGAGGAGTTATTTATTGGGTCATGAGGGCTTCATGGCATTAGTGCCCTTATGAAAGGAGTCCAGAGAGCTAGTTTGTTTTCTTTCTCCCATGTGAGGATGAGAAGTTGGTCACAATCCTGATGAGGGCCCTTACCACAACCTACCCATGCTGCACCCTGATCTCAGATTTCCAGCCTCCTTAACTGTGAGAAATCAATTTCTGTTGTTGATAAGCCACCCAGTCTAAGGTACATTGTTACAGCAGTCTGAACTAAGATGTATATGGTTATTTCCAATTTGTATTTCTTGCATTACTAGGTAGATTTAATTTTAAAGTGATTTTAATCTTTCTTTCTTCTTTCTAGAATTTCTTGCTAATGCCTGCCAATTTTTCTTTTGTGGCATTTATTATTTCTGTTACTTGTATGTATATCTTACATAGGTTATATAAACTGCAAGTTTTTTTTCTCAGTATCTACTCACTCCTATTCCCAGTAATAGACTTTTGGACTCAGGGAAGCTAAGGAATATATTTCCCAGCCCCTGAGTAGCTATATATGGTCATGTGACTAAACTATAGCCAATGAGATCTGAATGAAGTTGGGTTATGAAGTTTTGGGCTATGCTTTAAAGGGGGGTAGTATAGCCTTTTCTTCCTTTCCTAGAGTGGAAACTCTTATTCATTGCCATTTTCAGTTTATTCTCTTGCTTTATGGTTGAAAAATACATTTATTGATAAGAAGAATGTTCTTTCTTGCTTCTGAAATTAATAGACTTTAAAACAATGGCTTCTGGATTGCCTAAGCGGGCATGGTGGCAATTCTAGGCCTCAGTTACCTGCTTTAAGAAAAGAACCATCATGTTAAATCACTAACTGGATTTTCAAATAAAGTGGTAGACATACACAAACAAGAAGTAATCGTTTGTGTCAATCTATCTTGTCTCATTGAATAATATGGAAAATCTGAGCAATGTTAAATAAAGATTTTGATAATAGACACTTTTTCTTATCCTTGAAAATATGCCTCTTCAGGATAGCTTTCCTTATGGTTTGTTAAAACAAAATTTTAAGTTTATTTATTTTGAGAGAGAGAGAGTATGCATGCATGTCCATGTGAGTGGAAGAGGGCAGAGAAAGAGGAAGGGAGACAATCCCAAGCAGGCTACACACTGACAGCACAGCCTGATGCAGGGCTTGAACTCATAAAACCGTGAGATCATGACCTGAACTGAAATCAAGAGGCTGTTGCTTAACCAAGTGAGCCACCCAGGTACCTCTAAATATTTTGTATCTTGTTATAGATGTGTCTTTGTATTGTATTTCAATTCTGGTATACATCACTTAAATAATTAGGAGTATTTGTTGAGTTCATCTAAATGTCTCTTCAGCATCTATTAAGATGATTCTATGCTTTTCCTTTCAACCGTTGGTATGATCAATATATTAATGATATTTTCATTGTTGAATAAAGGTCATTGCAATGCTAGAATTTATCTAGGAATGAGAATGTATTGTAAGGTTTGATTTGGTGATATTTTGTTCACCTTTTTGCATATTTTTTTCTTAAGTGAAATTGACAAGAAGTTTTCCCATTTTGTGCCTATTTTGTTGTTTTTTTTAATTTTTAGAGTATGTTTGATGCAAAAATTGAGGTTTTTTTTATATATTTCTAAATTCTGGGAAAACTATTTGCACCTAAAACTATCTACATCTGGTGCATGTCCTGGAATTAATATTTTTGGTCAACATAAATTCTTACTGGTTTATTGTTGAACCATTTTGTTCATAAAGTTCAATTATTTTATGTATATTTCTTAATTTTTTGGTTTAGAATTTTATTAAATATTCTTTTCAACGTTATAACCTCTCCGTATCCAGTTTATCACTTTTCTTACTCATTTGTTTTTCCCCCTCGCTTTACCTAATGAGAGATTCTATGTCTGATATAATTTGCTGCAACTCTCCAGGGAAGGAGGAAGCCCTCAATAACACCAAGGTTATTTTTGCTTTGCTTATGGCAAATTCCTTTCCCAACTTTCTGAAAAAGAAGGTCCTGGAATCTTCATTAGGATTTCCTATTATGCGGGATTGGTTTGGAGTCTTTGCTGGTTGTGTTGGACTCATTGCCTCTTTCATTATGATTCTGTATGTACTCTCTGAAACAGTAGTGCTTCAAAATTTGTGAGAGTGCATAAGAACCCGGCTAATTTTCAGTGCTGAACAAAGGTTACTTATTTTTTCATTTACTTGTTGCTTTTATCAAACATTTTACATTTTACTTGTGGTGGTGGGAGTTAGTGTTATAGCAGGAGTTTGGTGGAGAGTATTAGATGCTTTGACACTCTAGCCATTTTATCAGGATTTCCATATTTAATTTTTGAAAGAACTCAGATACATTTTGGAGTATAGAGCCAAAGTTAATTTTTATCTAGGTATCCAATTTTTCCAGGGCAATTTCCTCCATGATCTTATCCATTTTGGATTGGGTGGTGATGCTTCTTGTGTCATGTACGAATTTAGGTTCCATTCAGAATTTTCTTCTCTCTGAATTATTTTTGTACTAGGCACATGGTAGCTTTCTAATATGCGTTGCATTTCAATCTAGTTTTAAAAGACAGACTCCTCTGCATTTTTAGAACACATTTGATTCTGTCCTGTTCTAAGCATGATTCTCTCCATTAGATCTTTCAAGTCATGAGTCTTATCATGGTCAGCTTTGTATGTCTTTTTGGCTAGGATATAGTGCCCAACTATTCAAGTAAATGTTTGTTGCTGTGAAGGCACTTGATGGACGTGGTTAACATCTACCATCAGTTGATTTTTAGTGAAGATTATCCTTAACAGTCTGGGTGGGCTACATCTAATCAGTCGAAAGGCCTTAACAGCAAAACTGCTATTTCCCTGAGATACAGGAACCCCCCAGTGGTGTGGACTCAGTGTCAGCTCCTGAAGAGTGTCCACTCAGCCCTACCGACTTCAGACTTGCCCGTCCCATAATCGAGTAAGTCTACTCCTTGATCTCTCCCCCTCTCCCTCAGTCTCTCCCTCTTTCCTTCCCTTCTTTCTTTCCACGCTTCTGCCCCACCCCCTCTCATTATCTTTCTCTCTCATTTCTTTATTTCTTTCTCTCTGGTGGGACCCTGACTGACACAGAGGCCTATAAATGTTTCTTCAGTGACAAAGAATATTTCCTCTTTAAATCTTTTAAACTTCACTGATGTAATCTACTGCATAAAAGGCCAGATACTATTCCATCATCTTACATATTGTGAAAACAGATAGTACTAGCTTCAGGATTTAAACAGGGGGAAAAAGATATTTTTTCCACTCACTATGACACTAAGTTAACATATGCCAACACCGTCTGTCTGTACCAGCCAAGCAAGACGAAAAGTGTATTATGTCTTTCCAAGGTGAGATGGTAATCGTTCCTAAGTAAATGAAAGAAAAAGTTTACTTTACATAGCCTCTATTGAAATGTATTTATTGTGGGGTATCTGGGTGGCTCAGTTGGTTAAGTGGCCAACTTTGGCTCAGGTCATGGTATCACGGTTTGTGGGGTCGAGCCCCACATCGGTCTCTGTGCTGACAGGTCAGAGCCTAGGTCCTGCTTCAGATTCTATGTCTCCCCCTCTCTCTGCCCCTCCACGGCTTGCACTCTGTCTCTCCCCCTCTCTCTCAAAAAGGAAATAAACATTAAAAAAAATTTAAAAAAAAAGAAGTGTATTTATTGTGCTACTAGGCACAAACTGTGTGTTAATGGTGCTAGATTGCCGAATAAGAGAATGGGGATATTCGCCTGGACATAAATCACCCTCCACTGATGTCTTCTCTCACTGTGCTGGAAACTCATAGAAAAGTGTTGTTTACATCTTTTATGATAAGAGGATAAAGCATGTGCTTTACTGATTCTCAGGAAGATTCCCAAAAATGACTTTCACTATTTTCTCGGGAATACAATTTTATGTGAGAAACAATCCTGAGAATTGAGATGGCATTTGCTTCTCTTTTAGATTAAACACCAGACTCCTGTGGATGTGCTATGTTTTCTCTTCCAGTGTCGATTCACATTAACGCATCTCCATTCTGAAACTCATTGGTATGGCTTCTTGTAACTAAACAACTCTTCTGGCAATGCTGAAAACTCAAATGACTGCTCTATAAATGTAGGCACATTATCAGAAATTGTTAGCACTAGCGCTACACAAATGGGTATACAGAGCATTAAACTTGTTCTTGCTCTCTTTTCCTGTGGCTGTAATGACATTCTGAAATGCTGCTTAAGGGAGGATTATCGGAGGATAAAATCAATATCTCTGCACTTTTACCAATCTTCATAAGAAATCAACTAATGAATAGCAAAAGAGTGATTGGCTTTATTCTGCATTTTTCTCCAAGCTTGACAATAAACTATTCTTGCTTCAGAAAAAAGACATTAACATCAGCCCAGTTGCTAAGTACCGAATGACACATTTCTTTAACTACATTCATGCAGTTTATCATTTGTTTTGGTAGTGAATCTGCTTTACCTTATGCTTAGGTTTGTGTGTGTGTGTGTGTGTGTGTGTGTGTGTGTGTGTGTGTGAAACTGTATGCTAAATGTCCTGTTAATTGAACAGGATTATTGTATGAATTGTATGAATTTGTATGAATTGTATGAAATTGTATGAAAATTATGCATTACTCCTTAATTTGAAAAGAGAGGTTTTTTTAAAAATTCCTCTCTAATTTTTTTATGCTATAAAACTTTTCTCTCTACAAGTCCTACATAGAGCAATTAGAGTTGACAAAGGTAAAAGAACTTAATGGTGTGTGTGTGTGTGTGTGTGTGTGTGTGTGTGTGTGTGTGTGTTGGGGAAGAATTTGTAAAACACACCAAGTATTAACTGTATTGAAAGTATTATTTGTGGATATTTTGTCATATGCCTCACAAATTTTTATGTCATTTTGGAAATGCTGCAAGGATATGAGGGTTCTTTTAATTATTTATAATTTTAAATAGGAGTCAAAGTTGAGACAATTTTCTGATTAGGAGAAAAGAGTAGGCAACCCAAATACCAAATTTACATTTGGTCTGAAATGCTCATGTTCCAGAAATATGTTTATGTATGTAAACACACATATTCCATGCTATTCAGTCTAGATTAGAATATTTGATTGCATTAAATAATTAACTTTGGTAACCCTTCTCAATTTTATTTCCTGTTAGTTTCACTTCTATGCTTTGTGCACAAAGTTTTTCTTGAATCATACTATAATTCTAGAATTTCTTCTTTACTAAATTCAATAATCAACATTCAGGTTTCATAGTATTGCATTTGTCAGTAGCATTTGACACCATCCGTTATTCTTCTAGCTTTAATCATATAGCTTCCAGAGTAATTCTTGCTCATAATTTTTCCTTCTTCACTGATTACTCCCTATATTATTTTCCCATTGCTATAGAACAAATTATCAGAGAATTAGTGGCTTAAAATAACACCCATTCATTATCTTACAGTTTCTGCAGGTCAGAAATCTAGCTCAGAGTCTATTAAGGCTGAAACCAAAATGTTGGCTAGACTGCACTGTCATCCGGAGGTCTGATTGGGGAATAACCCACTTCTATGCTCATTCATGTCAGAACTCATTTCTCATGGTTGTGCGACTGACGTCCCTATTCTCTTGCTGGCTATTATGTTGGGGTTGTTCCCACTCCTCAGGTTGTTCTCTGGTCCTTGGTATGTGGCCCTCTCACAACCTGTCTCAAGACATGGCTGTGGGGTGCATCTGGGGGGCTCAGTTAAGCGTCTGATTTCAGCACGGTTTGGGAGTTCAAGTCCCACATCGCCCCGCATCGGGCTCTCTGCTGTCAGCACAGACCCTGCTTCAGATCCTCTGTCCTCCTCTCTCTCTGCCCCTCCCCTGCTCATTCTCTCCCTCCCTCTCTCTCGCTCGCTCTCAAAATAAATAAATAAATAAATAAATAAATAAATAAACAAACAAACAAACAAACAAACAAACAAACAGACTTAAAAAAATATGGCTGCGAGATTCTTGAAGATTGACAGGAGACTTTCTCATACTTTGAGTCTCTTCCTGAATAGCTACCTTTAGAGATGACATGGACTTCCTTCAAGTGCTTGCCTGATCAGGCTCGGCCCACTCGGGGTACCTCCCTTTGATTAACTTTTAATCTACTGATTAGGGACCTTAATTATATCTGCAAACTCCCTTACCTTCGCCACCTGATGTAACCTAATCATGGGAGTAAAATTGCATCACAGTCCAGGGGAATGGTCATGCAGGCTGGGCACACCAGGGAGCAGGAATTTTGGAGTCTTTCTGAGAATTTCTTCTATCACATTCCTTCTAAGTCCCCTTCTCTGACCTTTTCTCATCTCTCCAACCCCTTGGTGCTCCAAGGCCCCGTGGTTCAGCCTTTGGTTCTCTGTCTTGTTTGACTTGGCTGACACCCTAGATGATCATATCATTCTGATCTACTGGACACTATTTAATGCTGCCGAGTCCAAATTTATATCCCAGTCTTCATTTCTTCCCTCAAGTCGGATTCATGTATCCCCCTAGATACTGGACTTGGATGTGTAATAGACATCTCAATATATTAACAAATCCCAAACTGACCTTTACCTTCTCCTTCAGATCAGCTTGTTGTATGGTTTTTCCTTCAACTCTTCATTTTTGACAAATTCCATCAAATTATACTACTATATATATTATGCAAGCAGGATCCTTTAGTTCTCCCTCAAATCCCTCTTCTACATCTGTTTTATAGACCTTCAACCCAACATTAATCATTCTGTCTCTTTGTACTAGCTTTGATCTAAGGGACTAAACAGTGAGAGAGAACATGCATAGGTATGCATTTCTGTGCCATTTTATGCTTTTACAACTAAGTCATCTCCAAATTCACAGGGGATCTCAGTGCTTTTGAGGCATATATTACGTGTCTATTCTAAGTCCTTCTCTCTTTCTGACAGAAATTCTTTTAAACCTTTGTCATTCTTTTAAAATTCTGTGCACCAATGAAAGTCCCCCACAAACAGGAGATGCCTTTGCCTCTTACCCAATGCCCCCTACATGTTTGTATACATTCATGAATATTCATTCAACTCTTTTCTCAGGGCTCAGATAAGTAATCTTTCAATTATCCTGTATTTCCTCTATATTTTCAATGTTTTCCTTGCCAGTGGCTCTTAGCTGATAGACCTGCATAAATCTATTGCATCTAAAAACAAAGAAAAGAACGCAACTTTTTGTCCTTGAGTACCTTTCTGCTTGATTTTCTTATTCATTGCACAATCAATCATCTTGAAAGAGTGGTTTTATTTACCCTCTTTATTTCCTGACCTTCCCTTTACTGCACAACTCTCTAAAATCAGGCCTCTACTCCCACAATGCCATTAAACTACCTACTCTCTAAAGTCACTAACAGCTGCTAAATTGTAAAATCCAATGGCCCTTTTTCAGATCTCTCCTACTCCTACCTGACTACATCAGTTACTAATTTCTTTTTGAAACAATGGGATGCTTTGTCTTTTGTTCTCCTTTTACTTCTCTGATGACTTTTCATTTCCTTAGAAATGTAATTCTTCGTTTTGTGTCTCCTAGTTTTTTGTTTCTTTGTTATTATATCCTGTTATTTCCTCGTGCCCTCCCATGTCAAATAAGCTGATGAGCCCGATGTCTGAATTTACTTTTTAGATCTGTCTCATAAATTCTAGATTCTTATTCTGAAACTAGACATTAGACATACCCCCAAACTTAATCAGGTCCCTGGTATCTCCTTGTCTTTTTTCCCCACACCATATTTGTCTTCTGTAATGCTGACCTTGGCTCTTTACTGAGCCACAAAACCAAAAACTTGCTGGTAATCTTCATTTTGTAATTTATTAATTCATCAAACATGTATTTTTTAGTATCTTAGGTGCTATGTATGGACTGTGCTGACTGCTGGCCATACCTCAGTAAGCCAAAGAGATGTAGTTTTGTTGACATCTTGGAACTTATATTCTGCTGGGAGAGATAACAACAAGTAAATATAAAAACGAGAGATTGCAGCTTTGATTATAATTCTAAAGAAATCACACTCAGCTGTCAGAGAATAACAGTGTACAACTACTTGGCCTATTTCAGGGCCTGACAAGTCTCAAGAAGTAGACTATCATTAGTCTACTGAAGAGAATACCTAGATTAACTCCTGCCTGACTTTCGTGCTTGTATAAATTAAATCTTAAGGGAAGGTCAGGACTCCTTCTGCTCCCCATCTTCCATCCACCAGAAGTCTGTGCCTCTGTGGCTCTGATACAATCTCCCTATGCCCTAATATCTCTAATTCTTCCCTGTGCTTTCTGGAACTCATGATTAATAATTAACCAAATGCCATGTAGCTTAAACCTCCTCTCCAAATGTTCCTCATATCTTCTTGCTCTAATTGCAACCAGATTGTATTCTCATTCTACCATTCACTCTGAAGTCCTCAAAGTGATGGCTCGTTTCCTCATATCTAGAGGATGGAGGGAGTATAGGTGTTAAGCTTGCTCCTCATTATTACTTCTGTCCTGTGTTCCTCTCTTCTTTCCTTATCACCCCATCTCTCTAGCCCCTTTGAAACTCATGTTATGAGCTTGTAGAGCTCTTTCTTATCTTTTTATTAATTTTTATAAATTTATTTATTTAAGTTCAAGTTAGTTAACATACAGTGTACTATTGGTTTCAGGAGCAGAACCCAGTGATTCATCACTTACGTACAACACCCAGTGCTCATCCCCAGAAGTGCCCTCCTTAATACTCATCAACCATTTAGCCCATCCCCCTGCCCAGCACCCCTCCAGCAACCCTCAGTTTGTTCTCTGTATTTAAGAGTCTCTTATGGTTTGTCTCCCTCTCTGTTTTTATCTTATTTTTCCTTCCCTTCCCCTATGTTCAGCTGTTGTGTTTCTTAAATTCCACATATGAGTGAAATCATATAACATTTGTCTTTCTATGACCGACTTATTTTGTATAGCGTAATACACTACCTCCATCCCTGTAGTTGCACATGGCTAGGTTTCATTCTTTTCCATCACTGAGTGGTATTCCATTGTGTGTGTGTGTATGTGTGTGTGTGTATGTGTGTGTGACTTTCTTTTTCTTTCTTTCTTTCTTTCTTTCTCTCTCTCTCTCTCTCTCTCTCTCTCTCTTCCCTTTCTTTTCTTTTCTTTTCTTTTCTTTCTTTTCTTCCTTTCTTTATTTATTTTTGAGGAGAGATAGCGAGTGTGCATGAACAGGGAGGGGCGGAGAGAGAGGGAGACACAGAATCTGAAGCAGGCTCCAGGCTCCAAGCTGTCAGCACAGAGCCCAGTGTGGGGCTCAGTCTCAACTGTGAGAGTATGACCTGAGCTGAGGTGGGATCCTTAACTAATTGAGCCACCCAGGCACCCCTACCACTTATTCTTTATATATTCATCAGTCAGTGGACATTTGGACTTTTTCCATAATTTGGCTATTGTCGATAGTGCTGCTATGAACATTGGAGTGCATGTGTCCCTTTGAAATAGCAATTTTGTATCCATTGGATAAATACCTAGTTGTGCAATTGATGGTCGTAGTGTAGTTCTATTTTTAATTTTTTGAGGAACCTCCATATTATTTTCTGGAGTGGCTGTACCAGTTTGCATTCCTACCAACAGTGCAAAAGTATTCCCCTTTCTCTGCATCATTGCCAGCATCTGTTGTTTCCAGAGTTGCTCATTTTAGCCATTCTGACAGGTGGGGGTGTTATCTCATTTGTATTTCCCTGATGATGAGTGATGTTGGGCATCTTTTCATTTGTCTCTTAGCCATCTGGATGTCTTCTTTGGAAAAAATGTCTATTCATGTCTTCTGCCCATTTCTTCACTGGATTATTTGTTTTGTGGGTGTTGAGTTTGTTAAGTTTTTTATAGATTTTGGAGACTAACCCTTTATCTGATATGTCATTTGCAAATATCTTCTCCCATTCTGTCAATTTCCTTTTAGTTTTGTTGATGGTTTCCTTCACTGTGCAAGTCCCAATAGTTCATTTTTTATTAGCTCTTAATTCTTTGTTTTAGTCAGTTCCAAACTATTGGGGCATAGTTTCTCAAATTACTAGTTTCTTGACCATTTCACCTTCAATTAGCATCCACTCCAAGTCATATTTTAGTCATGTTGGTGGTGTAGATGAGGGAGAAAAGCCAAGCTGAGGGAACAGCACAAGCTAACACCCCACAATCCACCCCTGGGTGCTTAGGCGCTCCTGGCTGCCCAAAGGGAAAAGGAAGGGGAAAAACAAATGGTAAACTGATAGAAAACACAGTCATGCTGGACATGAGTCTCCATCAGTTTTAATTGTCTTAATGATATACAGGAAAAAACAATCTTCAGAAACCTGTAGACCTAACACCACCATCCCCTCCATAGGAGAGAAAATCTTATAACATCAGTCACACCTCACAACTCTTTTTGCCCATGGGCCCTGTCCCCGTGCTTTAATAAAACCACCTTTTAGCATCTAACACATGTCAAAAATTCTTTCTTGACCTTTGGCTTCCGAACTCCACTTCAAACCATATTGGTATGGTAGAGGTAGGTTAACCAGCCTGCAAGAGTTGGTTGTTACATTTTTAGGAATTTTTCAAGCTGATCACTAAAAGGGCCATTATTAGAATTTTAATTGTATAAACTTTTGTTTAAATAAAAAAATTGTATAAATTAGGTTACTTTAAAAACGAGTGAAATAGACATTAAAGTAATAAAAACTCACTGTTATCATTTTACTATTAATTGTGACTTTGAGGTTATTTATGTTACTGTGCCTACATGTTGGAAATACTACATAATCGTAGGCATTTCTCTTTAAAAGAATTTTTTTAACGTTTTATTTATTTTTGAGACAGGGAGAGACAGAGCATGAACAGGGGAGGGTCAGAGAGAGGGAGGCACAGAATCTGAAACAGGCTCCAGGCTCTGAGCTGTCAGCACAGAGCCCAACGCAGGGCTTGAACTCACGGACCACAAGATCATGACCTGAGCCGAAGTCTGCAGCTTAACTGACTGAGCCACCCAGGCACCCTGGCATTTCTCTTTAACATCTCTTCCTAGCACTACATTCGGTGAGGACAGACATGCTTGCAGCTTGACACTGGCCACAGAGAAAGCATTCACATGACAGCAATTGGAAAACTCTACACATCAAGCCTTGGAATGTTGTTTTGCTGATTGCTTAGATATAAAAAGGGAATAGAGCAAATGTTCATAATGCAGCTTAAACTTACAAGTGTGTTGTGTCTGCAGGTGTTGCATTGTGAATAGTACTAAAAATGAGGAAATACTTTCACTATTCAAAAACCTTTATCTGATTCAGCTGTGAAGTTGCTTACATCTTTGATTAACGGTAAAGTTCCAACATACACTTCTGGGTTTCTTTGCTCCCATTTGCACAGCAACATAAATTCATGTAGAAAATACACTTATTTGTCACTTGTCATCATAGTTGGGCTTTGGATAGAAAGACAATTACGTGGACTTATTTTCAAATTCCTGGGTGAGATGAACGCTTCCTGTCCGTTGTGCATTAAACTTTTCCTCTATTTCTAGATTAAATTTTCTAATATTTTCTAACTACTTTACATTGAGGATTTAAAAAATTTTTTTAAAAATTATTTGAGAGAGAGAGAGAGGGAGAGAGAGAGAGAGAGAGAATGAGCAGGGAAGGGGCAGAGAAAGACAGAGACACAGAATTTGAAGCAAGCTTCAGGCTCTGAGTTGTCAGCGTAGAGCCTGACACAGGGCTTGAATTCATAGACCATGAGATCATGACCTGAGCTGCAGTTGGAGGCTTAAGCAACTGAGCCACCCAGGTGCTCCTACATGTAAGCTAATGAACGATACACCTTGTAATTTTCTTTCCTTATAACGTTGTCAAGTTTTCATGTCAGACTGATTCGGACCTCACGAAAGGAGTTGGGAAGTGGTCCTACTTCTTACTTTCCTTGAAAGAATTTGTGTAGGATTAATTTTTATTTTTTATTTTACTTAATTTAATTTTAATTTTAATTTGAGAGAGAGAGAGAGAGAGAGAGACAGCATGGTAGCAGGGGAGAGGGCCAGAGGGAGAGAGAGAGAATCTTAAGCAGGCTTCATGCTCAGTGTGGAACGTAACACGGGGCTTGATCTCATGACCCCTGAGATCATGACCTGAGCTGAAACCAAGAGTTGGATGCTCAACCCACTGAGTCCCTATGTAGGATTCGGTTTTTAAAAATACTTGATAAATGCACTAGTGGAGAAAATCATTGCTTCTGAATTTTCTTTTTTGGATGTTTTGAAATTACAAATTCTATTTCTTTAATACATACAGGACTATTCATATTACCTATTTCTCCTTTTTTCAGTTTTTATAATTTTTTAATTCATTGAGGTTGGTGAATTTATTGGCATGAAATTTTTCATTATATTCTCTTATTATAGTTTTAACATTTACTGTATCTACAGTGATAATCCTTTTTTTAATCTGATATTAGAGGTTTGTATCACCTTTCTCTCTCTCTTTTATTTTTCTTTATCAGTCTGGCTAGAGGTTTATAATTTTATATTAAAATACCAGATTTTGGTTTTGTGAATTTTCCTCTGTTCTTTGTATATTTTCTATTTCATTGATTTCTGCTCTCATCTTTTCTATTTCTTTCTTAAATTATTCTTATTTTTGTCTTCTTAGGGTAGAAGCTTAGATCATTGCTGTTATACATTTGTTCTTTTCTAATATGAGCACACAAAACAAACAAAATCCCTCTAGGAACTACTCTAACTGTATTCCTCACTTTTTAATATGTTTTCATTTTCAAAATATTTTCAAAATTTCCTTGTGATTTCTTCCTTGACTCACACATTTTTTAGAAGCATAGTATAAAATTTCTAATTTGGGGGAATTTTACAGATTTTTGTTGTTCCTTTATGATTTAATTTCATTTTTGCTCAGGAATCTTATTCTATATGATTTCAATCGTTCTGAATTTATTGAGACTTGACAACTCAGTATACGGATCATTCCATGGCTTGGTTGTTGTTTATTCTACAAATGGTCATTAGGTCTACTTATTTAGCAGTGTTTGCAGAAAACATGGAAAAGCATAGCTTAGATCACTTTTTAAGAAAAGATTCTTCCAGGTAACAAAGAATGTGGTTAGCTGTTAGCTTCTAGCTATTTAGTACCTTGGAGGTCCATCTCAGTTTTTGAATAGAGGTGATTTTCTTCTTGCCAGTAACTGAGTGAGATGGTTAAACAAGGAGCTAGGCATGTGTGTCTGACACAGAATTCCTCTGATAGTCTTTGACTCAGGGCTTCCTGCTGGGATGGCCAACACTTGATCGGTCCTTGGTCATGGCCTGATGTGTTCCTTCTCTGTCGGCCTTTGTCCTTGACTTTGTCAGGGGTTACTCCTCACCTTCCTCCCTGCCAAAAACTTTTGTAAATTTGACCTCACCTTAGTATCTGCTTGCTGGAGAATCCAACAGTCAGAACTTTTGTAAGGAAGTGGCTTGATAAAGTGTAAGGAAGTGGCTTGAGCTTAGTAAAGAAGTAATTAAAAACTAAATGTGAGAACCAGACTCACTTTGGGTGGCTTACAAACAAGCCCTCATGTCATGCAACAGTTAAGCATAAAAAGATGAAGACCAAACCTTTTCCTGATAGAATACTTCAACTTTAAAGACAGTTCAATGCCCAAACTATATAGCTTTGTGATGTGAAAGTCAGGGCCTAACTGGAAAACCTGGGCCCCTGATGCAAGGAATGTCATCTGGACATATTTCCTCCTCCTGCAACTTTATTCCTTAGGCTTCTTTGAACCTTCCAAGCTTTCAGAATTACCTTCCCTCCAATTGCAGCAAAAGCTAGCACTAACCCCATGCAGGAAGAAAATATAGAGTTGTTTCTCCCATGAGGATCAGAGAGGAGGGAAAGTATGAGTACCAGTTGTTTTGACTATGGGAGATTGCTAGTGTGGCATCAGTGACACCATCATGGCTAAAACTAAAACTCTGAATCCTTTAAGTGTTTTTCATAGACTATTTTTTTACAGCAATTTTATATTCACAGCAAAATGCAGTGGGAAGCATAGAGATTTCCCATATATGCCCTGCCCCCATACATGCATAATTTCCCCAACTGTCAAATTTCATACCAGAGTGATACATTTGTTACAACTGATGAACCTACACCGACGCACTGTTGTCACCCAAAGCCCATAATTCCCATTAAGGTTCATCTTGGTGATGCAGTCTTTGGGTCTGACTATAGTATAATGGCGTACACCCACCATTATACTATCCTAGAGGATATTTTTCACTGCCCTAAAATATCTTCCATGCTTCACCTATTCATCCCTTCCTTCCCTTCAACTCCTGGCAACATGTGATCCCTTTACTGTCTTCATAGTTTTGCTGCTTCTAGAATGTCATAGAGTTGGAATCATATAATTGGCTTCTTTCTTTTAGTAATAGGCATTTAACTTTCCTCCATGTCTTTTCATGGCTTGCTATTTCATTTCTTTTTAGTGCTAAATAATATTCCATTGTCTAGATGTACCAGTTTATTCACCTACTGAAAGATATCTTTGTCGCTTCCAAATTTTGGCAGTTATGAATAAAGCTGCAATAGATATCTCTGTGCAGGATTTTGTGTGGACATAAGTTTCCAACTCATCTGGGCAAATATCAAGGAAGGTGACTGTTGGATCATTTGGTGAGAATATGTTTGATTTTGTAAGAAACTGCCAAACTGTCTTCCAAAGCGGCTGTGTGCCATTTTGCATTCCCACCAGCAGTGAATGAGAGTTCCTGTTGTCCCATGTCTGCTCAACATTTGGTAATCTTAGTGTTTTGGATTTTGGACATTCTAATAGGTATGTGCTGCTGTCTCATTGTTTTAATTTGCATTTCCCTGATGACAGCTGATATGAAGCATCTTTTCATATGCTTATTTGTCATCTCTATATCTTCTTTGGTGAGGTGTCTGTTCAGGCCTTTTATCCATTTTTTAATCAGGTTGTTTGTTTTCATATTGTTGAGTTTTAAGTTCTCCTTGGTTATTTTGGATAACAATTTTTATCAGTTATATCTTTTGATAATATTTTCTTTCGGTCTATGGTTTGCCCTTTGACTTCAAAGACCATACAGTTTACATTTTAATGAATTCTAGCTTTTCAATTCTTTATGTCATGGATCATCCCTTTGATGTTATATCTAAAAAGTTATTGCCATACCCAAGGTCATCTTGGTTTTCTCCCATGTTATCTTCTAGAAATTTATAGTTTTTCTTTTTCCCACTTAGACTTAGATACTTTTTGACTTTATTTTTTGTAGAAGATACAGTACCTGTGTGCAGATTTTTCTTTTTCATGTAGATATACAGCTGTTCCAGCTCCATGTATTGGAAAGACTATCTTTTCTCCATTGTATTGCCTTGTCTCCTTTGTCAAAAATCAGTGGGTTCTATTTATGTAGGCCTATTTCTGGGATCTCTCTTCTTTTCTATTGATCTTTTTGTCTGTCGTTTCACCAATACCACACTGTCTGGATTGCTGTAGCTTTACATGGGTCTTGAAGTGGGCTGGTGTCAGTCCTCTGACTTTATTCTTTTCCTTCACTGTTGTGTGGGTTATTCTCAGTCTTCTGTCTCTCCATGTAGACTTTGGAAGTAGCTTGTCAATATCCACAAAATACTTGCTGAAATTTTGATTGAGATTACATTTAATCTATAATTCAAGTTGAAAAGTACTGACATCTTGACAATGTGTCTTCCTATCAATGAACATGGAATGTCTAGAGTTCTCTGATTTCATTTATTAGAGTTTTATAGGTTTTTCTCATATAGAACTTGTACATAGATGATCATGTTGTCTGTGGACAGAAGCAGTTTTACTTTTTCCTTCCCAATTTGTATACATTTTGTTTCATTTTCTTATTGCATTAGCTAGGACCACCAGTAAAATGTTCAAAAAACAGTGGTGAGAGGGGACATGATTGTCTTGTTCTTGATCTTAGTAAAAAAAACTTCAAGCTTGTCACCGTTTAAATATGATGTTATCTGGGGCGCCTGGATGGCTCAGCCAGTTAAGTGTCTGACTCTTGATTTCAGCTCATGGTTTGTGAGCTTGAACCCTGCGTCGGGCTCTGCACTGACAGCTTGGAGCCTGCTTGGGATTCTCTCTTTCTCCCTCTCTCTCTGCCCCTCTGCCACTCATTCTCTCTCTCCCTCCCTCTCTCTCTCTCAAAATAAATAAATAAACTTAAAAAATTGAGGTATTACATATGTACACTTAAAAAGAACTTTTTTTAAAAAAAGTAAATATGTTATCTCTAGGTTATATTTAGGTATTCTTTATCAAGTTGAGGTAGTTCCTCTCTATTCCTAGTTTACAGAGAGCTTTTATCATAAATGGGTAGTTGACTTTGTTAAATGCTTTTCTGAATCTGTTAATTCCTCATGTGATTTTTCTTCTTCAGCCAGTTGATGGATATAAGTGATGACTTTAACTGCTTAACTGCTTTAACTGCTTAAATGCCCAACCAGCACTGAGTGTCTGGGATAAATCCCACTTAGTTATGGTGTATAATTTTTTTATACATTGTTGAATTTGATTTACTAACATTTTGTTAAAGACTTTGAATCTATGCTCATGACAGATATTTGTAGTTTTCTTGTGAAGTCTTTCCAGCTTTTGGTATTAAGGTAATGCTGGCTTCATAGAATAAGTTAAAAATTATGCTTTCTGTATCTATCTTATGAAAGAGATTGTAGAAAATTGGTATAGTTTATTCCTTAAATGTTTGGTAGATTTCACCAGTGAATTCATTTGGGCCTCATGCTTTCCTTTTGGAAGGTTAATAATTATTGATTCAATTTCTTTAATAAATATAGGTTTACACAGATTATTTCTTCTTCAGTGAGTTTTGGCAAATTGTGTTTTTTTAAGAGATTGGTCCATTTGGTTTAGGTTTTCAAATTTGTAGGCATAACCAAATACCATAAACTGGGCAGCTTACAAACAACAGATGCCATCACCTTAGTAAGTAGGGTTTCAACAAATATATTTGGGGAGGAATACAAATATTCAGTCCATAAGATTTCACCCCTGGCCCCACAAAATTCATGTCCATCTTGCGTGCAAAATTCATTCATTCTAACCCAACAGCCACAAGAGTCTTGACTTGTACCATCATCCTCTCTAAAGTCTAAAGTCCAGTCTCATCTGAGTACTAGGTAAATCAGGTGTGGGTGGCATTCAAGATAAGATTCATCCTGAGGCAAAATTCCTCTCCAGCTATAAATCTGTGCAGCCAAATAAGTCATGTGCTTCCAAAATACAATGTTGGGACAGGTATAAGGTGTACATTTCTATTTCAAAAGGAAGGAAGGGGGGGGGGAAGAAAGATGATGGGTCTCAAGCAAGTCCAAAATCTAGTAGGGCAAACCACCTTATATTCTTAAAATTAAAAAATCTTCTTCCAGAAAAATCTTGATGTTCTGCCTTCTGGACCCATTGCAGTGGTAGTCCTGTTATCCAGACCCACTGAGGCAGCAGTCCAGCCCTCTGACTTTGAGTGGAAACTTTCTAGCCTGTTAAATGCAAGACAGTGGTCCTGTCTTTTGAAATTGAGGAGGCAATCTTGGTAATCTTTAAATAACTTTGTTGTCCTTCTTCCCTGGTCTTGAAAAATAGTACTCATATGCGGCTGAATAGCTCTATGGTTTTGTTCTATAAAATCCAGGAAGTCCAAGAGCCTTGCATACCTTCCTGTCTCCTTTCGCTTCAGTTTAAACTAGCAGTTTTCCTGCGGGGGTGGCTAATTAAATCTATGGTTCACATCCATTCCAGTCTTTTTATCCAACTAGTTGCTTGGCTGCATTTTTAGTGTTTTCATTTTCTGCAACATGCATAGGCTGAGAGTTTTCCAAATTCCTATTCCTTTTTGGTTAACAATTCTGTTTTTATGTCATTTTTGTCCTTCCTGTTACATCTTACTTGAGGAGTCAGGAGGAACCAAGCCACAGCTTCAACACTTTGGAAATAGCTTCAGCTACATATTCAGTTTGATCACCTATAAGCTCTACCTTCCACATAACGCTAAAACACACACACACACTTCAGCCAGGCTCTTTACCATTTTACAACAAGGATCACCTTTCTTCCAGTTTCCAGTACGTTCCTTATTTTAGTCTGGAACCTTCTCAGAAAGTTGTTTACCATCTATATTTCTACTGAAACTCTCTAAGAAGATTCAGGCTCTTTCTACAGCTCCCCTCTCTTTCTGAACACTCAGCAGAATTGTCATTAAAGATCTGGTTGAGCAATGGAGGTTTTTTCTAGCATGCACCTCACAACTCTTCTAGATCCTACCCCTTATCTAGTTCCAAAGCTGCTTCCACATGTTTAAGTATTTGTTACAGCAACAATCCCAATTCTTGTTACTAATTTCTATTTTAGTTAGATCAGGCTGCTGTAACAAAAAGGACATATACTACGTGCTGACTTGCAAACAACAGAAATGTATTTCTCACAGTTCTGGAGGCTGGAGATCCAGGATCAGAATGGCAGCATGGTTGGGTTCTAGTGAAAGTCCTCTTCTGGGTTGTTGACTGCTGACTTCTTGTTCTATCGTCACCTGGCAGAACAGAATAGGTGGTGCAAGCTCTTCCATGACCCTTATGATAAGGGCACTAATTCCATCCATGAAGACTTCCCCCTCATGACCTTATCAATTCCTAAGTTTTTCCCTAAGGCCCCACTTGCGAATACTATCATCTTGGGGAATAGGGTTTCAACTTACGAATTTGGGGAGATACAGACATTCAGTCCATAGCAGAGTTATTCACATTATTTCTTTATTACTGGCATGGTGTCCATGATCTATGATGATAATCTCTCTCTCTCTCTTTTTTTTTTTCTTTTCTTTCCGTTATTGATAATTTGTGTCTTCTTTGATTCTTCATTAGCCTGGCTGGAGGTTTAATGGTTTTATTGACCCAAAGAATCACCTTTTGGTATTGTTTTTCTCTATTTATTTCCTATTTTCAATTTCATTGATTTCTGCATGAACTTGTGTTATTTCTTTCTCCTGCTTTCTTTGGAATTTGCTCTTCTTTTTCTAGTTTATTATGGTGGAAAATGAGGTTATTGATTTTACATCTTTGTTCATATCTCAAATATGCATCCAGAGCTATACGTTTCCATTTAAACACTGCTTTGGCTGCATCCTACCAATTTTGATAAGTTGCATTTTCATTAATTAAATTAAACAATAATAATTAAATACATTTATTTGTTTAATTAAAAATAAATAAATAAATAAATAAATAAATAAATAAATAAATAAATAAATTTAATTCTAAATATTGAAAAACTCGAGATTTCTTCTTTGACCCATGTGTTATTTAGAAGTGTGTTGTTCAGGGGCGCCTGGGTGGCTCAGTCAGTTAAGTGTTCGACTTTGGCCCAGGTCATGATCTCTCGCTTCGTGGGTTGGAGCCTGGCATCAGACTCTGTGCTAAAGGCTCGGAGCCTGGAGCCTGCTTCAGATTCTGTACCTCTGTCTCTCTCTCTCTCTCTCTCTCTGAACCCCCCTCCCCGATTGCACTCTGTCTCCCTATCTCCCAAAAATCAATAAATTTGAAAATAATAATAATACTAATAATAAAAAATAATAAGTGTGTTATTTAAACTGAAAGTATTAGGGGATTTTGCAGTTTTATTTCTATTACTGATTTCTAGTTTAATTCTACTGTACTCTGAAACCAGTCATTGTGTGATTTCTATTATTAAAATATTGTGAAGATGTGGTTTATGGTCCAGAGTATGGTCCCTCTTGGTGAATGTTCAATGTAAGGTTGAGAAAAATGTGTATTCTACCGTTGTTGGATAAAATAGTAGACACATGCTAATTATATCCAGTTGATTGGTGATGCTATTGAGTTCAAATATGTCATTACTGACTTCTGCCTACTGAATCTATTTCTTTTCTTCTCTTTTCTTTTCTTTTCTTTTCTTTTCTTTTCTTTTCTTTTCTTTTCTTTTCTTTGTTTTTAAGAGAGAGAGAACAGGGGAGGGGCAGAGAGAAAGAATCTTAAGCAGGTTCCATCAAGTGCAGAGCCCCGCGTGGGGCTCAATCCCACAACCCTGGAATCATGACCTAAGCCGGAATCAAGAATTAGATGCTTACCCAACTGGGACCACCCAGGCAACCCTGAACCTATTTCTGACAAATGGGTGTTGAAGTCTCCAACTGTTAACAGTGGACGTATCTAATTCTTAGAATTCTAATTCTTAGAATTAGCATCTCTGATCACATTGCTCTTCTACTCATGTGCTCTCTACCTTATCCATTGTAACTTTTAGTGTATTAAACATACTTTAAATTCTCATCCGATATTTTCAACACCCGTGCCATGTCTGACTCTGGTTCTTATGTTTGATCTGTCTCATCAAACTATGTTTTTTGCCTTTTTAGTATGCCTTTTAATTTATTCTTCATAGCAAACATCATGTACTGGGGAAAAAGTACTGCAGTAATGAGGTCTCTAGCAATGTGGTGGTAACCTTGTTGGAGGAAAAAAGTACTCTATAGCCCAATGATTAGGTTTCAGTTTTTTAATGCGCCTATGTCTATAGACAGTGAATTTTACAAGTGCTTTTGAGTTCTCCCATACTAAGGTGGGACAGGATGGATAAAGCTGGCTAGAGTCGGTATTTCCCTTCCTCCAAATCACTTAAGCTCTGATACAACTGTCGTAAGCTGTGCTCTGTTTAGTTTCTTCTGAGGACAGACCTTGTTAACAGTAGAATATTCTAACATATTTCAAAATGTTTACTTTCTCTCTCTCCCTCTCAGAAGGATTTTTCTTCAGTTTTCACTGTGGGAACCCAGTTGTGCTTCTGGAGGTAATACTCACAGAAGTAAGTGGGCTCCCTATGACTGGGTCCCCCTGGAATTTTTACCTCTCAGACTTGTCCACATTGAACCATGAGCAATCTTTTGATTATATTTTAGGTTTTATTACCTTGCCACTGGTTCACGCGGAGGCTTCTACTAATGGGTTTCTCTTGTAGTAAGTTGTGATTCTCTGTATTTACTTGTCAGTGTCCCCTATTTTGCAAGCATTGTTTTGTCCAGTGATCTCATTTCTCTGATTGATCTAAAAAGAGTTGATGATCAGGGAGCCTGGGTGGTTCAGTTGGTTAAGCGTCCGACTTCGGCTCAGGTCATGATCTCATGGTTGGTGAGTTCGAGCCCCTCGGGTTCTATGTCTCCTTCCCTCTCTGCCCCTCCCCCACTCACTCTCTGTCTCTGTCTCTCTCAAAAATAAATAAACATTAATTTTTTTTTAATCTTTAAAAAAATAAATAAAAAGAGTTGATGATTTTTCAGTTTGTTCAACTTTTTACTTGTTGTTAGGGTGGAGTAATAATTTTCAACCTCCTTGCATGCCAGAATGGATACCAGAAATCTCCCCTTTAAATTGTGATTCAAGTTTTTAAAATTATTGCTACTCTAAATCAGTTTTAAAATTTGTCTTCCAGTTCATTAGTTAAACTATATATGATTTGTTATTTAATCTAAATTGTAAGTATTAAACTTCAAATCTTTTTTATTTATAGAAACTTAGTTACTCTTTTACAAGTTTAGTTTTCTATAGTTTCCTGCTCCCAATTTCTTTCCTTTTCTTTTTGCTATGCAAAATAGTCTGATAATTCTGATAATTACATTCTCTGTGCAAATTTTGTCACTTATTTTTTTTCCTGGTTCTCACTTGTGACGCTTTGTTCCTTTTACGATTTTATGATTTTTTAAGTGTAAACTGTTCATTTCCCTTGGAACTTTATATGTAGGAAGTTTTTGATGCCTGGGCTGATGTCACACTTCTCTTGAGATGGTTCTATTTTCTTCTACCAGTCATCCGGGAGCACTACAAACCCAAGCAATTTTAAATGAAATTTTCTACTTGAAGTTTTATTTCTGAACACATGAGCAGCATGAATTCAAGCAAAATCTATGCAATATCATTTACAATTAAAAATTCTCATAGGAGACTTTCTTTTCTTCCTATTCAGATCCAAGTTTAAAATGGATATTTTTACCATCCCATCTGTATAATGGATTTATCTTTAATTCATTCTTTCACTAAAAGTACAGACTTTTGGAATGCCAAATTCAGCAGGCGTGTCACGTGTCGTCATGTCACATCAGAATCTTTTGATTTTTCTAGCTAGCTCAGACAGACGAAAGAGAAGAGGGGACTTCAAAGTCTTTCAAAATGTGACAGAAGTCTTAGAAAATAAAGGCTGAGCTGACACACTTACTTGGCTTCTTAGTTCCTATTTTCATTTTATTTTAGTCCTCTGCAGTTTCCTCGCTTTCTCTCTAGCTTGGTAATGCATTGAAATATATTTAAGATTTTCCCAGCATACGTGTGTGTGTGTGTGTGTGTGTGTGTGTGTGTGTGTGTATGTGCGTGTACACACACATACACATACACATGGACATATATATACATATACATATATATAATATAAAATTACATAAAATATATATGTGTTTCGCATTAGGAGGGTTAGTCTATAAAAGGGTTTTTTGCCATTTGTTTCCACTGACAAAATTGTGTTGGGTATTTATTTTTCCTACTTATCTTTATTTATAGACGATTAAATTACATTTGAATTTCATTCTTTTAAATCAATGCATTTAGTCATGTAGATCAGAATGTTATAGGACTTAATAAAATTGTTCTGCAAGTAAATTTAGTTAATGACTTAATTTATCACCTGTTATTTTCATTGCATTATTTATGACATGTTTATTCTGTAAATGTGTTTCAATTAAAAATGTTTACAGCGATGTTAGGACAGAATTATATTGTTTCTCAAAAAGCAACTTTCCTGAAAACTGCAACAGATTTTCACGACAGCAAGGTGGTTTTATGCTCATGGAGGAAACTTTGGCTATAAGTCCCTACCAGGATTCTCCAAAGTCATTTTTATACATTGCTGTAAAAATGTCATCTAATGTGCTGTGTTGTGATGGTGTTTATTTAGTTTGCCCTGTTATTCTCTTCTTCCCTACCACTAAATAGGGTTTATTGCTCAAGTTATTTCTTTATGGTAAATTATAGTACATTTCCAGTGTTTTGTTCTGTCAGGACACTGGAGTGCAATTCAGTAAGTAATATAACTATGAGTACTCTCAAGGCCTCATCAGAGCAATGCTATATCTGAAGGGATCTGATTTACAACTAAAGAGTCAGCCAGGCAGAGTTTTTCTGGATGAAAAATTTGAAACTCTAAATAGTATAAAAAGAAAAAATAAAAGATAATATATCTCATTGCATCTAGTATTAGTGGGACTTTTTGAAGAAATTAAATTTGCAAGAGTAAGGATACTTGAATTCTTTAGAGAAAAAGTGCTAAATAAATCTAAGCAGTTGTGAACACTTTGAAAGATATGATATTTTTCTCAGAAAAAAATGAAACAAATGTACTCACTTAGATACATAAAAAATGTTTCACGGGAATTTGAGATCAATATCTATAGAAATATTTTCAAGATCTCTTATTCTAATAGTGTTTTCTCCATTAAATATAGTTTAAAATTGGAAATGATCCTACAATTAAGGGATAATCTTGAATAAAATAATATTTAGCCTTCCTGTAGATATGAAAGAAACTGTAAATTCTCATATCCGTGGAAAGTGAGTTCCCCATACCTTTCTTTAGTCTACATTTTAGAAACCAAACTTTTCTACTAGCATATTTGAAGGGCATTTCCTTTTTTTTTTAATTAATGTTTATTTTTAAGAGAGAGAGACAGATTGCAAGTGGGGGAGGGAGAAAGAGAAGGAGACACAGAATCTGAAGCAGGTTTCAGGCTTTGAGCTTTCAGCACAGAGCCTGACGTAGGGTTCAAACTCACCGACTGTGAGATCATGAGGTGAGCTGAAGTCAGACGCTTAACCAACTGAGCCACCCAGGCGCCCCGAAGGGCATTTTCTTTAAATGTGGTAGCGGTAAGTCTTAAAGGTATCAAAATATTCTAGACTGTACTGCATATTTTGTTTAAAAATAAGGGTTCCTATAGTTATCAAACTTCTGTTAAATAGAAAATTAGAATAAAAAATTTTTATTTATTTATTTATTTATTTATTTATTTATTTATTTATTAAATGTTTATCTTGAGAGAGAGAAAGCGCCTGTGCAAGTGTGAGTGGGGGGAGGGGCAGAGAGAGAGAAGGAGAGAGAGAATCCCAAACAGTCTCCATGTTCAGTGTAGAGCCCAATGTGGGGCTCGATTCCACAACCATGAGCTCATGACCTGAGCCCAAATCAGAGTCAGTCTCTTAACCGCCTGAGCCACCCAGGCACCTGTAGAAAAATAAATTTGAAAGAATTAGTTTCAGGGCAATATTTTGCCTGTGTAGTCAGAATTGGTTATTGTTCTATGGGCAATATTTTATTTTATACACTGATAATCTTAGAGTAGTAAGAGTAATATACTTTTGTCATTAAAATGTTTTGATTTTTATTTATGACATGATGATGAATTAGTGTGTGATAATATTTCCCTTCCCCAAACCTGAAGTCAACCTTGTATGTGTCCCAAAGTGAGAGAGGGGAAGGTGGCTCACTTTCTTAAAGTAACATTAAAATAACACAGCATAACACACACACAAACGTAGATCATGAACCTAGATCAACAAAAAGTATAATAGTCAATATTTTTGGCAGTAAATAGCAGTCAGAGAGGAAGAGGGATGAGAAACATGAGGTGGAGTAGGGAGAGATTTTGAAAAATTTCATAAAATGGTGGATACCTGGGTGGCTCAGTCAGTTAAGCATCCAACTTTGGCTCAGGGCATGATCTTGCAGTTCATGAGTTCAAGCCCCACATTGGGCTCTGTGTTGGCAGCCCAAACCCTGGAGCCTGCTTCAAATTCTTTTACCCCCTCTCTCTCTTCCCCTCCCCCACTCATGCTCTGTCTCTCAAAAAATAAATAAATGTTAAAAATAATTTTAAAAAATTTACATCAAATGAATGGCTCAATGGTACTCCATGGTCACCATAAGGTAGGAGAAAACAAATCCAAGTCCCTAATTAAAGAGGGAGCTTCTTGCAGAGCGAATCTCTGATCCACTTTAAGTGGTCACCTGAATATTATCTGTACATGCATGAGAACATGGACCCAAAGCCTAGGCAAAAGAACTGTCAATTAGAAGTGTCCACATCTGGCACGTTCACTGAGCCAAGAATGGTGCCTGTTCATACCAGGTAGTTTGGAAAGTTATCTTGTAGGGCATTGGGTTGAGTACTCCAGAGGGTCTTGTCTCAGTGAGTGGTGAGGAATAATTAGCCCTTGGCTAAGCACAGGTCCAGAGTCACTAAGATATCATAAAAACAATGCCTGAAGAGATCAAATGATTCCTATGTAACTTAAAATACACTTCAAAATAACTCCATAAATTGTATAGGAATTTAAAAATCCAGTAACCAGCAAGATATAATTCATGGCATCCATTCAAAGATTAGCAGTCATAGAAAAATAACACACAAACAGAAAAAGAAGACCCATAGTAAGAGATCAGTCAAGTAAGTCATAACTACTAAAGTTGCTCAAATTATCAGAGAAATACATTAATTGTTATGTATATTTCACATGTTCTAAAGTTAAATTGAGACAATGAGATGCCACTTCAAACTACCTAGAATACCTAAAACTAAAAAGACTGATAACGCCAACTATAGCCGATAACATAGAGTAGACATGATTCTGATAGTTTCTTACTGGAAATACAAACATCACAAATCTTAAGTATTTTAGTGATTTTTAAAAATTGGCGTATAATTGGCATACAATATTATATTAGTTTTTGGTTCATAATATAGTTGTTAAACATTTGTGTACATTGTAAAGTGGTTACCACAATTAAGTCTAGTTAGCATCTATTACCTTATGAATTTAATAAAATATTACTACATTCCCTATGCTGAACATTATATCACCATGGGTTATTTATTTTATAACTGGAAGTTTGTACCTATTAATACTCTTAATCCATTTTGTACTGCTTCCCCCAAACTCCTTCCCTTCTGGCAATTACCAATATCTTCTCTGTGTCTATGAGTCTAGATTGTCTTTTGTTTTGTTTGTTTTTTAGGTTCTATGTGTAGGTGAAATCATGTGATATTTGTCTTTCTCTGTCTGATTTATTTCACTTAACGTTATATTCTCAAGGTCCATCCATGTTGTGACAAATGGCAAGATGTCATTCTTTTTTTATGATTGAGTAGTATTCCATTGTATATATACCACATCTTTATCCATTTATCCATTGATAGACACTTAAATTGTTTTCATATCTAAGCTATTGTAAATAATGCTGCAAAAACATATGAGCACATATATATTTTGAATTGGTGACTTAGTTTTCTTTGAATAGATGCTCCGAAGTAGACTTGTTAGATTATATAAAGCTCTATTTTAAATTTTTTGAGGAACCTCCATCCTGCTTTCCGTAGTGGCTGTACCAATTTACATTACCACCAACAGTATACAATGGTTTTCTTTTTGCCACATCATCACTAACACTTGTTGTTTCTTGTCTCTTTGATTTTAGCCATTTGAACAGGTGTTAAGGTGATATTTCATTATGGTTTTGACTTGCATTTCCCTGATGATTAGTGATGTCAAGCATATTTTCATGTGCCTATTGGCCATCTGTATGTTTTATTTGGAAAAAATGTCTATTTAGATTTTCTGCCCATTTTTATATCATTATTTTTGTTCTGTTTTGTTTTTATAGAGTTGTATGATTCTTTATATATTTTGTGTATTAACTCCTTATTGGATATATGACCTGTAAATATCTTCTTCCACTCACTAGGTTGCTGTGTGTGTGTGTGTGTGTGTGTGTGTGTGTGTGTGTGTGTGTGTGGTTTCTTTGCTGTGTTGAGATTTCTTAGTTTGATGTATTCCCGTTTACTTATTTTCACTTATGTTTCTCTTGCCTTTGGAGTCAGATCCAAGAAAACATTGTTAGGACTGATGTCAAGGAGCTTACCATTTGTTTTCTTCTAGGAGTTTTGTGGTTTCAGGCCTTACATTTATGTCTTAATCAATTTTGAGTTAATTTTTGCATATGGAGTGTCATTCTTCTACATGTAGCTGTCCAGTTTCTCAGCACCATTTATTGCAGGGATTATCCTTCCCCATTGTATATTCTTTTCTTTTTTGTTGTAAGTTAATCAAGGACATTTCTATGGGTTTATTTCTGTGCTCTCTCATCTGTTCCATTGATGTATGTGTGTGTCTGTTTTTGTGCTAGTACCATACTATTTGTATTACTACAGCTTTGTAGTATAGTTTGAAATCTGAAATTATTATACCTCTATTTGTGTTCTTCTTTCTCAATTTGGTTTTGGTCTTTTTTCGTTCCATACAAATTTTAGAATTATATATTCTAGTTCTATAAAAATGCCATGGGAATTTTGGTAGGGATTGCATTGAATCTGTAGATTGCTTTGAGTAGTATGGACGTTTAAAAAATGTTAATTTCTCCAGTCCAGGAGCACAGAATATGTTTCCATTCATTTGTGTCTTCTTTAGTTTCTTTCATCAATGTCTTATAGCTTTTAGTGTACAGTTCTTTCACCTCCTTGGTTAAATTGATTCCTATGTATTTTGTTCCTCTTTATGCAATTGAAAATGGGATTTTTTTCTTGATTACTCTTTCTGATAGTTTATTATTAATGTATGGATATGCAACAGATTTTTGTATATTAATTTTGTATCCTGAAACTTTACTGAATCCATTTATTCTAACAGTTTATTATTATTGTTTTTACCAGAATCTTTAGGGTTTGTTTATACACAGTATCCTATCATCTGAAAATACTGGCAATTTTACTTCTTCTTTTCCATTTTGCATAACTTTATTTCTTTTTCCTACCTAATTGCTCTGGCTAGAATTTCTAAAACTACATTGAATAAATGTGAAAAGAGTGGGTATTCTTGTCTTGTTCCTGATCTCAAGTTTTCAGTTTTTCACTATTGAGTATGCTATTAGCTGGAGTTTTAAATTTATGGCCTACGTTGTGTTGAGGTACATACTCTCTATACCCACTTTGTTGAAAGTTTTTGTCATAAATGAATGTTCAATTTTGTTGAATGCTTTTTTTGTCATCTATTAAGAAGATGATAAAATTTTTATCCTTCATTTAGTTAATGTGGTACATCACATTGACTGATCTATGGATGTTGAACACTTTGCATCCCTAGAATAAATCCCACTCGATCACAGTGTATGATCATTTTAGTGTATTTTTGAATTTGGTTTGCTAATATTTTGCTGAGGAGTTTTCATCTATATTCATCTAGGACATAGTTGTTATTATTTGTGTCTGGTGTTCTTATCTGGTGTTGATATCAGAGTAATTTTGGCTTTGTAGACTGAGTTTGGAAGTGTTCCTTGCTCTTCAACCTTAGGAAGAATTTGAGAAGGATAGGTGTTAAGTCTTCTTTGAATGCTTGGTAGAATTTACCAGTGAAGCTGTCTGCTCCTGAACTTTTGTTTGCTGGGAGGTTTTGGATGACTGATTGTTTCATTGCTGGTAATTGGTCCTCTCAGAATTTCTATTTCTTCATGATTCAGTCTAGGAAATTTGTATGTTTCCAGGAATCTGTCCATTTCTTCTAGATTGTCCAATTTGTTGGTATATAATTGTTCATAGTCTCATGATCCTTTGTAATTCTGTGATATCAGTTCTACACTTCTTTTTCATTACTGATTTTATTTGAGCCCTCTCACTGTTGTTTTGTTTTGTTTTGTTTTGTTTGGTGTGTATAGTTAAGGATTTGTCAATTTTATTTATCTTTTTGAAGAATCAGCTCCAGAGAATCTCAAACAGACTCCATACTGTCAGTTCAGAGTCTGACATGGTGCTCGATGTGATGAACCCATGAGATCATGACCTGAGCTCAAGTCAGGAGTCAGATGCTTAACTGAGTGAACCATCAAGGCCCTCCTATTTTCACTCTAATATTTATTATTTACTTTTTTCTGTAACTTTAGGCTTGTTTGTTCCTTTTTTCCCCCTAGTTCCTTTGAGGTTAAAAGCTAAATTGTTTATTTGATATTTCTCTTGGTTCTTGAGTTAGACTTGTATTGTTATAAACTTTCCTCTAAGAACTGCGTTTGCTGTGTCCCACAAATTTTGATATGTTGTATTTTGTTTTCATTTTTTCTCTAGCTATTTTTTATTTTTTATTTATTTTTTATTTTTTTTTCAACGTTTATTTATTTTTGGGACAGAGAGAGACAGAGCATGAACAGGGGAGGGGCAGAGAGAGAGGGAGACACAGAATCGGAAACAGGCTCCAGGCTCTGAGCCATCAGCCCGGAGCCCAACACGGGGCTCGAACTCACGGACCGCGAGATCGTGACCTGGCTGAAGTCGGACGCTTAACCAACTGCGCCACCCAGGCGCCCCTCTAGCTATTTTTTAAATTTATCCTTTGATTTCTTTTATGACCTGGTAGTTGCTCAATCTTTTATGACCTGGTATGTTGTTTAATCTCCACATATTTTTGGTTTTTATACTTTTCTTCTTATAATTGACTATTGTGGTCACAAAAGAAGCCTGGGGTGTTTTTGATCTTGAACTCTGAAACTTGTTTTGTGTCCTAACATGTGGTCTATCCTGGAGAATGTTCCATATGCCCTTGAGAAGAATGTCTATTCTGCTGCTTTTGGATGGAATGCTCTGTGTACGTCTCTTAAACCTAACTAGTCTTCTAGGTTGTGTAAGACTCATTGTTTTCTTACTGATTTTCTGTTTAGATGATGTTTGCATTGATGTAAGTATGGTATGAAAATTCCCTACTATTGTTATCTTGCTGTCAATATCTCCCTTTAGATCTGTTAATATTTGCTTTATATATTTATATATGCTTCCTTTGTATACAACAATTGGTTTTTCTCTTGCTGCTTTTAAGATTCTCTAACTTCTGATAGTTTAATTATAATGTGTCTTGGCATGGCTCTTTGAATTCATCCTTTTTGGAACTTTCTGGGTTTCCTGGATCTGAATATCTATCTCCTTCCCTAGATTAAGGAAGTTTTAGCTGTTATTTCTTCAAATAATTTTGCCCCTTTCTCTTTCTCCCTGCCTTGGGACCCCTATAATGCAAATATTATTTTTACTGATGTTGCCTCAGCAGTCCCTGAAGTTATCCTTATTTTTTACAATTCTTTCGTTGTTGTCGTCTTGCTGCTGTGTCAGCGTAAATTCCTTTGCTTTATCTTCCAGCTCAGTGATTTGTTCATCTGCTTCATCCAGTTCGTGACTGGACAAATCTAGTATATTTTTCATGTCACTTATTTAATTCCCCAGCTCTCTGACTTTTTTTTTAATACTTTTTAATTCTATCTGTTTATTGAAGTTCTTTCTGTGTTGATTCCTATGTTTCCTAGGTTCAGTGAGTATCTTTATGATGATTACTCTGAATTTTTTATCAGTTAGATTACTCATCTCTATATCATTAAGGTATTTTTCTGAGTTTTTTTCTTGTTCTTTCATTCGGGACATATTTCTCTATTTTCCTCCTTTTGCATGACTGTGTTTATTTCTGTGTATTAGATGAAACATTTATCTTTCTCAGTCTTGAAGGAGTGGACTTGTGTCGGTGATGATCCTTCTCATTCAACCTTGCCCTAGCTCTTGGTTGTCTCTTAAACCTTTGTGATTGTCTAAACCTCCTGACTTATTCTTGATATGCCCTCATTACTGAGCATGTGTCAAGAGCTATCCATGATCAAATGGGAAGAATTTCATTTAGCACCTCGTTTCAGGCTGATTGGAAGTCAGACCCTCAGACACCAACTTTTAAAGTATGCAAATATATACAGTTCTGTGGGGTTGCAGTTGTAATCTCTGCTGACCTCCAGACCACGAGATCTGGTGATGTCCTCCTGTGGGTGACACTGGTAGAAAATGGGGCTCCAGGTGAGTGTATAAATAAGCTCCTTTTTGGAATGTCTCATTGAGCTGTAGTGAGGCTGAAGAGATGAACAAGGATGGTGACCCTCTGCTTATGTACGTTGGGTACACCTCTTTATCCTCCTCCGTATGTGGGAAACCTGAAGCCTATGCCTCAGGCTGAAGTTGCAGGCTAAGTAAATAGGCTTTATTAATAGAAAGACTGGGACTGTGTTTCAGCCTGTTGTCTGTGCATTGCTCTGGGGTTGGTGGCTTGCCAAGAACTGTCTTTCCAATTGTTACCGTCCCTTGAAGTTCTGGAATACCAGTCCTCTTGGCTGTTAGAGCTAGGCAAGCAGGGGTGTCCTGGGGGATTTCACAAGCCCACTGGCTATAGCAAGGCAGCTGGAGAGTGTTGGGAGCAGGACACACTCACTAGCTTCAGAAATGTGGGAAAATGTCTTAGCTGCACACAGGTGTGGGCTTCATCAATGCAGGGGGTAGTGACGTGTGTGTGTGTGTGTGTGTGTGTGTGTGTGTGTGTGTGTGTGCGTGCATGCTAGCTTTAGACTGGGGTTGAGAGAATGCCATGATGACTCACGCTTGCCAGCCCCATCCACCTGTGCTCAAAGACTTTAGCTAAGGAGTGGGACAGCCTTGAGACCATTTATTTGCACCTGTACAACCCATGGAGCTGGAGAGTTCTACAACCACCTGCACTCTCAGATCTCAGCAGGTACCACATCCACTCGCCCCCACTCATCCCAGGAAGGTGGTTGGAGCGTGCTACACCTGAGCTCACTGGCCTGTTCCTGTGGATGATCTGGAGAGTGCACCAATGGCATCCTCCAGCATCTCTGTGTATGGGGAGAGTCTCAACTGTCTTCTGCCCCTGCAGCTGACAACCCCACGTCAGCAAATGAATTTCACCCACATATAGTCTAGACACTTTTTAAATTGCTGTTTTTTCACTGGGTCTCAGGGACAGTGAGACCACACTTGACACCTGTACAAGGGATATGTCAGTTTTCTATAGCACTTTGGAACCTCCAGATAGATGTCAGCCCCATTGGTTTTCTAAGCAGGTATTCTGGGAGCTCATTTCTCTGGTGGAGATCCTTAGATTGGGATGCCCAATGTGGAGCATTAAGCCGAGTACTCCAGGAGAAGGGTCTGTTTGGTGAGATCCCTCCTTATAGTGTCACCACCCTAGTGTGTATCTTTACCAAAATTCCAATAGCATGTTTTTACAGAAATAGAAAAAACAGCAATTCAACAGTTCCTATGAAACCACAAAAGGCCATGAATAGCAAGATAAATTTTGAGAAAAAACAAACTAGAGGCATTACACTTCATGATTTCAAAATATATTCAAAGCTATAGTAAATAAAACATAAATATACATACACATAAAAGATACTATCTATAGTGTAAAGATAGACATATAGATCACTGGAACTGAATAGAGAATAGAGAGCCCCAGAAATGAATACAAGTATGTATGTTCAACTGATCAACAGGGTGTGGAGAATACACAAAGGGGAAATTATAATCTCTTCAACAAATGTTGAAATGGGGAAAACTGTATAACCACATGCAAGAGAATGAAGTTTGATTCTTATCTTAACACTATATGCAAAAATCAACTCAAAATGGATTAAATACTTCACAGACATGAAACTGTAAAACTTCTAGAAGAAACATAGGGAAAAGCTTTATGACACTGGTTTTGGCAATAATTTTATTAATAAGACACCAAAACACAAACAACAAGAACAAAAACATGTGAAACTACATCAAATTAAAAAGCTTCTGCACAATAAAGGAAACAATCAACAGAGTAAAAAGGCATTCGATGGAAAGGGAGAACATAATTGCAGACCTTATATCAGACAAGCAATTAATCTCCAAAATGTAGAAAGATTGCTATAATTGAGCAGCAAAACAAAACAGAACAAAACCCAACCCAATGAAAAATACTTGAATAGATATTTCTTATAAAACACATAAAATAGGGGTGCCTATTCAGCTCAAGTCATGATCTCCGACTTCAGCTCAGGTTATAATCTCACAGTTCGTGGGTTGGAGCCCTGCATTGGGCTCTGTGCTGACAACTCAGGACACAGAGCCTGCTTCGGATTCTGTGTAGCCCTCTCGCTGCCCCTTCCCCACTTACAATCTCTCTCTCTCTCTCTTTCTCTCTCTCTCTCTCCCTCTCTCTCTATCTCTTTATCTCTCTCTCTGAAAAATAAACGTTAAAAAATTAAAGTTAAAATAAAATATGTAAAATAACGAGCAGGTATATGAAAAAATGCTTTAGGCCACTAATGTCAGGAAATTAAAATCAAAACTACAATGAGCTATCACCTCAGACTTCCTAAGATGGCTGTTACCAAAAAAATAAAATAAAAAAAAAATAAAAAAAATAAAACAAAATCCCCCAAAGACAAAAGTGTTGGTGAGGTTGTGGAAAATTGAAAATCTTCACATTGCCAGTAAAAATGCAACATGTTGTAGCTGCTATTGAAAACAATATGGAGGTTCCTCATCCTTTTGCACTGCTCCTGGGAATGCAAACTGGTGCAGCCACTCTGGAAAACAGTATGGAGGTTTCTCATAAAATTAAAAATAAAACCACCCTAAAACCCAGCAATTGTACTACTAGGTATTTATCCAAAGGATTCAAGAGTGGTGATTCAAAGGGCACATGCACCTCAATGGTTATAGTAACACTGTTGACAATAGCCAAAGTATAGAAAAATTCCAAATGTCCATCAACTGTTGCATGGATAAAAAAGATGTGGTTTTATACACAAACACACACACACACACACACACACACACACATATACATACATACACACACAATGGGTTATTGCTTGGCAATCAAAAAGAATGAAATCTGGCCATTTACAACAATGTGGATGGAACTAGAGTGTGTTACGCTAAGCAAAATCAGTCAGTCAGGGAAAGACAAATATCCTATGATTTCACTCATATGTGAAATTTAAGAAACACAACAGATGAACATAGGGTAAGAGAAGAAAAAATAAGATAAAAAGAATGAGAGAGGCAAACCATAAGAGACTGTTAAATACAGAGAACAAACTGAGGGTTGCTGGTGAAGTGCTGGGTGGGGAGATGGGCTAAATGGGTGATGGGCATTAAGGAGGGAACTTGTTGGGATGCAGTAGGTGTTATATGTAGTAGGTGTTAGTAGCAGTAGGTGTTATATGTAAGTGATGAATCACTAAATTCTATTCCTGATATCATTATTACATGATATGTTAACTAACTTGGATTAAAAAAAAAAGAAAACAGCATGGCGTTTTCTCAATAAAATAATAGTAGATTAAAAATAGGATCCAGCAATCTCAAATCCAATATAATTTAAATTTAGATCTTGAGGAGATATGAGTACCCACATGTTCATTGACAAAGTAGAGAAGATGTGGAAAAAACCTACATGTCCACTGACAGATGAATGAATAAAGAAAATGTATATATGTACCATGGAATACTATCCATTCTTTAAAAAGAGGAAATATTCTGTAATATTGACAACATGGATGAACCTTGAGGACATTGTGCTTAGTGAAATAAGCTAGTCTCGGAATGATAAATACTACATGATTCCCCTAATATAAGTTATCTCAAATTGTCAGATTTATAGACTGAAAGAGTAAAATGGTGTTGCCAGGGGCTCGGTAGGGAGGGCAGAGGGGAGATGGGGAATTACTAATCAACTGTCATAAAGGCTCAGTTAAAAAAGATGAATTTGTTCTAGAGAGATAGGTAAAATGCTGTACCTATAGCCAACTATAGTGTTATGCACTTAAAATTTTGTTAAGAAGGCAGATCTCATGTTATGTTCTTACCACAATACAATTTAAAAAGAGGAGCTACTGATACATATACTCACAACATAGGTGGCTACCACAGACATTATACTGACTGACAGAAAGTTGAAGCAAGAAAGATTCCATTTATATATAATTCTAAAATAGATGAATGATGGAGATCAGAACAGTAGTTTATTTGGGGGGCTAGTGTCGTATTGCCTTAAAACGGGCATGATTTAACTTTCTACCATGATAGAAATAGTCTATATCTTGATAAGGGCATGTCCACAAAACATCCATATGCATTTTGGAAGAATATATATAAACAAAAATTTATCTGAATACTTTAAAATGGATGTTATGTGGAAATAGGATTGGAGTATGGGAATAAAACAGAATAAACAATTATGTAAATAATTATGTAAAGATGATGGCCTTCCCCAGAGCAGTGATCATAATGTGACTTGAAATGATGGCTCTGAGCAATTTAACTCTTTGTATAAATCAATAAAGGAAAGAAAGTAGTTTGGAGTTAGAGGACATTATAATTTCCTCAAAGAACTTTGCTTTCACCCTATGCACATTTCTCCACGTTGATTAGGTACGTGAACAGAGTGGCTTACGAGTAATGCCTGTCTTACTTCAGACAAGCAGAACACAGTCACTGATGTGTTTATGTGTGCGCACACACACACACACACACACATATATTTTTTGTTCATATTGGCCCACAAGTTAATACATTATTTTATTTACAATATAGTGGATGATCATTTCAATACTTTTAAAATGGTAGCAATAATTTTTTAAAAGACAAATTTTTAGAGCAGTTTTACGTTCACAGAAAAATTAAGAGGAAAGTATGGATGTTTCCCACATACCCACTGACATGACACGTGCATAGCTTTCCCCATTATCAATATCCCCCAACAGAGTATAAATTTGTTCCAATTGATGAACCTGCATTGACACATTATAAACACCCATTGCCCAGAGTTTACATTTTAGAGTCCTTGTTGGTATTGTACATTCTGTGGGTTTGAATAAATGTATAATGACATGCACACATCATTGTATAATGATTCAGAATACAGAATAATTTCATAGCTCTAAACATCCTCTGTCCTCCACCTATTCATCTCTACCACCTCCCCCCAATCCCTGGCAACCAGTGATTTATTTATTGTCTCCATAGTTTTGTCTTTTCCAAAATGTATGTAATTGCATCATACAGTATGTAGACTTTTCAGGTTGGAATCTTTCATTAGTAATATGCATTTAACTTTTCTCCATGTCTTTTCATGGCTTGATGGTTCATTTCTTTTATTTAAAATGCAAATTATTTTATTTTAAAAAAAGTTTAATGTTTATTTATATTTGAGAGAGAGAGAGAGAGAGAGGGCAGAGAGAGAGAGGGAGACACAGAATCCGAAGCAGGCTCCAGGCTCTGAGCTGTCAGCACAGAGCCCGATGCGGGTCTTGAACCCACAAACCGCGAGATCATGACTTGAGCCGAAGTTGGATGCTTAACCGACTGAGCCACCCACGATCCCCCAATTATATTATTTTTAACCTAATTTTTTTACTTGAGTATAGTTGGCACGTAATGTTACATTAGCTTCAGGTGTACAACATAGTGATTTGACAAGTTTATACATTATGCTATGCTCACCACGAGTATAGCTACCATCTTTCCCAATACATTACTATTATAATATCATTGGCGTATTCCTTATGCTGTGTCTCTTAATCCTGTGACTTATTCATTCCATAACTAGAAGCCTGTATCACCTCTCTCCATCCATTTTGCCCAACCCCTTAAACCCCTCCCCTCTGGCAACTATCAGTTCATTCTCTGTTTTTAAAGGTCTGATTGTGTTTTTTTGTTTATTCATTATTGTTTTTTTAATTTTAGAGAGAGAGAGAGAGAGCACCTGAGCAAGGGAGAGGGGCAGAGGGAGACACAGAATCTCAAGCAAGCTCCATGCTCAGCTCGGAGCCTGACGTGGGGCTTGATCCCATGACTGTGGGATCATGACCTGAGCCAAAACTAAGAGTCAGGCGCTCAACCGACTAAGCCACCCAGGCGCCCCTATTTTTTTTTTTAGATTCTACTTATGAGTGGAATGATAGGGTATTTGCCTTTCTCAACCTAATTTCATTGAGCATAATACCCTCTAGGTCCATCCATATTATCTGTGTTGTTTTTCCCCTAGATGTATGCCTACCTCTTTCCAAGCCCATATTAATAGAAACAAGCAGTGATCAAAGGTGTTAAAAGAAATAAGAATCCTATAGGTCATTCAGATATTCTGTTGTTAGCATAACTATTCAGCTTTTCTCAACAGTGGTTTGCTTGTCTATGCCAACCTGTTGGCCTTTTCCCAGTGATTTAATAGCTTCATTCGATCTTCTAGCCTGTTCCCAGAGACTTGCTCTGAGACTAACTACTCTACATGGCTCTTAATTGATCTTTGCTTAAACCATTTATCTTACTGATAGAATTTCTAAGCCTCTACTTACTTTCATTTCTCTCCTAATTGTATCAGGTAGATCTGGATTCTCTTTTAAAAGGGATAAATGTAATATCATTGCATTTCCTGACAGCTATTCCCATTGCACTCATTCTGCTTCACGATTTCTGGATGAATGAGCTCTATTTTAAAGTGTGGATTTTAAAGGGGCCACTCTTTTCCCTCTTGTAATGAACCAAACAGCAAGATAGACACCAACAGACTTAAAGCTTAAGAAAGGAATACAATGAAATTTTTATTTTTTAAAGTTCCTGCATTAGACACTGAATGCAGATTGCAATGTGGAGGACCCAGCTCTTGGTGCATCATTTTTCCCCCCTGTAATATTTCCTCTAAGTCTGATACTAAATTGGGAACAGACTCCATTCATTTGGGGTAGCCTCAGAATATATTTGGTAGTTACATTTCACTTTCCTTTTTTTTCTTAAGAATATCACTGTAAAAATACCCTTTCAGCACATGGTCTAGAAGCACTGAAGGTTTATATTGACCTATACTGCCCTCTTCGTCCACATAGCAATGACTGATGAATATGAAAATTTTACGAAGACATAAGGCTAAAAACTATAATAAACATCTAAGTGTACCAAGGTGAATGGAAATGCACAGCAGCAAATAATGTGCTGAAGCTCAAAAACAACTGGGTTCTACATGACCAAAGACAAGCAAAGATGGCCTGGAATTCAGGTCCTACCCAGAAAATTGGACCTGAGTGCATAACCCTTGCCAGAAAATGGAGACAGTTGTATCTATGAAAATAGTCCTGGTCACAGCTCCCACCAAAAAAGAAAGAAAGAAAAAAGGAAACTTAAAAAAAACAGCTGGGATCTATTTCTCAGGGATAAGGAAAACTTTGCATTGAGCTGCTTAAGATAATGGGAGAAAAGCAAGAGAGCTGTGTAACCATGACAGGTATCTGAGGACCTATTCCTCATTAGGAATAGAGATTTGGGTTGTTCTACTTAGTCATAAACTTTGGCTATCAGTGGCCAGCAAAGAAAACCCAAAGAAAGTTGGGTTTCCTATTTCTCATTAAGAATAGATTTGGGTTGTTCTACTTAGTCATAAACTTAGGCTCTCAGTGGCCAGCAAAGAAAACCCGAAGAAAGTAGAAGGAAGGACCTAACAAGTATTAGAGGTAAAAGTCAATAAGTTAAACAAAAGTAGAATATAAATATCCTACAGATCCAGGAGTTCTTCAAGACTGGTTAAATTGATAAACCCTTGCAAGGCTGATAAAATAAAACCAACCACCAAAAAGGAATAAATTGTCTATAGTAGAAATAAAATTTGGGGACATAATCATAAAACCTTTAGACATTAAAAAAGTCAATATATGTGTTTTAAATTTTTCTGGAAGGGCAAATGACCTAGAATATCTAAGACAATATTGAAAAGAATATAATGAATGGGAGCAAATATCCTATTGGACTTTATGATTATTATAAAGCTCTAATAGTCAAAAAGGCAGTGGGATGGACACAGATTAATGGAACAACATAAAGAACACAAGTGTCCCACACAAATTTGCCCAATTGATGTTTTACAAAGGTGCAAAAATAATTGAATGGAGAAATATTAGTCTTTTCAACAAATGGTGATAGGTCACTTGAACAACCATAAGGTTAAGAAAAAGAACCTTGACTTAGACTACATACCTTACATGAACATGAACTCACAATGGATCATGGACTTAAGTGTAAAATGTTAAACTTTAACACTTTGGAAGAACACATAGGACAAAATTGTTGATACTTAGGGCTATGCAACTTTTAGACTTGATACCAAAAGCACGATCCATGAAAGGAAAAATGGATAAATTGGAAATCATCAAGGTTAAAAACATTTGCTATGCAAAAGACCCTTCTAAGAGTATGAAAATATAAACAATAGACTTGGAGAAAATATCTGCAAACCATATATATGACAGAAGACTTGCATCTAGAATATGTAGAGAACGCTCAAAATTTAAGAGTATAAACACTTTGATTAGAAAATGTGCAAAAGACATGAACATACTGTTCACCAAAGAAGATATAAAGATGGCAAATAAGTGCATGATGAGATACTCAACTCATTAGCCATTAGGGAAATGCAAACTATAACAATATGATATCGTTTCATATCTATCAGAATGACCAAAATAACAAAAATTAAAGAATGATTACACTATTTTATCATACATTAGATTCCTTATTACATGCTGATCATATTACAAAATGGTACAATGGTCTGTGGAATATTTTGGCAGTATAAAACTAAACATATATGCATCATAATGGCCCAGCAATTATACTCTTGGGCATTTATCTCAGAGAAATGAAAAATTATATTCACATAGACACCAGTATATGGATGGATCTCTGAGTGAAAAATCCAAAGTATTACACACTGTGTAATTGCATTTCCATATTTTTTTGGCATTACAAAATTATGGAGGTGGAGAGCAGATTAGTAGTTAGCATGGCTAGGGTTGTGGGAAGAGAGGTAGGTGTGGCTATACAGAGATAGCATCAAGAAACCTTGTCTTATGAAATAGTTCTGTGTCTTGATTGTGATGGTGGTTAGACAGATCTACACATGGGATAAAATTGTATAGAAACACACAGAGGGGTGTCTGGTGGGTCAGTCACATAAGCCTCTGATTCTTGGTTTTGACTCTGGTTATAGTCTCACGTTTCTTGGGGGTTGTGGGATCAAGCCCCATGTTGGGCCCTGCACTGGCAGGACGGAGCCCGCTTGGGATTCTCTTTCTTGCTGTCTCTCTGCCCACCCCCCGGGCTCCCTCTCTCTTTCTGTCCCTCTCTCTCAAAATAATAAATAAACAAACTTAAACACACACACAAATGAGTGCATATAAAACTGGTAAAAGCTGAAAAAGCTCTGTGGATTATGCCAATGTTAGTTTTCTGGTTTTGTGTTGTGCTATAGTTATGCAAGATATTACCATTGGAGGAAACTAAACATAGGGTCTACAGGACTTCCATGTACATTTTTTGTAACGTTCTTTGAATCTATAACTATTTCAAAACAAAAACTTAACTCCCATCTACCCCTAACCCTGCCAAAGGACAATAAGTCAGTTTCAAACAACATCATCAATACACTGGACAATTGAGATGAAATGAGCATAGGCTGGAAAAATAAAACTTTAAAAAGTGTGCAAAAAAATACAAGTTAGTAAATCCTATATTTTTTCTAAAAATATATTTAAGCTGTTATTTGTAAGCCTTCTCAAAGGAGCACCAGATAGCTTCACAGGTGAATTCTTTCAAGTATTTAAGCAACGCCACTTAATATTTAATTGAATATTTAAGCAATACCACTTCCAGAGAATGAAGAAGGGGAAGGACTTCCCAGTTGAATTTTTGAGGCTATAATACTTGATGAAGACATTATAAGAAAGGAAATTTGTAGAACAGTATCTCATTACATATGTAAAAATCTAAAGAGTCTTAGAAAAATGAATCCAGCAATATATACAAAGATCAGTACATCAAGACCAAATAGGTTTTATTTCAGAAATTCAAGGTTGATTTGAAGTGGGAAATAAATCAATGTATTTTCTAATTTCATTGTAAAATGGTGGAAAAATATGATTATATCAACATATACAGAAAATGTGGTAAGTTAGGCACTCATTCATAATTAAACTTCTTAGATAAGAAACAAAAAATCTTTCTTAGTCTAATAAAGAGTAATTAAAAGGAAACCTGCAGCAAACACCATATTTAATGTTCAAATATTGATAGATTTCCCTCCAAATTCAAGAATGGATTTAGGAAGTTTGCTATCTTGCTTATAGTCAGTGATGTGCAGGATTTCCTAACCAGTACAATAAAGAGATCGATCAATCAATCGATCAGATATAAGGATTACAAAGCAAGAAATAAAACTCATTTATAAAGCAAAAAGAATCTCTAAACTATTAAAATTACAAAGTAATTTTTAAAAGTTTGCTGAATATGTTTGTTGAAACAAATACACAACATATTTTATATACCGTCAATAAGAAAATAGAAAACAAATCTTGAAAATAATATCATCAGAAAATCACAAAAAATATTAAATATCTTGATATTTGAAGCCAGAAAAATATTTGAGAGATCAATATTGAAAACTACAAATCATTGTTGAAATATTGAAGACCTAATTAAATTGAGTGATATACAATGTTCATATGGTAAAAGCCTCAATCTGATAAAATTGTTAATTCCCTGCAAGGTGATTTATAATTCAATTGCAATTGTAGTCAAAACACTATCAGTTATCTCTTGTGGAAATTGACAAGTAGGTTTAAAAATTTATATGGAAATGTAAGAGGCCAGAAATGGGCAGTTTTGAGCTAGATGACTCATAATAACAGACATGAAAACCTAGCAAAAGCTATAGTTATTAAGAGGCATGCTATTTGCAAAAGATGGAAATAAACAATTAGAACAAAGAGGCCAGAAGCCAATTCAAGCAAATACAGTCACTTGTTTTATGACAAAGTTGTGATGGTGAAATGGTGATTGGTGTGATGGTCTTTGTTGAATGCAATTGAGCCAGTTGGATATCTATGCAGACAACGAATAAACTTGCTCTGCATCTTTTATATAAGAATCAGTTCTAGGGGTATTTCATATCTAAATGTGAAAGTTCAAACAATAAAGCTTTTGTCTTAAAGTTTATTTATTTTTGAGAGAGAGGAGTGTGAGCGCCAGCAGGGAATGGGCAGAGAGAAAGGGAAAGAGAGAAAATCCCAAGCAGGTTCGGCATCATCAGCGCAGAGCCTGATACAGGGTTCGAACTCATGAACTGTGAGATCATGACCTGAGCCAAGAATAAGAGTTGGAGGCATAATGGCCTGAGCCACCCAGGTGTGCCTAAACAATAAAGCTGTTACAATTAAACATAGGTAAGTTTCTTTATGTCGTTGAATTATGTAACCGTTAGTTAAATGGGACCCAGAATATATTGTTCATAAGGGAGAAGTGATAAATTTTATCATATTTAAATTATGTTCATCAAAAGATACCATTAGGTGAGGGAAAGGCAAGCCAAAATTTGGTGGATGTAGATACAGTACATATTGCCTGGGAAAAAACTTACAAACAATATATAAAAAGAATTTCTACAAATCAGTAAGAAAGCAATAGTCAACCTAAAAAAAATTGAGTAACATTTTGAAATGGGGCTTTACAAAAAATCACATCCTAGTATGTAATAAATATACAAGAAGGGATTTAACATCATTAATCACTGTAGAAATGCAAATTAAAATCAATATGAAATACCACTATATAATCACGAGAATGACTAAAATGTAATACGCAGACAAGAATGCGTAGCAACTGGAACTCTCACACGTTGCTGGTGAGATACAGAGTCACAGAAAAGCAAAACTGCTAGAAACCAAAGTTAAAATCTTAAAAGGAATCAGGTGAGAAAATAGTTACAACACAGAGAAACAAAGATTGGAATTACAACAATTTTCTTGTTAGAAGACAATGAAATGATCCTTAAGAAACAGAAGTAAGGAAAGGAGGGAAGGGAAGTATGTCAGCTCAGCATTCGTCATTCAGCAAAGTAATCTTTAAAAGATGAAGGTAAAATAAAGAATTTTCTGGATGAATAACAAGCTGAGATAACTTACTGAAAGCTTTGTATTATCACCTAAATTTATTCAAAGGGAAGATATGTAGTCACCATCATATAATTCAAGACCTGATATAATTCAAGTGATTTGGGTAATATCTCCAATATATGGAATTGCATAAAGAAGATAACGATTTCACATTGATCCAGCTGGATTTCTGAGCCTATTTATTTCTAAAATGGTAGACATTAAGACTATGGTCTACAAAATATCATGGATCTAGATTCGCTGTAGTTAATAAAAGAAGGATGCATGCTCTCACTGACAGGCTCACACATGCCTGATGGTTCACATATTCCTTGCGTTTTACCAAGTCTCATCTGAAAAGAAGCTAATAAGATATTCCAGACTGAAAGCTGGGATACATTATCATGTTCTGGTAACCTTTGAGGTAACTCAAAGGTTTTACAGTAATATTAGAAAAATAGTTTGATTATGTGTGACGCAAAGTTTATAAAATATGGAATCATTAGTGTCTTTAAGAAAATGTGTCAAGAGGTATCTCAAGAAGAATGCAGTAAATTTAATACACACGGCATGTTTGGAAACAGGCTAGAAGAAGAAGCCTCAGAGACAGAAAGGAGATAATTTTATGCAGATCTAGTTTAAGGTACCATGATGCCAAAAAGAGACCAAAGAAAAGACTATAGAACTGTAGAGGCAAAAAGTTATACAATCAGAAGCCTACATTTTCTCGATGTAGAAATAAATATAATCCCTACACACACACACACACACACACACACACACACACACACACACACCACACATTCCTTTTCCAATGATGGTTAATAAAATCTTTCTTAGACCCAGAGGCTGGTGAGCTTTTAATTAGCAGACCTAGTGAGAAAGCTTTCCAAGATAAGATTTGGTTAATTAGGTATTATAAAAAGTAGGATTCTAAGTCATGTAGTAATTTGGGAACTTTTATGAGAGAACCAGAGGCTGAAAATCTTTTCCTGAAGTCTTTGGAGAAACAAAGAATATAAATCCTAATCCATGTTGAAATATAAAAATTCTGTTGTCAGATTTATATCTTTGCAATAAGGTTTGATGCTTTATTTGTAGGTAAAAATTACCTCTAGATATCCAGACTTCACAAGTTGTGTGTTATTCCCTGGGAAATGCCACCATCAATCACCTTACTAATTGATAGCCAACAGAAAACAGTATCCCTTGTAGGGTTTATAGGAAAGAGCTACATGAGTTTCTGAGTTTTATTAATTAGGAAGTAGAGGTTCAGTTCGATGTATCTATTTCCTTCAGCCTTCAGGGTCATTAATATATAACCTTAAGCACATTATTTGCATTGTCAAATGCAAAAGAGATGCATTATATTCCAAACAACTAAATAAAATGACAAAACAAATATAAAGTGGAAACAGGAAAATAAGAAGAATACCAAACAAACAAAAAGTAGAATGCCACCAGTATGGCTAAAATTAAGAAGCTGATCAAAAAGAATTGTTCACTATAACAAACAAGTGACATTTTTAGCCAAAATATATCAAAATTCATAGTGAATCAAGAAAAATCAGAGTATTGAAGGTTATAAACTATTGAAAAGATATTAGAATATAAGAATGGGAATATAAGAAAGAGGGATTTAGAATTACATTTAGAATATAAGGAGTTAGAAACAGGAATGAAATTAGATAAACCACAATGTAATACTTATGATTTTTAGAGGATCAAGAAAGAAAACAGATTGAGAATTATTAAACTATGTATTTGAATTACAAGTCTCAGTTCTTGACAAGAATTTGTCTCTTTTAAATTGCCCACAAAATGTTTTCAAAAAGTGATCACATATCATATTTTAAAAGTCGGGGCGCCTGGGTGGCTCAGTCGGTTAAACGTCCGACTTCGGCTCAGGTCACGATCTCACGGTCCGTGAGCTCGAGCCCTGCGTCGGGCTCTGTGCTGACAGCTCAGAGCCTGGAGCCCGTTTCAGATTCTGTGTCTCCCTCTCTCTCTGACCCTCCCCTGTTCATTCTCTGTCTCTCTCTGTCTCAAAAATAAATAAACGCTAAAAAAAAAAAATTTTTTTAAAGTCAATAAATCTAAAAAAGGTAAACTTTTTAATGATAGCTATATGATATATATTGTGTTCTCTGATATAATAAAATAAAACTGAATATTAGCAGTAGACTAAAATATTGCAAAAATATTTTCATGCTCAAAAAGGAAATCAAATTATAATTACAGTATTTAGTACTAACACCTATACACTGTGACAAACTAATGACTAGAGGCAAATGTTATATCATTACATTACTTTCATTATTGAACAGAATTAAGAATGAATGAAAATAATGTAAACTAACACATTTAAATCGGGAAATTAGAATAAGAACAACAAAGATTTTGAAATTTTGAAGAAAACCGTAGTGGAATAAGGAGCTTGTAGTTTCATAAAGATTTAAGAAGATATTAAAACTATATAACAGAAAGTTAAGGATTGGTAAATGTTATTTTCCATACTTTTTCACACAGCATTATGGTTTTAAGATCCAGTTTGGGGGTTTTACATTATACCTTTCCATCTAGGCTCTGAGCAGTTCTTCAAAGTAATGACCACCATATCTTGTTAGCATAGGGGCCAAGGGGAGACTGCCCCAAAATGGTCCACTTTGGCATAAAGATTATCTTGAGTTGAGAGTAATCAAAACCCAGAAGTTACAGAAAAAGCTCTGCCTCTTCCTCAACTCCCTAAATATTGGGAAGGAGAGCTTGTACCAGGAAGAGAGCTATTAAGAAAGACTCCCCTTTTCTTAAGAAACTTACCTGTATAATCAGGCAACCTTGGTTTTTCAGAACATCTCCTTTCACCTTCTGGTTAATTGTCTTCTCCCCTTTGTATCCTCAAACCCTTCCCCTCTCCTTAGCTCATGTAAGTTTCATGTTGCCTTACTGTCTTTGGAATCTCATGTCTATGTGCATTTCCCCATAGGTATGCCTATTAAATTTGATTTTCTCCTATTAATCTGTGTCATGTCACTTTGATTCCAAGTCCAGCTAGGAGAAGCATAGGGCAGAGGAAGTTCTCCTTCCCTGATATTAGTAATTCTCTCAGTGATAGACATCTATCCACAGTCTTCTTAATAAACAAACTTTTATAAACATCTTTATGCATGTTCTGGTCCGGTCCTGTTGGAATTTTCTGTGGCTTATACCTGGGACCTCGATTTCTACTTTATTCTTTATACTGGTAAAGACAAAACAATTCTGACACTCGTTAAAAATTCAGACTTTATTTTGGGGTCTATAACAATGGACTTTTGTGATCAGGGGAGAGACTGGGCTCAGTTCTGAATATAACAAAGAAAAGTGGAGGTTTCTAGACAAGAAACAGACTGGGGGCTTGGTAGATGTAAAATTGAGGGTAGGGTAATTGTTTGCCTAACAGACCTAACAAAACTCTTGCTGAAGCTAGGCCAGGGTGATCAGACATCACCTATGGGGGACAATGGAGGATGAGGAATTTGATCAGATGTCCTGGCTGATCAGATATTACAGGTGAGGGGCGTCTGGCTGGCTCAGTCAGAAGAGCATACGTCTCTTGATCTTGGAGTCGTGAGTTCAAGTCCCATGGTGCGTGTAGAGATTATCAAAATAAAATTTCTTCACATACCATGGGTGGAGAATGAATTCTGCCTAAACTGACTCAGTGAGATTCTCATTAAAAGTGGACTGTCCAAGATGGAGACCCAAACCCAAGGTTCAGCCTAGAGGAGCAGAAGCCTCCTGCAAGCCTAGTACGGTTTGGTCAAGAAGAGAACTTTGTCACTATTGAGCCCAGCCAGTTGGTCTCTCCTCCCAGAGGTAATGATGCGGGCTTCTCCCTCCCACATCCCTGTCAATGTTTGTCATTTTTCACTTTTGGGATATTTGCTAATCTTGCGGGGATAAGGAGCTATCATTCTTTAGAGAGGGAAAATGTTTTCTTCTACCCTCTAAAGTTGAGTAGCTCAAATGTGGGAGTAAACCTGTCAAAAGACAGATTAACAGTAGCAAAAGATCTATTCACATGTACACAGAAGCCAACAAAAGAAGCGGTTGGATCTCTAAATGGTTACAGGTAAAGGAGTCTATATCTAACTTTGTAAGGAAAGAGATGGAGGGAGAAATGGTTTTTATAGGAAGAACAAATGGCTGTCTTTAGGAAAGACAAATGGCTTTCTAGAACAAATGAGAGAAGGGAACGTTTGTGATAATGTATGTCCATGCCGCTGTGAATGATCTTTCTATCTGCTTCAGGGCCATAGAAAATCTCCTGGAGAGGACACTTCTGAAAGGTTTACCTTGTTCTCTCCCCTGGTTTCTCTTGTGGAGTAGAAACTGCCCCCCAAAAGGGAATTAATTTGTGGCAGTCCTCATTTCTCAGAAATGTCCACTTTTAGTCAGGTAAAGGATAGCTCTGAGATGGCTTCTTTTTGCCTCTCTTCAATCTCAAACGCCTTCATCTTAAAATAATTTTTATACCAGCCCTGAGTGTCCAAGGAGGTTCTTCACAACACATTCTGTTGTTGTGTTAAATGCGACGCTGATTTCCATTGAGGTTGAGGGGAATTTCTTCAGGTTGGCAGGCTTTGGGGTTTCCTGAGGGACCTCCTCATATTGCTTTGCAGAGGCTTGTCTGTCTTTGGAATTCAGGTTATTTAATTAACTTGTGACCTCAGGTCCTTGATGGGTTTGAGACAATTGTGATTTTGTGATTTGTCCAGAAGGAGAGCAAGTAGCTTCCCAGGGGGAGGTCAGTGGTGGTGGTTAAAAGTGCTACGGCAGAGAAGATTTCCCTCTACATTTTGGTTGATATGATGTGAGATACCAGTGTTAGGAAGATGAAGTGAATGAAGGCCAGGATGCAAGGAGAGGATTACAATCACAGAGCCGGAATGCCTGTAGTTCAAAGGATAGAGCAAAAGTCACAGTTAAGAGACATGTGCTTGGTTTCTTGTTCTGTCCCATAGTAAGAGACCTCACGAATACATAGGCTGCAGAACCTTTAGTGGGTAAGAGCCTGAGTGTGAAACCTGACATTTTTGGATAATGACTCTCCTTCCTCTCAGCCACATTATCTTGGGCAAGTTTCTTCTGTACGCATCGTCTTAAAATAGACCAGTGAATACCACCTGTCTCACAAGATTGCTGTGAATATTAAATGAGCTCACCCAGAAGATAACTTGCTGCATTTAAATACTTCCAGTGTGTCCACCACTCATGTTACCTCCATAAGTAAAATGGATCACATTTCCATTAGTTTGCACTGTAGAAACTGAAAAGGAGTGGCTTTCCCAGGGCAATCCAACATTACATGGTAGAGCCTGGACTGGAAACTTCATGCTCTGCGTTTCCAGAAAATTAGTTCCTCTCTATGCAGTTTTGCTCTGGTCCCTTTGTGGTACTTTTCCCTATCTTTAAAATTAAGGAATTCATGAATTATGTTCTGTATTCACTTCTAGCAAGAAAGCTGTGTGATCTAAATACAACATGAATTTACAAAATGCACGGGTTCATACTAGATTTAATTTTCTGTGGCAATTCACTATTATTATGAAACTATCATATGTTTAACCATATGCTTATATAAGGAAAATCTTTTTTTTTGTTCAAAATCAGGGGAAATATAGGTAGTTCAATGCTTTAATCATGACTCTTATTTGAACCTAATATCATCTTTCTACATCTTGCTTATATCCTACCTTCCCTTAGAGAAAATTCACTTAATGTACCTTGTCGCACAAAGAAAATAAACTCTACAGACTTTAGCCAGCATTCAACAGTTAATGTCCCTAAAATAAATAGCACAGAAGACTTCTTTTCATGTTTATGCTTATGGTAGGTTTATTGGCTGCTTTTCTGTAGGACATATTTTCTTTTACTCTATACTAAAAAATGTTAAAGTCATCTACTTATAAAATTAGCTGTCAATAGACCTAGTTTATATTCTGCATCACATAACCGTAAAACAGGTATATTTTGATTAAAGAAAAAAGATTAAAACTCAGCACAAAGCTAAGTTAATTACTATAAGGCAGTGAATATAAAAGATTTATAATAGATATTCACAGAATTTCAAGTTGATCAGAATTCAAAGTTTTCATTCCATCTTTATAATATTCAGCTCTAGAACTCTCCTATGGCGATAAGGCAGTGGTAGCATATGTGTGAATATATCTCAAAACAAGGAGTCAGTGTTTGTCATGGAAATACTGTGTCATCAACAATCATTAAATCTCTTCTTGATATAATGACTCCCATTACTTCTCTTTTTAAATACTCAAATTTAGCGTTTGACCTTTTACACCTATAGGCTGAAAACCTACAGTTAAATAATTAAATGTAAAGTGAGTTCCATCTGTTAAATCAATTCTAAAAGAGAAACAATAAATGCAAGGCTGATGAGGACTTTTAACCTACTGGGTGCTACTATTTGAATAGCCATTCACCAAAAAAAGAAGAAGAAATGATGAAAAATATAAATCAAAACACAGAAGCACAGTTTCCTAGGGTAGTCTTTTTAAACTTTACTACATAATTCACACTTTTTTTTTTGCAATATATAGCCAGCTGAATTAGAATCCATAGTGATGCCAAGAGCATTTATTATCATGGGATATTAACAGACAATGCTTATCATAGTGAGGAGTAGTAGAATATGCCACCCCAAAACATGCCACTTTGGCATAAGGATTATTTTGAGCTGAAAGCCCTTGAGAAGAAGCAGATATCAGAAAAGCTTTCTGTCCTCCCCTATTTGGCTAAAAGCAGGATGTAAATTTGTAAAGGTGTCCCCTTTTCTAACACATGTTCCCTCCCCTCTCTATCAGAGAAAAACTCTACACCCAGGGTAGCTCAGAAATAGCCCCAGAGGAAACTATATAACAAACCTTGCTGAAATTAGCCCTTGATTACCATTAGTTGCTCCCATATATTCGCCTTCTTACAATTTGCTGACCCTAGAAGATCAAAGTCCTTTTTCTCTGTTATTTCTTTAAAAAGGTATTTTTTTGTTAAGATGCTTGTATACACCCAACTTCTTTTTTTTAATTTTACTTAAAGCCAACTTAATTAACATATAGTGAAATAATATTTCAGGAATAGAACTCAGTGATTCATCACTTACATATAACATCCAGTGCTCATCCCAACAAGTGCCCCACCTAATGCCCACCACCTATTTAGCCCATCCCCCCACCCAACACTCCACCACCAACCCTCAGTTTGTTCTCTGTATTTAAGAGTCTCTTATGGTTTCTCTCCCTCTCTATTTTTTCTTATTTTTCTTCCCTTTTCCTACATTCATCTGTTTTGTTTCTTAAATTACATGTGTGAGTGAAATCCTATATTTGTCTTTCTCTGATTTATTTTGCTTAGCAAAATATACATGGTTCCATCCACATTACTGCAAATGACAAGATTTCATTCTTTCTGATCACCGAGTAATATTACATTGCACACACACACACACACACACACACACACACACTACACATTGTTTATTCATCAGTTAGTGGACATTTAGGGTCTTTCCATACTTTGCCTGTTATTGATAGTTGTATAAGCCCAACTTCTAACCACCAATTTGAGTTAATCATTGAGAATTCCAAGATATTATTTATTTATTATTTATTATTATTATTTCTTAATACATGTGGACATGGGTTAATAAACTTCTGTTTGTTTTTCTCTTGTTAATCTGCCTGTTCTCAGTCTACTTTACAGGACCCCAACAAGAGAACCTATGATGATAGAAGGAAAATATTTTTTTTCTCTCCTTTTCAATAGAATGACAATGAATACAAAGAAGGTTGGGATTAGTAAATCTCTGTATGTAACTTAGATTTATATCGAAGGAGGGAGGAACAGATCCCGCTCCCTCTCAGGAAAGAGGCTGAAGAATTTACAAATTAGATAAGGACAATTTTTAAAAAAAAATTTTTTTAATGTTTATTTATTTTTGAGACGGAGAGAGAGCATGAATGGGAGAGGGTCAGAGAGAGGGAGGCACAGAATCTGAAGCAGGCTCCAGGCTCTGAGCCGTCAGCCCAGAGCCCGACGCTGGGCTGGAACTCACGGACCTCGAGATCATGACCTGAGCCCAAGTCGGCCACTTAACCGACTGAGCCACCCAGGCGCCCCGAGGACAATTTTTAAAAGTGAGTAAAACATGCTAAATGGTGGTTCTTTGAAGGGTTCATAAAATGGACACACTCCTGAAATTGACTAGCTGGAAATAAGAAGAGGGTAGATGCAAATAAACAAAATGGAGGGCTCATTCATTCATTCATTCATTTACTCGGTTATGTATTGAGTACTGGCACTGTGCTGGGCTCTCATGTATGGAGTGGGTATGTAGCAGTAGCAGAAAACGATGGGCCAGGCTCCACGTCCTCGAGGAACTTAGAGTAGGCAGAGACAAATCAAGTTCAAAATAAGTACAAAACTATGCGGTATATTGGAGGATGGCGGGTGCAATGGTGCAGAGCGAAGCCACCAGAGGGAGGGACCGTCAGCTAACAGTTGCAATCTCACTTGTCCAAGGCCACAATGAGAGAGTGATAGTTGAATAAACACGTGACTGAGATGAGGGGTGAGTCAAGTGAACATCTGAGCGAAGAGTGTTTCAGGAAGGGGAACAAGCAGTGCAATGATGTAGGGAAAATTACCAGAGGTAGAATTATAGATAAACATAATAAAAGCCCATTATAAAAAAATATATACCAGGGTGCCTGCGTGGCTCGGTCAGTTGAGCGTCAGACTCGATTTCAGCTCAGGTCATGATCTCACAGTTTGTGAGTTCAAGCCCCACAGTGGGCCCTGTGCTGACAGCATGGAGTCTGCTTGGGATTCTCTCTCTCTCTCTCTCTCTCTCTCTCTCTCTCTCTCTCTCTCTCTCAAAATAAATAAACATTATATATATATATATACATATATATATATACATATATATATATAAACACACCCACACATATATAATATGTATTATATATGTCATAAATATTTATATAGAGAATATTTTATAAATATATTACATATTGTATATTGTGTATTGTATATTGTGTATTGTATATTATATATTATATACTATATATTATATACTATATATTATATATTGTATATTATATATCATACATAAATGTATTTATATTTAGAAATATATTATAAATAATATAAATAAATAAATAAATATAAATATATATAAAATATAAATAAATATAAATATAGGTATATTCATATATAGACCAATAAAATTCTAGTGATATAGATATGTTTGTAGCCATTGGTGAAACTCTAGTTGAAATAGGTGAGTTTCTAGAAATATGCAAGATTCCAAAATAGGCAAGAATAAAAACACCGATGCATTAAAATAACTAAAGGACCTCCCACCACAAAAACAGAAGCCAAAAGGGTGTTATGTGTAATTTCTACCAGATGTTCCCAAAATGTCTGTATTGGGTTGCTGGCGCAGCCACCACACAATACCACAGGCTGGGCAGCTTAAACAGCAACAATTTATTTCTCATAATTCCAGAGGCTGGAAGTCCAACAGCAAGTGTTGACAGGTTATATTTCCCATCAGGACTTCTCCTGGGCTCATAGATGGCTGTCTTCTCTCTGTGCGTCTTCTGCACATGGCCTTTTCTTTGTACACACACACACACACACACACACCTGGCGTTCCTACTTTTATAAGGAATCAGTCCTATTGATTTAGTGCCCCACCCTTATAACCTCATTTAATTTTAAGTACCTCTCTGAGGGTCTCATCTCCAAATAAAGTCACATTGGAGGTTAGAGCTTCAACACATGAATTTTGAGGGAACACAGATCATTTGCAACAATGTGTTTCCTACATTTTAGAAGTTATTCCATTACAGGCAAAAGAGAGAACCCTGCCCAGCTCATTTGATAAGCTATGTACTTTTTATTCCAAAACTGGATAATAGAAATTTTTTAAAAATCAAATTATTTACCTATGTCACTTACAAAATCCATGAAAATATCCTAAATCATATTTACTAATGCTATTGTACTGGGTATGCAAAAGATACCATATGTTCAAGCAAGATTATCCCAGGAATGTAAAGTGATTCAGTGTTAGAAAAATCTATCTTTGTAATTCACCACATTAGAAGCTTAGAGGGAAAAATAATATATGATCATTCAATGCTGAAGAAAAATTATTTTACCTATATTAGCATGTGTTTATAACCAAGGGTCTTAAAAAGAACTAGAAATAGAAGGGTACTTCTTTAGCAGTTACATGCCAGTCAACTATTTGATAGAAGAAGTTTAGGTACCTTCTCTTTAACAGTATGGTAGCCAAATTAACATGAATTCACTCTTTATGAACTCATGACTCATCACAGAGAGAAACTACACCGGGTGAGTTGTTGCACAAAGGAAACTTTCTTTGCAGCAAATAAAGGAGATCCTGGGGAGTTATTTCTGAAGCCATGACTCTTTGAGCAAGGGTGGCTGGGTTGCTTTTGTTTAAGATTAGGAGGCATATTTACAAAGGTGGGCATAAGGTCACACGTGCACCTTAAGGAAACATGCATATACATGCATTGCATGTTATGTAAATGAGCTTAGTGCTCCTCCTTGGGCAGAGATTTCGGTATTATAATGACGTAAAGGTAGTTGCCACTCACTCCCTGGTCCATCTGCATAGACACAAGTTGGGATTAAGCCCAAGCTGGTCTGGATGGTCTGGGCAGTCCCGAGCTCTTCATCCAGGCAGTTGTCCTTGAGTGGTAGTCTCAGTTTCCATCACAGGATGTTGGGTGTTTTGTCTGAGTTAAGACATAAGCTGGAACGCAGAGCTTAAGGAAAAATGTGGGACAGAAGTTGGTGGGTACAAGCAGGTAAGCAGTAAAGTTCAGGTCTTGGAGTCTAGCTGGTGATATTCTGAACAGAACAAAGATCCTACTATTTCCAGTCCCATCAAATGTAGGAAAAAGTTCTGGAAAGATCTATAAGGAAATAAAAATAAACAAATCTAGCAAACTTGTTGTCACAATAAAGGCCATTACTATAAACCCTGAAAAACCAACATAATTCATAATCAAATATTACCAAGATTTCAAGATACAAATCAATCTATAAATGTCAACACTTCTCTACATTTGCAATAACCAAACACAAATATATTAAATAATAAGGTCTCATTCACAATATCAACAAAATTTGTATAGTACCTAGGGAATAACAAAGATTACATATATTTCTAAAGAGAAAATTTTGGAGCCCCATTAACGGATGTATAAAGACAGTTCTCTAGTATTATCAATTAAAAGAAATTCTGATAAAAATCCCAGCTGGATATTTTTGAAGGAACCAATGAAACTATTCCAAAATTTCAAAAGAAATGAAATTATATGTGTAAATAAGGCAATATGGAAGAAAATCAAAGGAAGTAACTTGGCCTGAAATTGTTACAATACTCTGCAAAGTCATAGGAATAGGCAAAAATTGTGTGATATTAGTATAAGAACAATAAGAACAAATAGCTCAATGAATTAGAGTGGAGAGTGCAGAGGCAGGCATTTTTTAGGTGGAAATCTTATTCAGTGAAAGGAAAATGCAAGGGAGCAGATGTACCTTCTTTCAGGAAGAATGCAGCCCTGTAGAAATCTTGATTTTATGTATGTATGTATGTATGTATGTATGTATGTATGTATGTATGTATTTATTCATTCATTCATTCATTCACTTATTTATTTATTTATTTAGAGAGAGAGAGAGAGAGAGAGCGCACACACACGGTAGCAAGAAGGGGAGAAAATCCCAAGCAGGCTCCACACTGTCAGTGCTAAACCTGATGCAGGCCTTGAACCCACAAAGTGTGAGATCATGACCTGAGCCGAAATCAAGGGTCGGACGCTTAACTGACTGACCCACACAGGTACCCCTGTAGAAACCTTGGATTTTAACCCAGTGAAACCCATTTCAGACTTCGGAGCTCCAGAACTGTAAGATTAGATAAACTCCTCATTTTAAGCCACTAAGTTTTTGATGATTTTGTTACAGCAACATTAGGAAACTAATCCAGACTGCCACTTCTTGAGATGGGGCAAACTGCTTGAGTGACAGTGAGCACCAGGGTTATTTTGTCCACTAGATCTTCAAATATAGATATAAAATAGAAAGTTTGATATATGTGTCTGTATCTCAAAGAAGGATCAAATTTGGAAATACAAATACAAGCATCATCATCAATATAAACTGTATTTAGAGCTATGGAACTGATGTGACCACTTAGTTGTCAGTATAGGTAGCCTAGAGAAGGAAAAAAAAATGCTGTCCTTTACCCTCCTACGATCTGCTGCTGGGGCTCTGGGAATTAAACTGAGACAAGATTAATAAGAGAAAAATGAACAATTTTATTTATGTGTGCAATGTGATTACATTTGGGAGAAGCTAAGTTATGAGTAACTCGAAGGGGCAGTTCATCGTTGGGGCTTATACAGCATCTTAACAAAGAAGTTTGTAGAGAAGTGCAGAGACAAAGAAAAGGGGCTTTAGGCTTTTAGGGGTGGAAAACTGTGGGGAGACAAATACGCGGGGAAAGTAACGGAAGGTAAGGCTTGTTTTAGTAAGGTTTGTTACATAGATTCCTCTCACTGCCATCTCTGGGATGATGAATATCTAGTGATTAAGAGTTTTGCCCTTCCTCGTAGGGCGACAGGGAGACAGAGACGTTTTGTTTTGTTTTGTTTTGTTTTTTTGGTTGATCTCCGTTGCCTTCAGCTCAAAATAATCTTCATGCTGCAGTAGTATATTTTGAGGTGATATATTCCGATCCCCTACACAAGGAAGAGAAAATGGACATTATAACGTTCATAGGTCAGTTGTAAAAGAAGAGCACAGAAAAAGTCACTGAGAGGAAGTTACTTGGGGAAAACAAGGGAGAAAATAATTTCAGGAAGAAGGAAGGGTTCATAGGGACTGAATGTTGCTAAGAGGTGGCATCAGAAGAGAAGTGGAAGCTACCTTTGGATTTTAAGCAGGGAGATTGTTCCTGAACTTCGTGGGACTGGTTTTAGGGTAGTTGGGGAAGCTAGATCCAATGTACAATGAACAGAAGGTGCACAGTTGGAATGAGTGAGTGTGATCATCTCTGAGGAATTCTTGTGTGAATGAAAATAGTGAATAGGATCCAGAAAAACGAGACAGTGACTAAAGAATCATCTGGGATCAGGTTTTTCCTGTCGAAATCATATTTGTACTTTAAGAATGCACTCCAGCTGTGCTGTTTATAATAGGTTCTAGGGAGTTGTCAAAATATTTCCACACAAATCTATAAAATGCGGGGAGTCAAAAGCGGAAACAAAGACAACACTGGATGTTAGTTTTAGTTGAGTTTCAAAAATAAATAAACATTTAAAAAATATATCTATATCCATATCTACATCTATATCTATATCTATCTCAATATCTGTAATTGTGGGGAGAAGGAGGAAAAAAGCTTTAGTAATTAATGAGATTTTTGGAACGAGGAAATTGTGATGATGTTCTTTTGTGCTTGAGCAATCAAGTACATAATGAGGCCGTTCATTTAGGAAGGGAAATGGACCAGAGGAGGTATTGGGTGGAAGGGGAGAATTTAATTTTCCAGCCTAGGAAAGATACAACCTCATCAACTCAAGATAAAATCTACCTTCTCAGCCACTTAGCTGTTAGGCTTCTTTTCAATTCTTTACGTTGATGTTTGCATTCTGTATATTCTGTGCATCCAGAAATTCTGTGCCAGCCCAAGTCTAAGGCTGAGGTTGTCGGTCTTTGCTGTTGGGTATACAGAAAATATGAATATGTACAAATGGAAAGCAATTAAAAAAAATTCCAAAATTGGAGATTAAATATACCCCAATTAAAGAAAGACTGTGTCTTCCAAGAGGCAATGGTTATATGGAAGGAAACGATTATTGATTGATGGTATATTTTTAATATTCTCTTTAGTCTTAAATTATTAATTTGTAAACCTTAGAATTTATGAAGTCAGCAGATTGTTAACATGAAAATAAAGAGCCATTCGTGAAAGGCAAATGAGCATTCATTTGGGACCAAAGAGTTGCAATTTGGGGAGCACAGATCAGGTAGAAACCCAAATAGTGTCCTGCTTGTATGGCCAAAGCTTAAGAAGAAAAGGAAGGGGCAATTACTTGAGTTGAAGAAAAAAAAGTTTTCTATGGGTGTTAACAAGCTCAGTTACCCTGGGTTTCGCACTGAGTGATGACTGATTCTCTCAGCAGCACGTCCGTCCACAGCCATTGTCATGACCAGGACGTCTGTTCTCCTGCTGAACTTTCCAGCAGTTGCTTGAAACAGTTGCCATTTTACCAGATCCAAAAGTTCCCGCCCAGTTCAAACAAGGGCAGGTAAAGCACTTTCTCTGCAGTGGTCGCTCTGGCTTTATTTTAAAATGTCTCCAGTCATGTCATTTTTCGACAAGATATGAATGCTGCCATTCCAAGTACCTCATGCAAGATTTAGATGGTATTCTATAAAATTTGGTATAGCACCTGAGAAGTAAGGTCGTTTAAGAGCTTAATAAATATGTTTTTCATGACTTTTGTATTTTATATTAATGCATGGGCCTGGCTATTAAGTTTAATTGTAAGGTCAAAGGAAATGGGGGAAAAAGCCCCATACTGAAGTTAATGAGATTTTAAGTTAAATTCTAGTCTCAATACTAACCATTCCTTATAACTAAATGTTGAGAATGAAGTGCAATGATGTGCACACTTTAAATGTGATTTCTTTTATAGGGCAAAAGGTTAAATTGGAAGTCAGGAGGTCACAGTTGGTTCTCTACCTGTGAGTCACTTCCAGTTTAGCTCTGGGCAAGTGGTTTTAATCTCTAAGACACACACTCTGAGCACTATGGAAAAAAATATATATAGCTCTTTGCCCTCCTTAATGCTGGAAGTTTGCAATGTTGCCCAGAAAGAGCTTTAGGATTTTTTATCTCCACTACATAATGGAGCACCATAGCCAAATTTGTCTCTCAAAATAACTGAAATTATCTGAGTTGTGTTTGCATATAGAAAACAGGCATTTGTGTACATTATAGAGGTTTCTTTTGCTCTTTCTGCAATTGTGCAAGTGATATTTTACTTTGTTGAAAATTTTGAGACTGTGAACAGACTGAACTACGTATAGGCAAAGAAATGACGTGTCATTCCTAAGTCTACTGTCCTGAGATATTGGCTGGTTTCTTCCATTTTTTTCCTTTTAAAATGATTTTAAAAATATATAATGTTTATACATACCCGCACTTTGAATTGTTTGTTTTCCATTTACTATTACATCATGAGTATTTATTATTTTCTTGAAATTTCTTCGAAGGGTCTGATTTTTAATTACTACAACATACTTAATACCTTTGGAAATAACAATTTATCTAGCATTTGTTAATTTTGCTTTTAATTGCTAACCTTCACAAATAATGTTTTAGTTAGCAATCATTAAAAACTTTGCTTAAATCTATTTTTCTGGGGATGGACTTCTGGATACTGATAGATTTCTTAAAGAATAGTGTCATGATTGATTGTCTCACTCCAGCAAAAAGAGAAATTAGCAAAACTGTAAAAATTTCAAATATTTAAGTGTATATCATTCCTTTGAGACATGACATACATTAATCGTCTTAAAATTCATTAAATGCTCTTGTGGGGGGGGGACAAGCTGGAGAAGAAACAGGAGTTATCTCTTCCACCTTCTGCTTGAAAGGGACTCATGTCATCTCTACTGACATGTCACTGCTTGAGTCAATTCGCATGTCTAAAGAGGCAACTTAAGAGTGTGGTTAAGCTACAGAATACATACGACGATTCATAAATAACAGCCTCACCAGTGGCTGTGGAACAAGTATGTCGTGATGGATTGTTCAGAACCTGTAGCTGCAGAAATGTTCCTATTTACTAATGGGTCACAAAAGCCAGACGGTCCGTTATAGGATTTCTTTATGTTTATGCTCACTTTGAACCTTTATATTCTCTGCAAGTAGTGCAGTAATAGAACTCGAGGATCAACTAGAATGAATACAGAATACTGTATTAATATGGTATTCAATTAATACATTGAATGTACAGTGTATTAATTTCTAAAAATAATTTTACTATGGGAAGTAATGGCAATGTTAATTTTTCTTCTTTTAATTACTGGATTTTTAGTCAAAATGTACACTTTGTGGGCTCAGTGGTGTAGGAAATGGCACATGAATTAAATTTAGCAAAGACATGTGTAACCAGCTCAAGAAAGTAAAATATTGCAACACAGCAATATAGCTTAATCTATTTATATCTGTTCTTCTCGTTGTCGAATAGTATTCCATTCATTTCATGACAAATTATACCTTTCTGGGTCAGAAGGTATGTGTAAGCAAATCATTTCAGCAATTTTCTGATGGCACTCCGCGTTTTGTCTTCTGTGATCTTCATTATTTTATCAGGATGCATATCACTATGAACTCAAGCTCTATCACCAAATCAGGTTGCTAACTACTTACAGTTTCATATGCTACCATCATCGTCTCCTTGGATATTAGATCTTTGAGGCAGTTTCTATTTGGCTAATACATTCTTTATGTCTTCTACTTAGGCTTACTCTAAGTGAATGGATGTTGAATGTGTTATTCTACTTTCATAATGTCTAACGAAGAATTATAGTCAATCATAAATACATTAATCTCCTTTACCAGCACTAGTATAAGTATAAATGATGAAATAGAATAGGCGGAAAAAACCTACTTCTTTTTGATAAACAACAAAGTGATATTTAATACTGTTTACATGGACCAGCAACTGGGTCATAATTATTTGGAATCTCAAAAAGAAATTTGAAGTGGGATTCCCATATCAACACTAAATAACATTGCCCTGAAGGAGTTCAACATAGAAACATTTGAAAAGATAAAGAGAGATGAATGAAGCTATGTCTTTATCTCTTGAAATAAGTAATGCTATTAACATTTCCCTATAGTCTCTAGATAGATTGTTGCTGATATTACTTGTGTTTTACAGAAGCCTCAGTGATATGCTACCCGGTCTGTGACTTAGATATCTAGGGATTTAGGGTAGAATGGTTATAATTGAGAATGGAGAATCTTACACTTGGGAATTCCTCTGACCTTTCTAACACAGATGACTCATCATTGTAAAACTTTTGAAATAGGTGTAATTTCAAAGTAGGCATTAGGGGTAGTATGATTTGAGAGAGGAGAGAATGTGCCCTGTAGATGAATCCATGACAACATTTGCCCCATCACCTGACTCGTAACTTTCTCTTCTGAGAAATGTGCAGGGAGGTGTGAATGACTAGCTGGGAAAGACAGATATCTGTTGGCATCACAAGTTATAACCCTGTGTTTGGGATATGTGTAAGAATTTTACAGGAAACAATCCTTTTTTCTTGGGCATGGATGGATCTAAATGAAAATGGGAAAAGGTAGTTACCATTAGCATATTTCTACCTTCTTTCAAATACGTTCTTCTTTCTCCATTTTGGCAAATGACCTCCTGAGCCCCCCTGAGTCCCATGGTATCTCCAAACCCTTTACTAGCTTCCTAACCTCTTTGATTCCTTTCCTTCAATGTCTCATGAATCTTGCTTTCAAAAAGTCAATACCATACCAAGGATATTATAAAACAATCCACCGCTACTCACCAGGAGGTGAAAAGATTTTTCTCCCTAGGGGTCTTTGCATCTTAACACAGAGCAATGATTAGCCTAAATGAATCTAATATGCTATAATTTCAGGTACCAGGGGTAGTCCTCTCAGGGAGAGAGGAGGAGGAATAGATTTCTAGAAACATCCAAATACTTGTGTACTTAGCTTTCATTAGATGTGAGTTCTACACCCAGGAGTTTAATTAAAACCAAAAGTTGAAATATTTAGAGGTTGGCATTAGGACATTAGGAGATTGGCGTAAGGACAGTTAGTGTTGTTCAAAACAAAGGTTTAAATACACTTTGATATGTTTCATCCCCAGTGCCGGTAGAGTCATATGATGGTTGCTTCAGAACTGTGTATTCAAGCAACTATAATATAGTATGTTTGAAGAGCTACAGATAGGCTTTCTCAAATCAATGTCCTGGCTCAAAGTAGAAATTCAGTTTTCTTCCTTAGAACTTTGCAATCTAGCTCTAGTTTTAAGTTTACCTGTATTTAAATAAACTGGTTTCTCCTTAATTACTAAAATCAATGTATCATTTCAAAAGAAGTATTAAATCAAAATTTAAATTAATTTAAACTACAAACGTGCCTTCCAATTTTTCCACACTTTAAACTAGCTAGGCCATTCACTCACTCGAGAACACATTGTTAAAGGAAGGAACAGTTTAAATATATTCTAGCAGGGCAGTCAAATGTAGAATTAGGTGCTTCAGATTCTTTCCAGAATTCTGATCTTATACATCTCAGAAGACTATTTCATAGTCTACTTTGATTCTTTTACAGCGATGCTGTCTTCTGTTTCCTGTTCATAAACTCGCTTGCAGGAGAGAATTTCCAATTTATGCCAAGACTGCAAATTGGCCCAAGCTGCTGCCTGCCTCCAGCAAATCAACCCTAGGGAAACTATGGAGGAGAATACAATATGGACTTATAAAAGTATGGGAAATCTCTAAGAAAAAAGAAGGCTACTTACAACTGGTGTGTGGCAAGACAGGTAGATGCCTGTAGGCTGCAGCAGAGGACTTCTGGCTCTGCTGTTCCAGCACAGAGCAGAAAAGAGCAGTTTGAATAGTGTCCTTCCCCCCCTTTGCCTTCCTTCTGGTTGCAGAATTTGCTGATGGTCATCCAAACCAAAAGGCCAAGACTTCAAATGGCCCAAAGCCCTACTGGAGGTGTCCTCAGGGGTAAAATCAGAGGAGAGCAAAACATTGAGGGTAAAGAATTGGGAAAAACGAACTGTGAGGACGGACCAGTCTTCACTTCCCTTCTGTCAGCCATTTTCTTAAAACTTCCAAGGCTGATGGATGACAATCTAAGAGGATGCCTTTTCCTTTTTTGCTTGAAGGTAGAACATTGACTGGAAAGGCTACTTGAGGTGGTGAAACCAAATGGGAGTGATTCATTCTGGCTTATGGTAACTTGAGCTCTTGACCTAAAAACTCATGCCTTCATCTATACTTGACCCCAGAGGACTGATCTAGGTCCTTTCTTTTTCCCCTTCCTAGTTCATAGCAACAGGTAGCCTATCCCCTAATAATAAGAAAATCATAATAATAGCCAAATTAATAAGGTTATATCTTCTTTAAATCAAAAACTATAGGAATGCAGTGTCTTTAAATTAAAAACCCCAAACCGTGCCAACATATTATTAGCAGAAGTGTTAGAAGTTATGAGTCAGGGGGGTGTCTGGGTGGTGCAGTCAGTTAAACATCCGACTCTTGATCTCAGCTCAGGTCATGATCTCATAGTTCATGAGTTCGGGCCCCACATCGAGTTCTGCACTGATGGCGTGGAGCCTGCTTAGGATTCTGTCTCTCCTACTCTCTGCCCCTCCACTGCTTGTATGCTCTCTCTCTTTCTCAAAATAAATAATAAATAAATACACATTAAAAAGCTGATGAGTCAAAATTTGCACTCAAGTTCATAAATATCCAAATATGGGTCAGGAAAGGGATTATCAATATGGGACAAGAACAAGATGTGATGAAAAGATAATCAGGTGGAAATACTAGGTGCAAAAACATAGTAGTTGAAATAAGGGAATACTAGATGGATTGAATCAAGAAATGGATACAACTGAAGAATAAATTAATGCATCAATTATAAATAGTATAGAAGTATTTTCCTGGAAGCAAAGAAACAAGACAGAATAGCTAAAACAGAATAGACACAAACATCCTGATAATAGGGGTTTTTGAAGAAAGAAAAAAATAGAAACAGGCAAGGTAACTTTCTAAGAATTTAAAGAAAAAAACGGTTTAAAAAATTGGTGTAATGTTTAATATTTTTGAGAGAGAGAGAGACAGACTGTGAGCCAGCAAGGGGTAGGTAGAGACAGAGGGAGACACAGAATCTGAAGCAGGCTCCAGGCTCTGAGCTGTCAGCACAGAGCCGGATGCGGGGCTTGAACACCCGAACCATGAGATCATGACCTGAGCCGAAGTCAGACGTTTGACCGACAGAGCCACCCAGGCAACCCAAAAGGAAAAAAGTTCTTAAAAGTGAAGCATCCATGCAGTGTCAGGTAAGTCTCAGGCATTCTCTAGTGTTCGGAACGAAGTGGCCCAGTGGTAGTGTGCTGGAAGCCGAGCTATCCCAGCCTGGGTGGCCGGGCCCGGGCAGTGGGCGAATCGGGATTGCAGGGCGGCCTGAGAGTGAAGCTTCTTGTACTCCCGTTTTTAGGTAATTCGGCCTTATTAAAGTATCTGGGGTATTGCCTGTTGGGGAGTTGCCCTCAGCAGGCCCCCTGGGAAAAGAACTATTGGGGAAAGAAATAAGGTTCCGCAAGAAACTGTGCGGCCCTACATTTAGCCCTTGCCATCCCCTATGGAGACTCTTCTACGTGCAGGAAGGATAGCCTCATATATTTGCCAGCAAAGGAGGCTGATAAAGGAGAGACATATGGATTTGAAAGCCTCACTCCGGCAGCTAAGGCGTGTATCTCTGGGCACAGGAGACTTCCACCCCTAGGCCCACCTGGCCCCCCGGAGGCATTCCAGATGATGACTGAACCTAGTCGGTTAAGGTACAGAATGGTTCATTGTTCTAGGTGCATTGTCTCTCTGAGAATGTATGAGGCATGGGTTTCTAATGCTTTTTCAGCCCCTTTCTGGCACCTCTGACCGAGGCAAACACATTGTTCTTCTGGCCTCATGTGGTTAGGAGGTCATGTCCCTGCAACTGTTCCACTTGAGGTGTTGAGAAATGGAGGGCCTTTCACTAGAACAGCAAAGCAAATGCTTTGTAGATTATAGATAAATGCAGACGCATAATGGAATAATGTAAGAAATTAATCTGTAATCAAAGGGTATGCGGGAAAGTTAGGGGAAATCACCATGTTATTTCTTAAAGGTTGTTTATACATAAGAACATTTTCAAAATTAGGTAATGTTAGAAAATCATAGTTGATGTATGCTACAAGGAAATCACTAGCATATATAATGCCACTTTTGCTACAATAAATTGGCCAGTTCAACACACTGCTGTTGTCTGTGTCCATTTTTATTTTAGTTTTAGTTTTTTATTTTCTAGTTTTTTTATTTTGGTTTTGTTTTATTTTCACCGACGCCGTTCTTCCTTCGGGAACCCCTGGTTGCTGGAGCGGGTCCCCGGCAGTACTGTGCAAACTTATGAGGGTCACTACCTATGCAAGCTCAATGTTTAGGAATTCCTGTGGAGAACAGACTCCATCTCTGAAACACACAAGAAACCAGGTTAGGGATAAAATTTCAAATTGGAAAATGTGGCTGGGGACCAGTCTGGTCATATGCAATAAATGCAGAATCCCCGGAAAGCAGCAAGATATAGTTGTTCTGATTAAGAACACGGTGAAAATGAGAGTTTTGATTTTCCCCAACTCTGTCTTTCAAAATCTTGTCTGGCCAGTACAGAAGACAGATAGATGGCTCCTGAAGGTTGACCGTGTTGAGGTTTACGTGAGGTGGTACTTCTGATGGCCTCAGTTGTAACCGATATTGTGAAGACTGTAAGGCAAGTACAGATCAAGGGCAATGTTATGCCAGTATGGCGTTCCTTCTCTTTCCACCTTGTCCCAGCTTAGAGCAGCCCTCATACCCATTACCCTTCCCAGAACTCATGACTCTAACTCAACCTCCGGTCCACTCTCCTACTCCATGCTGTGTTGCCCACCACTCTGGTAATTACTTTGTTGTCTCATATTCATACTGGGTCTGGAGCTCACATCGCTTCTGCCTCTAGGTGAAACCTTTTTGCACATCCTCTGGGACTTACTCTGTGGAGTGGAGGGCTTAGGGTGCTTTCTCAAGACTCCAGCGACTTCAGTTCTCTCTCCTTTCCCTGCTGTTCTCTCTTCCCCTTTCGCGTTTTCTTGGCTAGGGAAAGTTGCTTTTTGATAAGCTGAGTATTCTCCCAGACCTTTTCTTATTTCTGAACCATCACTTTTAAAAGTCAAAGTTCAAGAAGTTGGATATTTTGGTGTCTGTATTCTATAGTTTCTCTTTCTAGTGTGGGAGCCCTGACCGCTCCTTGAATTTGAGGGCAGTCAATAGGGTAATAGGGAACACTGAGATCAAATGCTTTGGCTCATGTCAACAAGTATTCCACACATTCATTTTATCCTTTGTATGCAGGTGTAAGGGTTAGCTCCTACTTTAGGGCCCTTGGGGTGTATAACACACAAGCCAGATACTGGCCGGAACAAAGACATCCTCACTTTGTGATGTCAACCCTAGTACCTGGTGCCCTAGTCTTCTAAAGATTTTACAAAGTTATAGCAAGCTGCTTCCAGTGTTTAGTCTGGAGCCTGCCTTTCTGTGCTTATTAATCAGGAAGGAAGCTGCGGGAAGAAGGCTGAAAGAAGTATAGCTCATTTTTTCTGCTCACCTTACTGACCTTGATAACTAGCAACCTTGTATTCCCTACTTGGTGCCTGTGCTTGATTGTTCTTTGGAACTCTGCCTCAAAGAGCCTCTACATCAGCAGCAGCATGCATTTTTTTTTTTTTTTTGGTGGCAATTTCTGGATAGAAGCTTCTGCTCTGACTTATCTGTCAACCTGATACTGCATTCTTTCTGTTACAAGAAAATTGTCTACGCATAAAGTATTTTGATATAGGGCAATATACTCTCTCATCACAGAGAACTCTGTGATAGAGTTCTTCTATTATGTAAAATTTTATTGTTGTCTTCCCGTCAATTGAGGCCTAACACATCTATAGTAAAGGGCATAACATATATTAGTTATAAATACACTAGTCATAAATCTATACACCAAGGAATTTTTACATATATAGATGCGTCTAGATAACTTCGTTACTCTAAAATGTTCTCCGTGCCTCTGTGTCATTCACAACCTTCTTCCCACCATGAAAGTAACCTATATTCTCACTTCTATCACCGTAGACTACTTTTGTCTCTTTTTGAACTTTGTGTGAATGGAATCATAAATTATATGATTTTTTGTAACCAGCTTCTTTCACTCCATATAATGCATGTGAGGCTTATCCTTGCTACCTCAGTTATCCTCTGTTGTACTGCTGCGTGGTATTCCATTAGATGAATATTGCTACTATCTTTATATAAATTGAAAAAGGAGGGCAGAAGCTCATACTTGCTCAGTCTGCCGTCTTGCACGAAAAGGTTACGTGGTTCTCATAATAGAGTACATCAAATCTGTCTTATGTTGTATTGTTACCCTCAAAAGACTGTGAGTTACTTAAGAAGAAGAACATGCATTGATATAATTTTTGTGCTTCAAAAATACGTGATAATTACACACCGTATGGTTAGAATTCCATTAATATATGCTCAAAAGCAGTCACTTCAGGGAAATTTCTGTAGCCAAAAAGTGAATGAAATTAAAAATAATAGGAAGTTTTATTTCTTCAAAGGTAAATATGATTTCTCTAGTACAAAGTGGCTAACAAATTAAAGATGTTATTTATGCGTGCTGGTTTATGTCTTTGCCCAAATAATACCCCTTTGGAGGATTTACTTAAAGTCTAGCTGCACTGAAAAGAAAATTTTTGAAATGTAACAATTTTTTACAACCTGTAGTATAGAGAATTTCAGAGAGTGCATACATTACATAAACATTTACACAGTGAATTGATTTGGTAGAGAGAATATCTAAAATAATTTGTAGGAAGAGTTGTTATTACTGGCCATTCATAATTACTGTTACTGAAATTTCACATTATGAGATTTTCAAAAAAATTTTTTTTAATGTTTATTTATTTTTGAGAGAAAGAGAGACACAGAGCATGAGCAGCGGACGGGCAGAAGGAGAGAGAGACACAGAAGTCGAAGCAGGCTCCAGGCTCTGAGCTATCAGCACAGATCCCAATGTGGGGCTCGAACCCATGAACCGTGAGATCATGACCTGAGCCAAACTTGGACGCTTAACCAACTGAGCTACCCAGGGGCCCCAATTATGAAATGGTCTTAAGGGAACTTTTCCCTGAGTGATCTATTTTCTTTTTATTTAAGTGTATTTATTTATTTTGAGACAGAGAGTGAGTAGGGGAGGGGCAGAGAGAGGGAGAGGGAATTCCAAGCAGGCTCCACATTGGCAACATTGTAGTCCCACTCGGGGCTTGATCCAAGGACTGTGAGATCAAGAGTCAGTCTCTTAACCAACCGAGTGACCCAGGAACCCCTGTGTGATCTATTTTCATAAATGGATTATAAAAGTGATTATAAAATGTGGATGAAATATTACTATTTAAGAGGGCATAAAATTTTGCATTGAACAGGCCATGTATCATGGTCGAATTTGAACTGAGAGGAGGACCAAGGGGGAAAATAGATGCTCAGAAATATCCATGAGGTATTCTTTGCTGACAAAGAGTCAATCTTTTGCTTATACTGGGATTGTGTCTCTGGTTCATTAGTTTAGGTATTTTTCTCCTTATATATAAATATATCAAGTAACTTGTATTTTTGTGTAGATTTTCTAGATACAAGAAGAGACTTTAGTTAAGACAACATATGCTTGTTTCTAGTGCATTACATTTAGGCACGTTAAAATCTGGAGATGTGCTGAGGAAAACAAAATGCTATTAAAGTTTCTGTGTTTCTGTGATATCCCCAGGGAGATTTCTCCCAGTTGAAAAGTTGGCTTTCACAAAACTATTTCCAAACCGATTCATTGGCTTGCCTCCTGTTAATGGAAATTTAGTGGAAATAAAACCAAGTTCATGAGCAAAACAGAAACAAAATTTTTGTTCAAGACTTTCAAAAGGCTAAAGCATAAATGAAATATGGAAAGGAATGTGAAGACATATATTAATACTTGGAAATTTACATGATGTTTGAAGGAAGATTTGATGCGAGAAATGGAACTTTCCCTTCAGTTTTAGGGTGTGCTGCCATTCCTGCGGCCATTGAAAGAGATAACTTCATGTTTACATGTGAACACAATATTTTTCAGTAGCAAACAATAGGCTGTGGGTTGGCAAAATTCCTCACGTGAATAGTTAATTATTTAGGGAGAAGCTATAAGATTATTCCAGAATATTATAACAGTTAATTGTAAGTGAAATCTCATCTCTTTCCTGAAAAGATAGATGTAATTCTTAATGGGAGATGAAATTAATTAAGGACAAAATTATATATGATTCTTATAATCATAAGTCTCCTTTGGTTTCCCATAGACCCATATGATATTTGAGATTCATTCTAGCAATCTCTATGCCAGAAATAGAGCTAACCAGGAAACAATCTGGACATTCTGGCCAAGTATTAAAGACTGTGGTTGATTCATGAATAGGTACAAAGAACAATTGTATCTTATCTATCTGTATTGATTTTAGGCAAATTCATTTGTTTCAATGTCATTTGTAAGGATAGACTCCTAATTTTCAGGCAAGTTTTGCTAAATAAAAGATAAGTGTTAAGAAAGTTTTTAGACAAATATCTGAAGTATAAAAGGCTTACACATTGTTTCCACGGAGTTCTGCTTTCTGCATATTTGTTCTAAGTAGATGCTTTTCATTCACAAGCACACAACTAATGAATGTTCCTTTCTTAACCATACTTTGATAAAAAATGTAAATCATTTTCTGAAACAATAAACAATGTAGGATGAAACACAAATTCTTTAGGAATCTATCTTTGAATAAGAATGATTGGACTTCTTGTTTTGAAAAATGCCTTTTCCTGGAACACACTAGAATGCATTCTTGGAGCCATCTGTGTAGGGATGATGATTTTATGATAAATGTTGGTCATTTTTCATATCAGAACAATCTTCATCTAAGGGAATCTCCATCTAAAGTTATCTACTTTTCTTCAAATTGGAATTTGTTGGAATTTTACAATAATCTCATTCTCAAAAGAAAACAGAAAAGAATCAAATATAATCCCCACCCCCCCCAAAAGAAAGCTGAGCAAATTCCTATAGATCTCAGATCGATTTGGATGGAAAATATTTTTAACAATATACTCACTAAAACTTTCATCTATTGATAAATGGATCCTAAAATCACAGGACATTTTCTCAGTAATTATCCATTCCATAATTTATTATCCTAAAAAGCCGGTAAAAATTCTGAGAGAAGTCACAATGTTCCTTATACCATAAACAATGAGACAACTGACTGTCCCTATCTTGTTTAGACTGAGTTCAGTAACTTATGAAATTTTTTCATCATGGGAAATTGGTGTTAGAAATGTGAACCTCCCTTCCATTTACAAAACCATGTAGAATAGTTTGATTTTTTTGTTTTTTATTTTTAGTTTGTTTGTTTGCTTATTTATTTATTTTAGAGTGCACACAAGCAAGTGCACACCTGCACATGAGCAGGGGAAGGACAGAGGGAGAGGAAGGGAGAGATTCCCAAGCAGGCTCTGTGCTGTCAGGGGCACAACCTGACGCAGGGCTCGATCTCATGAACTGTGAGATCATAACCTAGGCCAAAGTCAGGGGTTGGTCACTTAACCAACTGAGCCACCCAGGCACCCCTAGAGTAGTTTGATATTAGAGAATATTATGTGTATTTTTGTTGACACTGTGATTTATAGTGATAGATAAAAATGACAATAGTAAACTAAAAAAGAATATAATCTAAATATAAAACAATTTTTTGATAAAATTAAGTAAACCCAGTTCACTATTAAAAATGAGATAAGAAGGGAAGGAAAACTTCCAGACTCATTCGATGGAGCCAGTATTACTTTGATTCCTAAACCAGACAGAGACCCAGTAAAAAAAGAGAACTACAGGCCAATATCCCTGATGAATATGGATGCAAAAATTCTCAATAAGATACTAGCAACTCGAATTCAACAGCTTATAAAAAGAATTATTCACCATGATCAAGTGGGATTCATTCCTGGGATGCAGGGCTGGTTCAACATTCGCAAATCAATCAATGTGATACATCACATTAATAAAAGAAAAGATAAGAACCATATGATCCTGTCAATTGATGCAGAAAAAGCATTTGACAAAATCTAGCACCCTTTCTTAATAAAAACCCTCGAGAAAGTTGGGATAGAAGGAACATACTTAAACATCATAAAAGCCATTTATGAAAAGCCCACAGCTAACATCATCCTCGATGGGGAAAAACTGAGAGCTTTTTCCCTGAGATCAGGAACAAGACAGGGATGTCCACTCTCACCGCTGTTGTTTAACATAGTGTTGGAAGTTCTAGCATCAGCAATCAGACAACAAAAGGAAATCAACGACATCAAAATTGGCAAAGATGAAGTCAAGCTTTCGCTTTTTGCAGATGACATGATATTATACATGGAAAATTTGATAGACTCCACCAAAAGTCTGCTAGAACTGATACATGAATTCAGCAAAGTCATAGGATACAAAATCAATGTACAGAAATCAGTTGCATTCTTATATACTAATAATTAACAGAAAGACAAATAAAGAAACTGATCCCATTCACAATTGCACCAAGAAGCATAAAATACCTAGGAATAAATCTAACCAAAGATGTAAAAGATCTGTATGCTGAAAACTATAGAAAGCTTATGAAGGAAATTGTAGAAGATATAAAGAAATGGAAAAACATACCGTGCTCATGGGTTGGAAGAATAAATATTGTCAAAATGTCAATACTACCCAAAGATATCTACACATTCAATGCAATCCCAATCAAAATTGCACCAGCAGTCTTCTCGAAACTAGAACAAGCAATCCTAAAATTCCTATGGAACCACAAAAGGCCCCGAATAGCCAAAGTAATTTTGAAGAAGAAGACCAAAGCAGGAGGCATCACAATCCCAGACTTTAGCCTCTAACAAAGCTGTCATCATCAAGACAGCATGGTATTGGCACAAAAACAGACACATAGACCAATTGGAATAGAATAGAAACCCCAGAACTAGACCCACAAACGTATGGCCACCTAATCTTTGACAAAGCAGGAAAGAATATCCAATGGAAAAAAGACAGTCTCTTTAACAAATGGTGCTGGGAGAACTGGACAGCAACATGCAGAAGGATGAAACTAGACCACTTTCTTACACCATTCACAAAAATAAACTCAAAATGGATAAAGGACCTGAATGTGAGACAGGAAACCATCAAAACCCTAGAGGAAAAAACAGCAAAAGACCTCTCTGACCTCAGCCGTAGCAATTTCTTACTTGACACATCCCTAAAAGCAAGGGAATTAAAAGCAAAATGAACTATTGGGAACTCATGAAGATAAAAAAAAAAACTTCTGCACAGCAAAGGAAACAACCAACAAAACTAAAAGGCAACCAACGGAATGGGAAAAGATATTTGCAAATGACATATTGGACAAAGGGCTAGTATCCACAATCTATAATGAGCTCACCAAACTCCACACCCGAAAAACAAATAATCCAGTGAAGAAATGGGCAGAAAACATGAATAGACACTTCTCTAAAGAAGACATCCAGATGGCCAACAGGCACATGAAAAGATGCTCAACGTCACGCCTCATCAGGGAAATACAGATCAAAACCACACTCAGATATCAGCTCACGCCAGTCAGAGTGGCCAAAATGGACAAATCAGGAGACTATAGATGCTGGAGAGGATGTGGAGAAACGGGAACCCTCTTGCACTGTTAGTGGGAATGCAAACTGGTGCAGCCGCTCTGGAAAATAGTGTGGAGGTTCCTCAAAAAATTAAAAATAGACCTACCCTATGACCCAGCAATAGCACTGCTAGGAATTTACCCAAGGGATACAGGAGTACTGATGCATAGGGGCACTTGTACCCCAATGTTTATAGCAGCACTCTCAACAATAGCCAAATTATGGAAAGAGCCTAAATGTCCATCAACTGATGAATGGATAAAGAAATTGTGGTTTATATACACAATGCAGTACTACGTGGCAATGGGAAAGAATGAAATCTGGCCCTTTGTAGCAACGTGGACAGAACTGGAGAGTGTGATGCTAAGTGAAATAAGCCATACAGAGAAAGACAGATACCATATGTTTTCACTCTTATGTGGATCCTAAGAAACTTAACAGGAACCCATGGGGGAGGGGAAGAAAAAAAAAAAGAGAGGTTAGAGTGGGAGAGAGCCAAAGCCCAAGAGACTCTTAAAAACTGAGAACAAACTGAGGGCTGATGGGGGGAGTGGGAGGGAGAGGAGGGTGGGTGATGGGTATTGAGGAGGGCACCTTTTGGGATGAGCACTGGGTGTTGTATGGAAACCAATTTGACAATAAATTTCATATATTAAAAAAAAATAAAAATGAGATAAGAGGGGCACCCGGGAGGCTCAGTCGGTTAAGTGTCCGACTTCGGCTCAGGTCATGATCTCACGGTTTGTGGGTTCGAGTCCCACATTGGGCTCTGTGCTGATACCTTGGAGCCTGGAGCCTGCTTCGGATTCTGTGTCTCCCTCCTTTCTACCCCTCCGCCACTCATGCTCTGTCTTGCTCTGTCTTGAAAATAAATAAATGTTAAAAAATGTTTTTTTAAAAAGGAGGTAAGAGATGGGACACCTGGGTGGCTCGGTTGGAGAAGCATCTGATGCCCGATTTTGGCTCAGGTCATGATCTCACAGTTCGTAAGATGGGGCCCCATGCCAGGCTCTGTGCTGACGGTGAGGAGCTTGCTTAGGATTCTCTCTCTCCCTCTCTGTGCATCTCCGCTGCTAAGGTTGTCTCTCACAAAACAAGTAAACAAACATGAAAAATATTTTAAATGAGATAAGAGTAATTCTTGCCTGCCCAATTCCAGAAATGTGATAATATTTATATTTTATTTGAATTGTCTAACATGGTGCATATATACTTAGACACGGGATAAAAACCTGCTTTGATTCAAATCCCCCCCACATACAGCTATGTGGTCTCTGGCAAGTTACTTATCCTCTATGTTGCTTTGATTCCGCAATGACAAAATGTAGATAATAATAATAATACGTACCTCATAGTACCGTTGTGAGGATTATGTAAATTAATCAATGAAGGCATATAGAACGAAGTTGAGCATTTAGTAAACACTGGAAACAAGTGAGCGTATTGACACTTCCTTACTTTTGTGGAGTTTCAGTTCTAATCTAACTCTAATGAGCATCTTCATTGTGCTTTGGACAGTTTAGCGTCTTGGAAATCCCCTGTCGTGAACTCCACAGTCAGCTCAGTCTCTATTCGAAATTGTAATGGGAAGAAAAGATCTCTGGTGTTAAGGGCGTGGCTTCCAGAGCTGGAATCTCTGGGTTTAAATGCCAGCTCTGTCAAGTCGCTTCTGCAGGATTTTGCTAGAGTTACTCAAATTGTCTGTTCCTTAGATTCCACGTCTGCAGAACTGGGAGAGGAGTAGTATCTGTTTCATAGAGCTGTAGAGCAAATTGAGTATATACATCACTCTAGAAGTATCTCATCCTACCAAGTAAGTTTAACTGCTATTTGCACTCTTGTTATAAATTTTTCATTCCCGTAAATGTGTTTGTGTTCCTGGCTCATGGATAGCATGTCTTTGGCATCTTAGGGAGACCAAGCCGACATTTTTTCAAGTTTCTTCTTATTTTCTGTGAAAGCATTTTCATTTAGTCTGCTCTTAACTGTGATTCCATTACATGGTTTATTTTTAATATAAATACTCCTTTTGTCCAAAGATTTTTTTGTTCAGGTATCATCAGAGTTGCAGATCACTCTTGACCTGTTTGCTCTGCTCCTGAATGAGTTGATTAAATCCTTTGTTAGATTTATGATTAAAGGAAGTTTGGGTGTGTGTGCTTCTTTTTTTTTAATTTTTAATTTAACTTTTTTATTTTTTTCAAGTTTTTATTTAAATTCCAGTTAGTTAACATACAGTGGAGTATCAGTTCCATGTGGAGAATTTAGTGATCTGTCCCTTACATACTACACCCTATGTTCATCATGACAAGTGCCCTTCTTAATACCTATCACCTATGTAACCCATGCCCCTGCCCACCTCCCCTCAAGTAACCATCATTTGTTTTCTATAGTTAAGAATCTATTTCTTGGTTTGCCTCTCTTTTTTACCTCCCTATGTTCACTTGTTTTGTTTCTTAAATTCCACATATGACAGAAAGCATATGATATTTGTCTTTCTCCGACTGACTTACTGTGCTTAGTGTAATACACTCTAGCTCCATCCTGTCGTTGCAAATGGCAAGACTTTGTTCTTTTTTATGGCTAAGTAATATTCCATTGTATATTTGTACATCTTCTTTACCCATTCATCATTTGATGGACATTTGGGCTCTTTCCCTACTTTGGCTATTGTTGACAGTGCTGCTCTAAACTGGGCATGCATGTGTCCTTTCGAATCAGCACTTTTGTATCCTTTGGGTAAATACCTAGTAGTACAATTGCTGGATCATGAGGTGGTTCTATATAAAATTTTGAGGAACCTCCATACTGTTTCCCGTGGTGGAGGCATCAGTTTGCATTCCCACCAATAGTGTAAGAGTGTTCCCCTTTCACCACATACTCGCTAACCTGTCATTTCCTGTGTTGTTAATTTTAGCCATTCTGACTGGTGTGAGGTGATATATCATTGTGGTATTAATTTATGTTTACTTGATGATGAGTGATGTTGAGTATCTTCTCGTGTGTCTATTAGACATCCATATATCTTCTTGGAAAAATATCTATTCATTTCTCTGGCCATTTTTTAACTGGATTGTTTTTTTTGGGGGGGGGTTGGGCGGAGGCTGTTGGGTTTTAAAGTTCTTAAAATGTTTTGGATACCAACCTTTTATCAGATATGTCATTTGCAAATATCTTCTCCCATTTCGTAAGTGGTCTTTCAATTTTGTTGATTGTTTCCTTTGCTTGTAGAAGCTTTTTAGTTTGATGTAGTCCCAATACTTTACTGTTACTTTTGTTTCTCTTGCCCCAGAAGATGTATGTAAAAGAATGTTGCTATGGCCCATGTCAGAGAAATTACTGCCTGTGCTCTCCTCTAGAATTTTTATGGTATCAAGTCTTACATTTAGGTTCTTAATCCATTTTGAGTTTATTTTTGTCTATGGTATATGAAAGTAGTCCAGTTTCATTCTTTTGCATGTGGCTGTCCAGTTTTCCCAGCCTTATTTGTTGAAGAGACTGTCTTTTCCCATCAGACATTCTAGCCTGTTTTGTTATAGATAACTTGACCATATAATTGTGGGTTTATTTCTGGGCTCTCTATTCTGTTCCATGGTCTATATACCTATTTTTGCGCCAGTACCATACTGTCTTGTTCATCACAGCTTTCTAATATAGCTTGAAGTCCGGAATTGTGATGACCTCAGCTTTGCTTTGCTTTTTCAAGGTTGCTTTGGCTAGTTGGGGTCTTTTCTATACAAATTTTAGAATTTTTTATTCTAGCTCTGGGAAAAATGAGGGTGGTATTTTGATAGGGATTGTGTTAAATGTGTAGATTGCTTTGAGTAATATAGACATGTTAGCATTATATGTTCTTCCAATCCCTGAGTATGGAATGCTTTTCCATTTCTTTGTGTCATCTTCAAATTCTTTCATCTGTGTTTTAGTTTTCAGAGTACATATCTTTTATATCTTTGGTTAGGTTTATTCCTAGGTATCTTACGGGTTTTGTTACAATTATAAATGGAATTGATTCCTTGATTTCTGTTTCTGCTGCTTAATTATTGGTGTATAGAATTGAAACAGAGTGCATTGATTTTAGATCCTGTGGCCTTATTGAATTCATGTATCAGTCCTAGGAATTTTTGGTAGAGTCTCTTGGGTCGTCTATATGGAGTATCATGTCATCTGCATTGACTTCTTCCTTGCTGGTTTAGATTCCTTTTCTTTCTTTATGTCTGATTGCTGAGGCTAGGACTTCCAGTACTATGTTAAATAACAGTGGTGAAAATGGACATCCTTGACTTGTTCCTGATCATAGAAGAAACTCTCTCAGTTTTTCCCCTTTGAGGATGATATTAATTCTGGCTTTTTTGCATATGGTTTTTATTATGTTGAGTTATGTTCCCTCTAAACCTACTTTGTTGAAGGTTTTTATCATGAATGGATATTGTACTTTGTCAAATGCTTTTTCTGCATCTATGGAAATGATCATATTTTTCTTATCCTTTCTTTTATTAATGTGGTCTATCACATTAATTGATTTGTGAACATCGAACGACCTTTGCAACCCAGGAATAAATCCCACTAGATCTAGTAATGTTATCTTGGATTTGATTTGCTAATATTTTCTGAGAATTTTTGAATCCATGTTCATCAGGGATATTTGCTTGTAGTTCTTTATTCAGTTGAGTCTTTGGTTTTGGTATTAGGGTAATTCTGGCCTTATCTTAGAATGAAATTGTAAGTTTTCCTTCCATTTCTATTTTTTGGAATAGTTTAAGAATAGGCATTAACTCTTCTTTAAGTGTTTTGTAGAATTCACCTGTGAAGACATATGGCCCTCAACTTTTATTTGTTGGGAGATTTTTGATTACTGATTCAATTTCTTTGCTAGTTGTTGGTCTGTTCAAAGTGTTTTTTTTTTAATTTCTTCCTGTTTTAGTTTTGGTAGCTTATATGTTTCTAGGAATTTATCTATTTCTCCCAAGTTGTCTAATTTGTTGGCATGTAGTTTTTCATAATATTCTCTTATGATTGTTTGTATTTCTGCGGTGTTGATTGTTACTTCTCTTCTCTCATTTGTGATTTTATTTATTTGGATCCTCTCTCTTTTCTTTGATAAGTCTCTTTAGGGGTTTATCAATTATTAATTTTTTTCAGTGAACCAGCTCCTGGTTTTATTGATGTATCCTATTGGTTTTTAGTTTCTATATCATTTATTTCTGTTTTAATTTTTATAATTTCCCTCCTTATGCTGGCTTCAGGCTTTGTTTGTTATTATTTTTCTAGTTCCTTTAGGTGTAAAGCTAAGTTGTTTATTTGATCTTTTTCTTGTTTCTTGAAATAGGCCTGTACTGCTATAAATTTCCCTCTTAGAACCACTTTTGCTGTCTCCCAAAAGTTTTGGACCTTTGTGTTTTCATTTTCACTTGTTTCCATGTACTTTTTATTTCTTCTTTGATTTCCTGGTTGACTCATTCATTCTTTAGTAGCATTGTTTTTCACATTCAGGTATTTGTGGTCTTTTCAAATTTTTTCTTGTGATTGATTTCAAGTTCCATAGTGTTGTGATAATAAAATACACATGATATGATCTCAATCCTTTCGTACTTGTTGAAGCCTGATTTGCAAACTACTATGTGATCTATTCTGGATAATCTCCCATATGCAATTGAAAAGAATGCGTGTTTTGTTGCTTTAGGATAAAATGTTCTGAATATACCTATTAAATCCAACTGGTTCAGTGTGCCATTCAGTCATTGTTTCTTGTTGATTTTCTGCTTACGTGATCTGTCCATTGATTTAAGTGGGGTATAAATGTTTCCTACTATTTTTGTATTAGTATCAGTGAATTCCTTTATGTTTGTTATTGATTATCTTATATATTGGGTTCTCACATGTTGGGGGCATAAATATTTTTTTTATGATTTCTTGAATTTTATTTTATTTATTTTTTCAATATATGAAATTTATTGTCAAATTGGTTTCCATACAACACCAAGTGCTCATCCCAAAAGGTGCTCTCCTCAATACCCATCACCCACCCTTCTCTCCCTCCCACCCCCCATCACCCCTCAGTTTGTTCTCAGTTTTTAAGAGTCTCTTATGCTTTGGCTCTCTCCCACTCTAACCTCTTTTTTTTTCCTTCCCCTCCCCCATGGGTTTCTGTTAAGTTTCTCAGGATCCACATAAGAGTGAAACCATATGGTATCTGTCTTTCTCTGTATGGCTTATTTCACTTAGCATCACACTCTCCAGTTCCATCCACGTTGCTAAAAAGGGCCATATTTCATTTTTTCTCATTGCCACGTAGTATTCCATTGTGTATATAAACCACAATTTCTTTATCCATTCATCAGTTGATGGACATTTAGGCTCTTTCCATAATTTGGCTATTGTTGAGAGTGCTGCTATAAACATTGGGGTACAAGTGGGGGCATGAATATTTATAATTGTTAGATCTTGTTGGAGAGTCCCCTTTATCATGATATAGTGCCTTGTTATTGTCTTTAGTTTAAAATCTAGTTTGTCTGATTTAAGTATTGCTACTGTGGCTTTTTTTGGCATCCATTGCATGATAAATATTTTTCCATCTCCTCATTTTCAATCTGCAAGTGTCTTTAAGTCTAAATGAGTCTCTTGTAGACAGCACATAGATAGTTTTTTTTTAATCCATTATGACATTCTCTTTGATTTGAGTGTTTGGTCCATTTACATTCAGAGTAATTATTGAGTGATATGTATTTAGTGCTAGTTTATTACGTGTTCTGTTGTTGTTTCTGGAGATTTTCTGTTTTCTCTCTTTGTCACTTTTGGTATTTCCTTCCCACTCAAAGAGTCCCTTTTAATATTTCTTGCAGGTCTGGCTTAGAGGTTGTGAACTCCTTTTTTTTTTTTTTTTTTAAATTTTTTTTCAACGTTTTTAATTTATTTTTGGGACAGAGAGAGACAGAGCATGAACGGGGGAGGGGCAGAGAGAGAGGGAGACACAGAATCGGAAACAGGCTCCAGGCTCTGAGCCATCAGCCCAGAGCCCGACGCGGGGCTCGAACCCACGGGCCGCGAGATCGTGACCTGGCTGAAGTCGGACGCTTAACCGACTGCGCCACCCAGGCGCCCCGGTTGTGAACTCCTTTAGTTTTTGTTTGCCTGGGAAGCTCTTTATCTCTCCTTCTATTATGTACGATAGCCTTGTTGGATAGAATATTCTTGGCTGCAGATTTTTGCCATTCAGCATGTCGAATATATCATGCCACTCACTTCTGGCTTGCCAAGTTTCTGTTGAGAGATCTGCAGCTAGCCTTATTTGTCTTCCTTTGTGAGTTTGGGACCGCTTTTGTCTTGCTCTTTAGAATCTTTTCTTTATCGCTGTATTTTGCAAATTTAATTCCAATATGTCTTGGTGTTGGCCTGCTTTTACTGATTTTAATGGCATCCTTGGTGTCTCCTGAATTTGGATGTCTGTTTCTTTTTAAGGAGGTTTTCAGCTACCATTTCCTCACATAAATTTTCTGCCCCTTTTCTCTCTTCTTCTTCTGGGATTCTTGTGATAGGAATGGTATTACGTTTGATGGAGTCACTGAGTTTCCTAAGTCTATTCTCATGATCCATATTTTTTCTCTTTTCTTCACCTCAACATATTGCAGTATTGCAAGGCTTTAGTGAAATCTCTCTTAGCTCTAGTGGTTGCTTCTTTGAATCTGTGGAGGAACTGGAAAACTCTAATGCTTGAAATGAGATATTGTCAAGACTCTTCCTTGTAGTTGTAGGAAACATCCTTTTGTTCCCTGTGAGTTTCTATCTGTAACCCTAAAATAGAAACTTCCACTGTTTGCAGGCTTTGGAAAGCAGGGTCCACATTTTTGTTCACTCAACAATGTAGACATAGGAAAAGAAGTAAGAAGGAGTAAGTGTACACATACATGGAACAGTCTCTTTTTTTTTATTTTCTCGTTATGGAGCAGCCTGTCCACACTATCAAAGACTCCTCACTCCTTCCCACTATAACCTTGTCAAGGCAGCTTTTTCTCTCCAAAGAGACAATATACCACTGCCCCTGTGCTCTGCTACTGAACATGGGGTAAAATTAATTGTGGTGACAAATCATGCGGATGTTTGATTCTGGCCATGTAACAAACTATGTTCTGCAATCTAGTTTTATCAGTGATAAACATAATATTTTTCATACTTCTAACTTTTGTGCTCTTTTCCTTTTTCCCTTCCTCCTTCCATTCCTTCTTCTTCCTTTCCTTTTCTCTCTCTCTCTTTTTCTCCTCGTCCCTCTTTTCTTCCCTCTCTTTTGTAAACGTTCCATGTGCACCTAGAAGAATGTTGGGTATATTGTTCTAAATATGAATTAGGTAGAGTTGTTGCATAATGTTTAAATCTTTTATAAATAAATCCTTTATTATTTTGTTGTTGTTGTTGTTCTATTAGTTACTGACCAAAGTATGTTAAAACTTCCAACTCTGATTAAGGATTTGTCAATTTCTCTTCTTACGTATCTCAACTTTTGCCTTAGGTATTTTGAGCCATGTTATTAGGTATTTTTTTATTGAGTTGAACTTTCTTTTTAAGTTTATTTTTTTATATATTTTGAGAGAGAGAGAGATAAAGAGCAGGGGAGGGGCAGAGAAAGAAGGAGACAGAATCCAAAGCAGCCTCTGCAATGTCAGTGCAGAGCCCAGTGCCACGCTGGAACTCACACACCGTGAGTTCATGACCTGAGCAGAAATCGAGAGTTGGACACTTAACTGATTGAGCTACCCAGGCACCCCATTGTTGAATTGAGCTTTTAATCATTATGGAATTTCAGTTTTTCCAAGTTTGTATGTCTTAAGATCTATTTTAGATATTAATGTAGCCCTGTCAGTGCTTAGTGAATGTGCTTTGCTTTGTATTTTAATTGCAGTGTGTAGTGTAGGGTAAGAAAAACTTTCCCTTTACGTTCCTAGGATGCAAAGCTGGGTCTGTGAGATAAACTGAAAACAAGCAGATTCATTGAGAAAAGATATACAAATGTATTACTTTTTAGTATGTGCACAGGGGCACACATGGAAAAAAGTGAATACTCAAATAAACAATAAGATTTGAGAGCCTATATATTATCTTAATAGGGGAAATGTAGGCCACTTAAGAGAGAGTAAACAATCTCCAGAAAAGAAAAATGAACCTCTAGAAAAATAGATGAGAATTGTGATAGTTTGTGACTAAATTTGTCTGGATGTGGTGTTGACTTTGAGTCTCCTCTCCTATGACAAGAGTCATATTTTGCTGCTTGGTGAAACTCTTGGGAAGGGATTTATGACATTTGAACTCTTTCTGGAGGATGTGTCTCTAGGCAGATAAGGGGAGTTCTTGTCTGTAGAAATTATTTACCATATTCCTTCTATATTCATTAATTTGAATTATTCCATAAGAAAGAGTTATCTCTTTTCATTTATTTAGTTTGTTGCTTATTTACCCTTTTGTTATTAGAGGTTCATGAATATTTACCATATTCCCTGTATTATAATCCAATATTATTATTATTTCTTTTGTTGCTCAAATTGTTCCAGATTTGACTATTGGGAAATGGGTAACTGTGTCAATTTGGCATCTTATCCTTATTTTATTTTATCATTTATCCTTTTTTTTGGTACTTTCTTATTGGTACCACAAAATGTTCCATGTTCATCTCATTTTTGCATATTATCTGTTCTAGTCTCCAAATCAGCTATTATTCCAAGTAGCTCTGGTTCCTTTTATTTAGGGAATTGTATTTAGAAAATAATTTCTTAGAATCTGGGTGTCAGTATCTCACCAAACATGAATCTTATATATAAGTCTGTTATACTCTGCTCCATGTTCCAAGTTTTTATTTTCCAATGAACCATTCATGTAGAATTTTTCAGCATTTAGCACAGTGGTTTTTATTATTGCTATTTTATATTAGGTACTTCACCCAAGTACACTTTTTAGTTGGATAATGATTTAGATGACAAGCAGTAGGCTAATGATTTGGTTGAACTGGAATGGTCCTCAGAGCGGAAAATCTTAAAGGGTAGATACATTTTCTTAGAGACAATTTATTTGACATTCAGCTACACGACTGACAAATGGTTGAAATAATGAACCATGAGGGTGTCTCTATGTTTGAAATCATATAAAATAACAATTAAATATTAATGAATAAATCCAGGATATTGTTTTGACATAGATCAATATTTAAGTTAGCAAGAACAGGATGAAAGGAATTGATTTGTGGTCAAGCTCAGATGCAACTTCGTTCAGGTACTATTTCTAGTGAGACAGGAATTCCTAAAGAGCACACTACATGAAGGCTGACAAGTTATACTCAAGCATAGCCAAGAGAGGAAGAAGTCACTGCAGAGGGAAACATAACTCACTCATCTTCGAGACTATAGAGGAAATAGAAATTATAACTTCAAGCATAGATTTTCAGCAAAAACACAAGCATAGAAGAATTTGAAATAAGTTGAATGAATAGAAATATAGGATCTTAAGAACAGATAAGCTGTTTACCAACATGTGCCTTTATCAAAAGAAATGGGTCACTTAGAATATTTACATTCAACAATCACTATTTGAGCACCGGCTGTATGTCAACTAATGAGCCAGACAGTGGAGGTGTAGTGAGCATTACAGGACCAGCCCACCATTACACCAGCCTCCAAGTCTCAGCCGTGGGTCAGAATGTAGTCTCTGGTGAACCTGCCAGACTGCCTTCTGGGAGTATAAATGCTAAACACAGGTTAAGAAGGAGATAAATCTGTTGGTGCTCAGTCATCTTTGACAATAAATTTCATGAGTTCTACCAGTTAGAGAAGAGCAGCCTTGATTCCAGTTTTTTTCTAAGGCCTGATCATTTTGCTAGCATTTCCCTTAATATTGTAAGCTTCTCAGGATTTTTCAAAATAAATTCCCATTAAGAAATTATCGGACTAGCCAGAATCAGTTTGTGAAGGACCCTAAATGACACAGTCATTGAATGAATTTTGTCATTATGAAATCCAAATATATGTTCCTAACCCTTCAGAAGACAACTCCCTATGAAGTTACAAGATGGAGCTGATTCAAAAGCAGAAGAAATGAGCTAGTGTTGGGAACTAGTGTCTATGAGTTTGGGAGGGAAATTGCAAAGATGCACGTCTTCACTTGCATGTTGGTTTTTACAAAGTTGACTGAATGATGCCTGTAGAAGAGAATTATTATGCAGACCTTGAGAGCAGTAGCAGAAGCTCTGTGTGGTTGGGTCTGTAGCTGCTGAAGAAGGTTAGATAAAGAAGCGTCCCTTAGCTCACACATCTTAGTCCAACAGAATTCAAGACTTCACAGCAGCTTTGAAGAGCAAAAGGAGCACTGATAATTATGGTGATCAGCATGGACTGGAAGCAGGCTCCTCTGCCATTTTATGGGAGCCCATAAGCCTTCACATTCCTCTACCAGCCTTGGGAGAGGGAGGGTCCTTTGGTATTTCACAGCTAAGATGCTAAGATGTCATTTTACATTAAAATCATGGGTAGAGGCTTAGAGCCATAATTCATTTGATTTTAAGTAAACTAATGAAAACGAATATGTATCAAGTACTATAAGCCAGAAACTCTAATTTTTTTAAAAGCTTACTTCATTCGTTTTGAGAGAGAGCACGAGAGGGGCAGGGAGAGAGGGAGAGAGGATCCCAAGTAGGCTCTGCACTGTCAGCATGGAAACCGACATGAGGCTCAAACCCACTAACCATGAAATCATGACCTGAGCAGAAAACAAGTCATTTGTTCAGCTGACTGTACCATCCAGGTGCCCCTGAGCCAGGAACTCTTCTGAGAGCTTCACATGTATTGACTTATTTAGATGTCATTTTACATTATTGATGTGGGTACTCAAGCATAAATAATGTAGCTCAAGGTCATATGGTGCAGATTCCAGTGCAGGCAGTCTGACTTGAGCCCAACTCCAGTTCACTGTGCTATATTTTGTGTGCGTGTTTGTGTGTGTGTTTCAGTTGTGAATTATTTTAACCATACAGAAAGAATAGGAAAAAGCACATAAATTCTTGTTTTCCTAACTCTTAATTGTATTCGATCTTCATTATATGTCACATTTTCTTCAGATATTTTTGAGATAACCACTATCACGAATTCAAAGTATTTTTTACCACGTTATACATCCATAAACATTATTTTGAATAGTTAAAACATTATAAACTTAAACAGATTGTGCCATATTAAATATAACATTCTGCAGATTGCATTGATTCAAACATAATAATTTACAGTTTCATTCGTCTTGAAATATGTAGCATGGTGTCATTTTTTTAAAAACTATATTATGTTTATTATATTTCCTTTTTTTTGAATCGTTGGCTGGGTAACTTGTCCTATTTTTAATGCTTGGTTTCAGTAACTATATTTATCTAGCTTTTGGTTATGTGAGTGCATATTTGATAATAATATATGTTACTGATGAATTGTATATTTTAATTGAAAAAAGATCCTGTATCAGTTAAAGACTTTTTATAATTGTGAGTCACCACATACTCAACTTAAAATCAATGTGAACAAATTAAGCATTTATTTTTTCTCGTGAAACAGGACATCTAGATATGTGCAGTTAATGGCACCGGTTCACTGACTCAAAGAAATCAAAACTGAGGTCTCTGTTAATTTCTTGACCTTGAGGTGGCTACTCTAGCTGAAGTTAACACACCTATTTTTCAAGCAGAAAGAGAACAAAAGGGAAAAGAAAGCAACCGGGAGAATAGATACATCTAGAATTCTTATGTTTTCCAAGGGAAAATGGATATTGGGTGTTGAATGGCAGTGAAGGTCAGGTTTGCACTCCTCAGTTAAACCTACATCACCTTCTTCCTTTAATGTGTTAAGTAATTTTTTTCCTTTAATATGTAATTGAATGATCCTATTGTGTGGGCAGTATAATTATACTACACAGATTATTTAACAATAATGCAAACCACTTAAAAGTCTCTCTAAAAAAGGACTACTGAGTTTTGACTAGCATTCTTAAAATCAATAACCAACAGATGTGAGAATTATCAATACCCACTCTGTTATTGGTGTGCTGACTACCTAAAAATCTTATACTATCATCTCACACTGATGCACTAAATAATTTTCTTTTTCAAAAAGAGATTTTAAATGTTTATTTACTTTGAAAGAGAGAGACACACAGAGCATGAGGGGGGAGAGGCAGAGAGAGAGAGGGAGACATAGACTCTGAAGCAGGCTCTAGGCTCCGAGCTGTCAGCACAGAGCCCGTTGTGGGGCTCGAACCCACGAACCGTGAGATCATGACCTGAGCCGAAGTCAGACACTTAACTGACTGAGCCACCCAGGTACCCCAATAATTTTATTTTTTTTTGAATTTTATTTATTTATTTTGAGAGAGACAGAGAGAGCATGAGTGGGGGAGGGGCGGAGAGCGAGGGGGACAGAGAATCCCAAGCAGGCTCTACACCATGAGCACAGAGCCCAACATGGGGCTCCAACCCGCAAAACTGTGAGATCATGACCTGAGTGGAAACCCAGTCAGACACCTAACTGACTGAGCCACCCAGGCACCCCCACTAAATAATTTTCTGATGAAACATTGGCATAAACATCGTTAATATTAGTGTGAAAAATTTAAAAACTCTCAAACAAGGAGATTAGACAAGTTATTGCATACATATACAATTAATATTTTAACCATTAAAATAATATTTTGCAGAAAAAAATACTTAAACCATCACAATTTGGCTTTTATATTTAAACCATCACAGTATGTCATCACAATATGATACCTTGTGAAAAAAAGAAGACGGTGATGCTTTTATATGAAAAAAAAGTACATGGAAAATATACAGTAAGAACAAGCATTAAACATCACTATGGTTGCTTTTTCATTAAAATAATGCACTATTTCATTGATATTATTAACAGTAAGAGATTTTACCATTTAGAACATGTGCTACGTGAATAAAAGAAATGAAGGAGATGAATACAAAATTCGCAAACTTTAAAAGTTTTACTATAGCTCTATAGTCACAAATAAAACTAGACAAATTGAGAGGTGATATTTGAACCACAGACTACAGATTTTTTTGAAATTGTTAGCATTTCACAATGATACAGGATGTATTAAAGATAAACATTCTTTTATAATAAAATGATGCCAAACGTAGCTACACATGAAGTATTATTTTTATCAAGTTCAGTAAAACTCAGGAATAAAACACATAGCTTTATGAATAAATATTCTAACAAAAATATTCATAGGGAACAAAGCAATATTTTAATGGAATAAAGTTTATGTTGTTTTTCTTGGAAATATGTTTGCCTATTCTAATTAGAACGTCTGTCTTCAATATGCTTTTGTAGCTGCATATGTCCTAGTCTCTTGGATTCCTGAAGAAACATAGATGCCACAGAAACCATTAAACAATGCTTAAAATATTGCTTCTTAGGCCACATTCCTAATGCATAGGTTACAAGCCAATGTGAAAATACCGCTCACCTTGCCCAGGATACAACATCTTTCCTTATTTGATATCATGCTTGATAGAGTACATTCCAAAAGACTGCAACAGCTCTTTTTGGCAGATGAAATTTGCTGAGACAGATACGATAATAAATAATACAAAGTCTGCTCAGTGATAGAGGAGCTTTTCCACAGGAAGAGGAAATGTCATGAGGCAGGAAGATTTTCACAAATGTGTTATTTTCAATAGCAGGAATGGAAAATATACATTATAAATGCTTTTTCTTTTTTTCTTTAGGTCTAGTTCAGTAAACTGAATTTTACTGTTATAAGAGGAAAAGAATGAATTTTCAGAAGATTCCATTGAAAATTTAGAGCTCAATAAGGGGAAATATTATCGCCTTATTTAATATGTTTATCATTATTCTATATGGGCATGATATTAGTCATGATGTTAAAATTATATTTGCTTTTAATATCAAAACTGGAGAATGGGGTGGCTTAGTCGATTAAGCATCCAACTTCAGCTCAGGTATGATCTTGCTGTCCATGGGTTCCAGCCCCGCGTGGGGCTCTGGGCTGACAGCTCAGAGCCTGGAACCTGCTTCAGATTCTGTGTCTCCCTGTCTCTCTGCCCCTCCCCCACTCATGCTCTGTCTCTCTCTGTCCCTCAAGAATGAATAAATGTTATAAAAAATGTTAAACAGATTAGAAACATTAAAAATATATCAAAACTGGAAGTAAAAACTGACAGATTGGACATTAGAATATTCTGATATTTTTGGTACAATTATTTTGAGTAACGATAGCATGTTTCATCTGACTTTCAACGTAATTTAGAAAAATCATCTTTATAGTATTCAGATGTTGTGAGAACATGTATGGTTGGTATGGCTCTTGGCCCACAAGTTTAATTATGAAAAAACAATTGCTGGCTTGATTTTCACTCCTATCAACCTTTCAGTAAGAGCAGTTATCACCGTGTCCTTTCATCTCTTGCCATGTTCCACCAACATTTGGGAAGTTTACTTAGCCCCTGGAAGAGGAAAGTCCTTTATTTTCCGGGAAATATCATGGTCACTGCAGGTAGAGTCGCACTGTCCAAATGGCCGCAGCCATTCAAAGACGAATCGTCTTTGAGGTCCTGCTTTCCTGGTGCACAGAAACCTCTCCCTGAGGTCTGGATACCTCATAGGCATTGCCTTGGAAGAGTGCTCTAGTCTCGGTTCCAGATTGAAAGCCCCCTCTTTTCTCTATTTGGCAGAAACTTGCATCTCTTCCTTGATGATCCTCTCTCGGTCCCTCTACTTTCCAGGGTCTCCTATCATGATTACTCATTCTGCTTAGGCTTTTATGAAAGACATACTTCTTTGAGATATGCTTGCTTTTATAGTTGCCAAAATCTTTGACTCAAGAAGTTAAAAAGTCTGGCTACAAAATTGAAATGGAAAAACAAATATGCAAATATGAGGGGAATTTAAAGAGCAAAATAAAAGCTAGTATCTCAAAGATTACTGTGCTAGGAATTAAGTACCAGACAGTACTTAAATGCAAGGATTTAAAATGTATTACGTAGTCACTCAGTAAAGGTGGTGAAAAGTTGAGAAATGAGAATGTGTGTTGACTTTGTAGTTGCTGACATCCACACGCCTCTACGCCAAATTAGCATCCACCTATAAATATGGGCTGACCCTTCAGTCTGGGATGGTCTTGATTCCAGATGAATTGCTCTCTGGGAGAGCCTGGAATGAGGATTGTACCTGCAGTCCTTCTCATTCTCATTCCCGGACCGTACTTTGGTTGTCCAGTTCTTTGTGCTAAATAAAATTCCTGATCTCTGTTGCTAATAATTTGCCTCGCTGAAGTTCTGGAATTGCCAGTTGTTGGAACGCTTCTGGTTTGGATTTGGCTAACCTTTCAATCCCTCATCTGCAATCTGGATATATGTTTATAGATCTATCCTTAGATTAACGGGGGAGGGGCAGAGAGAGAGGGAGACACAGAATCAGAAACAGGCTCCAGGCTCTGAGCCATCAGCCCAGAGCCCGACGCGGGGCTCGAACTCACGGACCTGGCTGAAGTCGGACGCTTAACCGACTGCGCCACCCAGGCGCCCGTATCTATTGCCATTTAAATGAGCCTTCAAGCATGCCCTCACTTCTGCCCTTATTCTGGTATTTAGGTAAGGTATTAATCAGAATGTAAACAAGACCCTGATGGGGGAAAGAAAAGGTTCCTTTCATATTGGGTATTTACCAGTTTCAAAAACATTGCTGCCAAATGGACCTGATTTGTTTTTTTTCCATTGTGAGCTGGTCATAGCGTTCAGGTTTTTTTTTTTATTAGAAGATAATTTCGAAAGGGCAGCACAAGCGTATCTTGTAATAAGGTAAGCAGGCGTTAAGGTCAACAAGCCACTGCCAAAGGGATTGGTTGCTGAGAATTGAAGACAGGCTTCCTGTTTCAAATGGTATCTGGGGAAATTTCCATTAACTCCGTTCCTAGTAGAATGAAACTGAGTGAAATTGATGGGTCAGCAATGTTATGCCAACATCACAATAGGTAGTAATTTACTTTGTCTCTCCTTTGCTGTCTGTACTTATCCAAAAATTTAGTCAAAAAAGCAGAGAAGCTGTTCTTCTACGGCAAAAACATATTGTTTGTTGGGACCCAAAGTCCACATATCACATTGTAGATTCAGTAGGTGGGTACAGCTCTCATTAGGTTAGCTCTCTGCATGGCAGCAATAAATTATAACTATGCAGGCATAATTTATCTGTATATTTAATCCCATAAAACCGAGTGGATAAAGGAAGAATCCTGGTAACAGAAGAGAAGGTTCTAGTTTTTCACAAGGTACAGAGTATTTAATAAACGCTAGAAAGAAATATATTGATTACACACAAATGGCTGTTACATACTGGAAATTATAAGAGAAATCATACTTTCCAATTGTATGTCCAAATCATACTTTCCAGATGGGAACAACACCCAAGTGGTTATAGCACGGGACTGTGGTGATCACATGCTCCGCGTTTTGACAAAACTTGTGTTTGGGTAGAGTTTTACTTGTTTGAGGATAAGTATAATGGAAAATATCATATTGGAACATAAAAGAACAGTACATAAAGTGAAGTTAAAAGGGTATATTTTTCATTGCTGCAGTAACGAAATGCCACACACTTAGAGGCTTAAAGCAACACAAATTTATTATAGTTCTGGAAGTTGTAAGTCTGAAATGGGTTTCACTGGGCTACAATCAAAATGTAACCAAGGCATTTTCTTTCTGGAGGCTCTATGGAAAAAATCTGTTTTTTAACGTTTTATAAGACTGACTGTGTTCCCTGGCTTATGGCCCCCTTTCACCATCACCAAAGTCAATATACAGTTGAGTCCTTTTAATGTTATCATTTCTCTGATTCTCTGTCTCTCATCCTCTCTTCACTTATGTGGACTCTTGTAATTACATCGGGCCTTCCCTGTTCATCCGGTATAAACTCCTCATTTCAAGGACAGTTAGCAACCTCAATTACATCTGTTACTTTAATTCCCTTTTGCCTTGTCATCCTAACATATTAGGGGGCTCTGAAGATTTAGTCCTGGACATATTTTGGTGCCTATATTTAATCTGCCACAGAGGTCAATATATTTAACACTCACTGTAAATTCAAGGATGTATAAATTAAGAATCAGAATAAAATTTCAGAAATTGAAAATTTCAGAAAAAATATTCTTTTTAAACAACAATATACAATCTGTATTGATTGCTAATTTTGCTTCTTCCTTCATGCCTTTTGTAATTTAATTATGTTGACTAAATTTTATGGACCAATAGGAAGTAATAATGCTGATGAAAAAAGGGGCAAGAAAGGAGAAAAAAAAAACAACAATGCCAACAATGTAAAAATTCAATAAGGAGATATCTAGTTTTCAGTTCTGCATGTAAGAAACTTGGAAGTTGCCACTCAGGGCTAACAAGTGAAAAGCTGAGCAGTCTGATAAATCAAGACCTGTTTTAGGATCTGTAAAAGAGGCAAAGACACAGGGCAAACTACTGCCCCCACATTGGAAAGGCAGGTGAATACAGGGAGTCACAGAGACCCATGAGCAGAAACCACCATGGGAGACAGTGCCAGGGAAGAACTGTCAATTAGAACTCTAATTGGCAAATTGCTGAATACTCAGTATGGACAACTTTGAGAGTTTAAAGTTCTAGGGGAATCCCATGAAATTTACCTCCAGATTCTCAGAGTCCATTTCAGAACAAAATTCTCTGGTGCTTCTGACAGGAGCCATTTTAAAATGCATCAGAGCATTCTATTCTTAACAAGTCCTACTTTCAGGAGAAACTTGTTAATCACAACCTAAGATGAAGTATTATCAGAGCCTAACTGAACTGGGAGAAGGGAAATGACCAACTCTAGCCCTCTCTAGCCATCTTGTCCCATGTGAGGGGGAGAAAGCAAATGAGGGACACTTGTGGAACTTACAGTTTAGAGGCATAGGCTCAGCAAAAGACTGAGACCTAATCATAGGACTATAAAATGCTTCCCCTCCCCTTACACCTTACTACCACATTATTAAAGGCGTTTTTACAGCAGTATTTTTGCCCAGTGTATCATGTCTGGCTATCAAGAAAACATTACAAGGCATACCAAAAGGCAAAAACAAACGAATAAACAAGAAAACCTACCACTATTTGAAGACAGAAAGTAAGCATCAGAATTATGCATGGTAGGGATGTTAGAATTATCAGACCAGAAATTTAAAGCAACTGTAATTAATATGCTAAGGGATCTAGGGGATGAAGTAAACAGCATACAAGAACAGATGGGTAATGTAAGGAGAGAGATGCACATTCTAATAACTACATGGAAATTCTAGAGATCAAAAACCCTGTATCACATATAAAGAATGCTTTTGATTGACTTATTAGTAGACTGAACATGGCTGAGGAAAGTATCTCTGAGTATGAGGATATCAATAGAACTTCCCCAACTGAAAAGCAAAGAGAACAAGGACAAAAAAAGAAGGAAAAAAAGGAAAACAATATCCAAGAACTATGGAAAAAGTACAAAAGGTGTAAGAGAAAAAAAAAGTATTTGATAAAATAATGACTGAGAATTTCTCCAGATTACTATCAGACACAAAACTTAGATCCAGAAATCTCAGAGAATATCAAGCTGGATAATTGCCAAAAAAAATCTGCATGTAGGCATATCATGTTAATATTCAAGAAAAAGAGAAAAAATCTTTTAAGATGACAGAGAATTAAATATGTTATCTATAAAGAAACAAAGATAAGAATTATACCTGCCTTTTCCTTAAAAAGTGAACTTTTCCTTAAAGAGTGAACTGAAATATTTAAAGTGTTGAGAGAAAAACCCACCAACCTAGAATTCCATATCCTATGAAATTATCCTTCAAAAGTGAAGGAGAAATAGACTTTTTTTAAACAAAAAGATTTGAGGAAATTTGTTGCCAGTAAACCTTCCTTATAAGAAATATTAAAAGAATTTCTTTAGAGAAAAGAGAATAATATAGGTCAAACTCAGATCTATATAAAGAAATGAATGACAAGAAGATTAAATGGTGTCAACAAAAAGACCAGAGATAATAGGAAGAACAAAGCTGGAAGTATCACAATGCCAGATTTCGAGAAATGCTATAAATCTGTAATAAAATAGAATGGCACTGGCACAAAAATAGACACAGATCAATGGGAACAGAATAGAGAGCCCAGAACTAAACCCATGTTTATATGGTCAGTTGATCTATGACAAATGAGTCAAGAATATGTAAGGGAGAAAAGACTGTCTCTTCAATAAATGGGAAAGCTGGACAACTACATGCAAAAAAATGAAACCAGCTGGCAAGGATGTGACAAAAAGGAACCCTTGTGTACTGTTGCTGGGAATGTAAATTAGCGTAGCCACTTTGGAAACATTATTGAGATTCCTTAAAAAATTAAAAATAGAAATACCATACAATCCAGTCATTCCACTACTGGGTATTTACCCAAAGAAAACTACAGCATTAATTTGAAAAGATATATGCACCCCTATGTTTATTGCTGCATTATTTACAATAGCCAAATAATGAGCTATTAATGCACCATAAAAAAGAATGAGATCATGCCATTTGTAACAACATGGATAGATCTAGAGAGTATTATACTAGGTGAAATAAGTCAGAGAAAGTCAAATACCATCTGATGTCACTTAACACTTTTGGAAAAACAAAAAACAAACAAACAAACAAACCAGAAACAGACTCATAAATACAGACACTAAACTGGTGGTTGCCAGTGGGGAGGGAAGCAGAGGTATGGACAAAAAAAAAAAAAGGATGAAGGGAAGGGGCCGGGCTTCCAGTTATGGATTGAGTGAGTCACAGGGACAAAATGTACAGTATAGGAAATGTAGTCCATGGTATTGTAATAGCTTTGTGTGGTGACAGATGGTAACTACACTTGTGGGGAGCCTAAGTATAGAGTTGTCAAATCACTGTGTTGTCCACTGATGCTAATGGAACATTATGTGTCAACTATACTTCAATAAAAAAAAGGCAAGAGATAACAAATGTTGGAGAGGATGTAGAGAAAGGGGAACGCTTGTGCACTATCGATGGAATGTAAATTGGTACAGTCGGTATGGAAAACAGTATAGTGATTCCTCAAAAAATTAAAAATAGAACTACCCTATGATCCAACAATTGCACTTCTGGGTAGATAGCCAAAGCAGATGAAATCACTGTCTCAAAGAGATAGCTACACCCCCATGTTCATTGTAGACCTATTTACTATAGCTAAGATGTGGAAACAACCTAAGTGTCTATCCATGGACGAATGGATTTTTAAAATGTGATATAAATCACCTGATTTATATAGATGACAAAATGTGATATATGGAATGGAATATATAGTATGACATAATGCAATATATAATTGTATATATGGGGATATATATGGGATATTATTCAGTAAATAATGGGATATTATTCAGCCACAAATATAAGGAAATTTTGCCCTTTGAAGCACCATGAATAAACCTAAGGGAAATAAATCAGACAGAGAAAGGCAAAACTATATGATCTCACTTACATGCAGAGCCTTAAAAAAAAAAAAAACCAAACTCAAAGAAACAGAGAACAAATAAGTGGTTTTCAGAGGTGGGGTGGGGTGAGGTTGGGGGATAGATGGAGATAGTCAAAGTACAAACTTCCAGGTGGAAGATAAATTCTGGGGATATAATGTACAGCTTGGTCACTATAATTAACAATATTGTATATTTAAAAGTTGCTAAGAGAGTTTAAAAGTTTTCATTACAAGAAAAAAACATTATAACTGTAAGGTTATAGTTATCACCTAAACTTCCTGTGGTAATCATTTCGCCACATATAGACATATCAATTACTGAGTTGTATACCTTTAACTCATACGATGCCATATGTTGATTATATCTCAACAAAACCGGAAAATTGTTAAAATTCATTGAAATGACTAGGTATATAATATATGGAAATTTATACACACACACACACACACACACACACACACACGCACATCCAGGGGCCCCTGGGTAACTCAGTTGGTTAAGCATCTGACTCTTAATTTCAGCTCAGATCATGATCTCCCAATTTGTGTGATTGAGCCCTGCATCAGGCTCTGTGGACCCTGCTTGGGATTCTCTCTCCCTCTCTGCCCCTCCTCTACTTGTACACAGGCACTCTCTCTCACTCTCAAAATAAATAAGCATTTAAAAAATTTTTTGGTATTTATTTTTGAGAGAGAGAGAGATAGAGAGAGACAGAGCATGAGCATGGGAGGGGCAGAAATGGAGGGAGACACAGAATCCAAAGCAGGCTCCTGGCTCTAAGCTGTCAGCACAGAGCCTGACATGAGGTTCAAACTCAGAAACTTCCAGATCATGACCTGAGCCGAAGTCAGATGCTTAACTGACTGAGCCACCCAGACACCCCAAATAAACATTTTTTTAAAAGAAGTATATATATACACACACATATATATATGTCAATATATACATATCGTATTTATTTCAAAACAAAAGACTTCATAGAAATATGAGGATTTCCCTCATTAACATATTTACAAAATATTTGAAAACAATACTCATTGAAATGTTCTTATAATAGGGAAATAACTGGAAGTTACCTAAAAAGTTTATAAATATATAACAAATAAGCTGATGATAAAAAATAACTTTGTCTCGTCCCAGATTCAAACATAAATACAGTAAAACCTTGGATTGCAAGTAACTTGTTCTGTGAGTGTTCTGTGACATAAGCAAACATTTCTAATAAATTTTAACTTGATAAATGAGCGATGTCTTGCAATACAAGTTGTACGTGAGTGCAAATATCACATGAGCACAACTGAGCCATCGGTTCTTGAAATTCACTTTGACATACGAGTGCTTTGGATTACAATCGTGTTTCAGAACAAATTATGCTCACAAACCAAGGTTTTACTGTACTTCCACTTTTCAGTATGAAATATCCTTCTGGCTTTTGCTGCAGAACTAAATTTAGTTTACGAATAGGAAAATAGACAAACCTCCTTTTCTGCAAACCCAAGGCTATGAATATAAATTTTAAATGCACTCATACACATGCATTAATTAAGATATTGATGTCATATAGGCATAAAAAACATTGTATTCAGGATAATGTGAGCAGAGTTTACTTATGGTGAATCTAAATTTGATTTCAGAGGTAAAAAAAAAGGGGGGGAATTAATTTTGCAACAAACTCAGTGTGATTCATTTTAAAATTTTAAAATGTTTAGATAAATATATTTTAAAATTCAATACAAATATTGAAGTGGGCATTTTCTATAGTAATGTACCTGTCCTTAGCATTAAAAAAAATCTAAAAGAATTCAGTTGTATAAAAACTTTACATAAAAAGGAATGCATGAATTAGATTTCTGTGGATTATTTATGAAGAATTCCAAATAAGTCAATTCACAAAAGTAAGGGTCAGAAATCAATTTCTACAGTTTTGAGAAAAACAAATTATTTTGACCTCAGTTTTTTCTCACTCGTGCTTCATATGCGAGACAAGGTGAAAATATGTTGAAATAGCTAAGGCTCCTGTCACCATCCCACTGGGAATGTACCTCCAAGATGTGAAGTATAAAAAAGGAAATTTAAAATCATAATCAAGGTAAGTACTTGACGTGAGTACCATTATTTTTACTGCCAGCCAGATGTAATTTGGCAGAGTGAAGAACTCTGTATTAAAAAAAATAATAAACATTTAAAAATAATAAAATAATTAAAATAAATAAATAAATAAATAAAATAAAATAAAATATGCAGAACTTCTTCCTTACAATCTCCCACATGTGCTGAGTCTAGTTTTTTTTACCATTCTGCATGGCCTACATTTGAAAACAATAGTAATAATCTGTGATGCCTTTTCATAATCTGTGAAAAATCAATGTTATGTAAAATTTATCGTTATTAATATCAGCTAGTAATAACACATGCATCCAAATATATATAACATTTTTCATGCTGAAAATATTTTTGTGTTGCCCTAAAGATGTGTGTATTTTTAAATTAAAAATAGAGAAAGAAAATATAGATCTTTGGGAACTCAAAAGGCACTTTCAAGCAAAATGAGTAAGAACTGAAGTTTTAGAAATAAACTCTTATATTTAATAATTTGGGTTTTAAAATTCATCAGAGAACATTTTTCTTGAAGAAGGCATCTTCCTCACTGGAACTATATTGCTACCTGTTACCTCACTTTATTGGAACACGTACTTCTTCACAGGAGCACATCATACGCTATGGATTCCACATAAATAAACTGCAGTTTGCTATGTCTCTGCTGATGGTTTGAGGATGTGGTTTTGATCCCATTAGCTGTCTAGAAAGCACTGAGCATCAAGATGCACTTGGGGCTGTTCTCTTTTTCATGATCTCCATCAGCTATACCACCCGCTTCTAACTGTTTGATTTAAATCTATTTTTTCTTCTTTTTTTAATTTTATTTATTTTTTTAATTTACATCCAAATTAGTTAGCATATAGGGCAACAATGATTTCCGGAGTAGATTCCTTCGGGACCCTTACCGATTTAGCCCACCCCCTCCCCCAACCCCTCCAGCAATCCTCTGTTTGTTCTCCATGTTTAAGAGTCTCTTCCGTTTTGTCCCCCTCCCTGTTTTTATATTATTTTTGTTTCCCTTCCTTTATGTAAATCTAGTAAAGTCCAGTCTTATGTAAGGGTGCTGGAGATGTAGATTCAAAACAAGGTACTTACGCGCTACCCGAAACACGAAACGGACATTCACTGCAACCTTCTCCTATTTATTAATCCTGAAGCTGCCAGTGCCTACAAAAATGACTGTCTTAGGTTATTTATAAGAATGATACGCACAATTTATCCTTCAGAAATGCTCTGTAATGAGATAATTGCCATAGTCAAATAGAGGCCAGTGTCCTTGCAGCTTTTAATAGGTTCTTTTGTCCTTCTTAGTTGCACCAGAGGAGTTGTGAATGTGTCTAAAAATAATGACAGTTTAATACATATATCTTTGCTGTAGCATAGGGGATTTGGTGGCTGCAATCCGTGGAGTAATGGGTCCTAAATCTTGGCATGTGTTATTCCTAGAACTTAATGGAACAGACAAGATAATTCATTTGTTGTGATTTCTACAAGAAAATACGTGGCTTGGAGCTTTCTAACCTCTTTTGGTAAACTTTTTTTTTTTTCTTTTTCTTTCTGAGAGGATTGATAGTTCAGTCCTTTCAGATATTGATCAGAAAATGTGCTTGGTAGAGTGTGAACAGGGCAGAATGAAAGACAATAAGAAAAATGGTCCTAAGAGAGGTGAATAATTAGCACAATTTACAGGCGTTAAAGTTGCCATAGGAGCGCCAAGAAGAAAAAAGTTCACTGACAGAATTCGATAGGGTATTGAGAACCAATAAAGTGAACACACACACGTAGGCTCCAAAAGGGAAATGGATTTTTCCCCTGTTTTTTTTTTTTTTTAACCAGTTATATCTCCAGTGCCTACAGCTCTGATGTCAGACCACATCACTCTGCGATTCTGTATCTACATTTGTAATTTTCGGCTTAAATAGATTTAAGAAGTACCAAAAATTGTAGGATCAAGAGTGAGACTTCCCCTTGTCTCAAGAGACAAAAGAAGAAGCCAATAAATACAACAAAGAATGCCACATCTTAATTTTTGAAGATACATTTTTTTCACATTTAACATCTGTAAAATCAGGATGCCTCTTTGCATCAGTGATATGTCATATATGAATTGCCAGTGTTTAAAAAATTGTTGGTGCGGTTATTAGATAAAAGTGGATTTTGTAACTATTGAAGTGTAGAAGTGACACAACAGGGGACTTTGGTAATGTGTAATATTTCTTCGGTTTGCAATTTATTGATTTTTTTTTACTTCTTTTCTGTGGCTGCTGGTGCAGTTGCCTGGTGATTTATTTCAATCTGAGTATTCTGAGTTTGAAGGTGAACTCATTAGGCAAGTAAGTGCACATCCATTTCACTCAGTGTGTGGTACTCAGCATCAGCTGACTAACACCTCCGACTAGGCGATCCAACATACTGGAACTAGTCCTTTTGTGGAAAATTACGTGTGAGATGTTTAGATCGTGTTTCCAAATTGAAAAATCATCGACGACTTCATCAACTTCAATATGGCGGAATTCAGTGTATTTAAGGTCACCTTTATATCCTCACGTGCCCTTTATATGTTTTACTTTGATTTTAAGCCTATTGACATTCCAAATACGCCTTGATTCTAAAGTGGTAAGGAAGGATGACTGATTTCAAGAACCAGATGAGAAAGGGGCACTGAAAATCTGAAGGCTAAAGAAAAGGTTCAGGATGATGTTAATCATCCTGACACTTTTAGAAGTTGTGCACTTGACAAACATTTTCTAAGAGATGGCGTTATTTCAGACACAGTTTTAAATAAACCTATGGAGTGTAAATACTCTCACCTTTTATAGAAAATGCATGCATTTATAATACAATAGAATTAAATAACATACAATTGCCAGTTCAGCTGATAGCCTCTACTGTTCTGTTGTTAGGAGAGTTGCCCTCTCTGCTAGGAAATCACATTTTATTTTTCTATAAGGTGATAGAAAATGTTCAGAACTTGGAGGGCAATTTGGTCCCTCTGAAGCAGTTACAATTCACTTAAATATTCAATTTGAATTTTAATTGTATGCAGTCTGCTTCCTGTGCTTATTTTTCCTCTTTTGTTAAAATACATTATGCTTCTTCCATGATAAATACTTCCAAGGTTTTTTTTTTTTGTTCTTTTTAATCTGAACTTGAATTCTTGCTCTGTGTTATTGCAGCCACTGATTCTTTGTTAGGAAAAAGCTCATATTTTATAACTTACTCCAATGATATGACCTTCTTCTATTTAAGATAAATAATGTACATTTCCATTATTATCACATTTTTCATGGCCTGATTTTTCACCTGTAATCTAAAGAATTGGTGGTGGGTAGAGAGACAATGAATAGTTTGAGCCAAGAAAGAGTGCTTGCCTCTCCAAGTACTTTGGAAGATGAGGAAAAACCACACTTATTTCTATTTTGCTGCGACTTAAAAGATGGAATTATATGTGAAAATGAATGGAGAGAAGAAAAAAACTATAGAATGTGCAGTCAGAGGTAGTTCAGACATGAGGAAACCAATATCTACTGAACTTTTGCCACATTAAACCAAGTGCTAAACATGTCACTGTACTCTGTATACTAAGTACTTCATTATTGAATCTTTAAGACAACTTTCAATGTCAGATGCTAATATTATGCTCACTTTAGAGTTTAGACAATTGGAGGTGAGAACTTAAGTAAGTTTCCTATATTCATGTAACTATTGTTACAATAAGAGAGAGGCATATTATATAGTAACATATTTCTTTAAAAGCGAAGTTATAAAATAATAAGGAAATGAACACATTGTTAATTTTATATCAAATATCACTCGTCTTACGCCTTATAGGGATAGGCCATCTGCTTTCATGCACACGATCTTCTACAGGATGGATCCTTAGGCAATATTGATGAAGGTGGCACAAAATAATCTCATAAGGTTCTTGCCCCATAGCTGTTAGATTTTCACATGAAGACACCTACACAACATTTAAGTTTACTAACTGAACAGCATGATGGTTTTTTTTTTTACTATTCATTGAATGGAAGTGGGTCATCATAGAGGTCTTAACTCTCATCCTCATTACGTTGAGTTGGTTGAGAAGGAGGTGGAAGAAGAGGGGTCGGTTTCAGGGCTGGCAGAGGAGGAAGAGGTAGAAAAGGTAGAAGGGGAGGCAGGAAAGGCAGGCACAGTTACTCTAAGTTTACAGAAATGCATCATAATTTCTGATTTTTTTTTTTTGCTTTTTCATTTCCCTAAACATATTTCTACATGGTACTGATATTTCTTCCACCATTTTCTTTAGTATCACTGCCTGTATTATAGGAGGGTTCACGTTGTAAAGGAAGTCCAAGCAGTCTTGAGTAATGAGATTATCTTCTGCCTTCTGCCACATTGTTAATGTCAACTTGTTTTCTGGCATTGTTTCTTGTATATCTTCTTTCTCATCATCTGGCTCTAGTTGGGAAGTATTTATCTCTATCAGGTCGTCTTCTGCTAGCTCCTCTGGTGTGGTGTTTATTAGCTCAAAGGCCCATACCTTGAAGCCCTTAACACCCACCTTTTTTGCCATAGCCACAGTTACTTTCATCATTACCTTGATTGGCTCATTGTAAATCCTCTCATAAATCCCGTGAAGTCATACACAATATCTGGACATAGTTTTCTCCAGGAGGAACTTACTGTTTCAGGCTGGGTCATTTTGACAGCTTTTTCTACAACAATGATGGCATCTTCAACGGTGTCATGCTCCCAGACTCTCATGATGTTCTGTTACTCAGGGTCCTCTTCCACTGCATTGACAATCCTCTTCTACAGCGTACCGTGTGTAATGAGACTTAAATGTGCTTATGACCCCTTATCTTAGAGATACTGTGTATGAGGAGAAGTAGACCACTTTAATGCCTTCACTGTTGAACTCGTGAGGTTCTGGGGGACCAGGGGCATTGTCCAATATCCAAAGAACTTTAAAGGGCAGCCCCTCACTAGCAAGGTACTTCCTGACTTCAAGGGCAAAACATGAATGGATCCAATCCAGAAAATGGGTTCTCATTGTCCAGACCTTCTTCTTGTACAGCAAAAAGACTGACAACTGGTGTTTCTTTTCCCTTCAAGGCTAGGGCTGCACAGCTCTGTAGACAAGGCCAATTCTGGTCATAAACCCAAAATTTGCACATTTGCACAAAACTCTACTGTTTTAAACCCTGGTGCTTGCTTCTCTTCCTTAAAATAAATGCCTATTGTGCCACTTTTATTTTTTTTTCAGAATAGGGCATTTTGTCAGCATTAAAAACTGTTCACCTACATATCTTTTCTCCTTAATGACTTTCTTAATGTAGTGTAGAAATTCTGCTGCCTGTTGTTTGGCAAAAGTTTATTCTCCTGTTATCTTGGCATTTTTTAAAGCCAAAATCTCTAAGGTGATCAAACCATCCTTTGCTGGCATTAAAGTCTCAGCTTTAGATGATTCAACTTCATTTTGCTTCAAATTGTCCTACAATGATTTCACCTTTTCTGGACTTATATTAGAGTGTATATGCATGGCTCTCTCTTTATAGGTGTGCCTTTTTTATAGCAAGGCTGCAGCCACCTAAAAGCTGCATTCTCAGTATGCAAAAAGCGGAAGGTTTTCATGCCTGCTGGTATAGCTGCAGCGACGACTTCACAAATTTCCTTTTCTTTTTTTTTATAGTGGTTCTTGTTATATATTCGTTTACCTTAAAGTGGCAGACAACCACAGCTGTAGACCCCAGTCTGCAGTACATATCAAGGAATTCAACTTTTTTGTAATGTCATGACTTTGCTTCTTGGCCACCCTTCCAGCATCACTAGTGGAACGTCACATGGATCCTATGGTGTTACTCAAGGTACTTGGTGTTGCACCAAACATGACAAAAAGTACACGAGAACTATAAGAGATCCCTTTTTCTGTGATATGCATTTTACCAGGGGGACAAACTGCTCACATGAACATGATTAGTTTCTTAAGCATTTTAAATGGATAGTTGCAACATTTGAATTTACCACAACAGCAATAGGGTGTAGTTGTAAAAATATTACTTGTATATTTTCCTATAACTTAGTATAATAAATTATCATTACTTCTACTTTTTTGTTGAATGTCAAACGTTGTATATGGAGGAAGAACAGAACTAAGATAAATTGTATTCACACCCACTAATAGGGACTCTCTTCCTCTGTCAAGCTGCTAATGTACAGGATTGTGCCAATCTAGTCAGCATGAGCTAGGTTTTTTTTTTAAATTTATTTATTTTTGAGAGACAC